>NC_091469.1:144145383-144463195 GCF_036971445.1 Narcine bancroftii
ACCTCTTGACATGCTATTTCTGCGGGCAGGGCAAGCACCCGAAAAAATGCTGCCCTGCCAAAGACACCACCTGCACCAATTGCCGGAAAAAGGGACACTTTGGGGAGGTCCGACAGGATCAAGGCTACTGGCCCCTTTGAACGTCTAAGTATGGACTTCAAAGGACTCCTGCAATGTGAACTTCATCACCATCTTTAATGAGTACTTGTGGTTCTCTCTCACCATCCCCTGTCCGGAAATGACTGCAGCCACCGTCAAAAAGGTTCTGAACAACCTGATCACCATTTTCAGATACCCCTGCTATGTCCACAGTGACAGGGGTTCGTCCTTCATGAGCGACAACCTGCACCAATTTCTGCTGTCTAAGGACATTGACTCTAGCCGTACCACCAGCTATAACCCTAAAGGCATCAGCCAGGTGGAACAGAAGAATTGTCTGGAAGGCAGTACTACTGGCCTTAAAGTCCAAGGGCCTCCCTATCCCCCACTGGCAAGAGGTTCTCCCAGAGACCCTCCATACTATCCAGTCCCTCCTGTGTACGGCCACCACCGAGACACCTCATGAGAGTCTCTTTACATTCCCCTGGAGATTGGTGTCAGGAACAACCTTACCTACCTGGCTGACATCCCCTGGACTAGTATTCCTGCAGAAACATGCAAGGGCCCATTGGTCCGACCCACTAGTTAAGAGGGTCCAGCTGCTCCACGCCAACCCACAGTATGCCTACATGGCATTCCAGGATGGATGTGAGTACACAGTATCCATTCGAGACCTGGCATGCATGGGAGCATCTGGACTCCCACTCCTTACCAATAGTCAGGTATTCCCCCCCCACCCAGCTCTCCAGGGCCTCAGATTCTTACTCCCATCCCTCGACCAAACCGCCAACCGGTAAACACACGCCCACCCCCACCCCCCCCGGCTCAGCCAAGCCCCCTGGCTGATCCGACCGAGAAGGAGCAACCACCACTGATGGTGGGGAGGGGGGTCACCACACCACCAGAGGTACTTCAGTAACAATGCCAAAGGAGGCCGCTGGACAGACTGGACTTATGAGGGCACTTGACTTCACTGCACCTCCACTGGGACTTCCTTTTTTAAAAGAGGGGTTGAATGTGGTGAAACCACTTGTGTATGTAAATACCTTGACCTCACTTCCCATGACTCGTGACTCCTTCCCTTTATTCCCCATAAAGGTTGTCATGCCACAACCCTGCCCCCAGTTCGAGTCCGGGTCAGTGTGAGCCAGCAACTCAAGAGATGTTGTCCATCTCCAGCTAATAAAAGCCTTCAGTTCCAGTACTTCAGTCTTTTGGTTAAAAGATCATGCAACACAAGGTACTTTAGAATGAATCCCTGGTATCCAGAATTCAAGCAACCAGAAACAAGAAACTGGCAAAAAAAAATCGAGGAAAATAAATTTTTTAAATTAAAATCAATTAGAATAAAATAATAGATAAAAAATATGTATTTTTAAAATTGTTAAAGTAAATGTCCTCTGAAATAACACATAAACCTTTGGTGAAGATGGGAGCAAATACTCAGCCTTGGTCGTGCTTTGCTCGTAGCAGCTGTTTGAATAAAGTTGTGTGAAATAGCAATGGCGTCGCCCCGGATGAAGAACTGGTTGATGCCGTTCACCATTGGGTGACTCTCTTAAGTGTCACCTTATCCCTGCTTGATAAAAGTCATCCTGGTCTGAGGCTTTATCTGTAAACCTGGGTGAGGAGGGGGGGGGGAGTTAATTATCTGTAATGTTATTGTTAGTCTTTATTGCGGCTCCATGGAGGAGGAGGAACCTGCAGATGCAGCAACAGTTAAACATTTCCAAAGGTTGTGACTGAAAATAAAGTAAAATGCTTTGAGATTTATATATTCATGCAAGTCAAATTTGTTCAGTGTAAGTACATTATAGTATTTTTGTCTTTTAAACTGTTTATTCTTAATGCAGGTGTATTAATTTGGCATCGTAAGTTTCAAGCAACCAGAAAATACACTTGTCCGGCATTTATAAATCCCAGATGCCAGGGGTTTTACTGTATAGCCTTTCCCTTCAATCCCTCCCTCTTTCCTTATCCCTCAGACTGGAACATTGATTACCCCTTACTTTCAGTGGATGCTACATGACCTATTGAGTTTCTCCAGCTTATTGGTATATTTCCCCCGTCTTCAACCTCAGTAGAGTTTCTTGTTAACCTCTTTGCTTTTGATTACTCTGTTTTATCTTTTTAAGGTATCTACCCAGCTCCACATGGACCAGTGTACACAGCAACAAAACACGGTGTCGTTGGTTTCACCAGGGCGATTGCAGTGAGTACACACGTTATTGTTTCCTCCCTCAGCCGTTAACTCTCCCAGTTCACTTCACTCTCATGCTAACAGTGACAGATTAAATCCGAATTTCATATGCTCTTGAGGACATGTGAAATCTGCTGAAGATTCTAGAACCAGCAAAATCATCGAAACAGGCCCTTTGGCCCATCTAGTCTATGCCAAACTATTACTCTGCCCGGTCCCCTGCATCTTGTCCCTCCATTCTTCTCCCATCTATGCATTCATCCATATTTTTCTTGAGTTCACCCTGTGGCAGTTTGGTGTGGTGAGGGAACAGCGGAGAATTCTACCCAGTAAATCATTGCAGAATTTCTTAACCCTGCCATGCCAGCGGGTTTTGGATTAGCTACCAATCCCTGTGGCTTCATGTCACAGATTCCCATCCTCCCTTACACAGGCCTTTGATCTAGATTGAATTTGGTAAAGGTAAAACATTATTGTTACGTAATACTACATTTAGAATGTAATATACATGAAATTCTTTAACTTTTGTCTATCGTAAGTTAGACTGAGAGTCACCACTTTGTCCAGCTCCCCTCACAGAAACCTAGCACACCTGGTGTTCTTAGGCGGTCTCCCCTCCAAGTACTGACCAAGTCTGAGCCTGCTTAACTTCCAAGATCAGACAATCTCAGGCTATTAGGCTTCTTAGGGAAGCCGCTTCACAGAGAATTACCAGTAGATTCAGATTTTCAGATTACAGATTTAATGTCAGAGAACAAACATGACAACACATACAACCTTGAGATTCCTGTGGGCAGGATTACCACTCATGCACAAGAGTTCTTAAATGAGTCCCTGATTGAGTTGTTGCTGAGGCGTCTGATGGTGGAGGAGGAGTCACTGTCTGGAACCTGGTGGTGCGAGTTTTGTGGCAGCAATACCTCTTTTCAGCCTGGATTGTGATCGTAGCCAGTTTATAGAAGGCAGACAAAGTTGAAATCACCATTCCATTCAAGATCACAAATGTCCAGAATGTTAATGTTTTCAAATGGCTAGATTTATCTTGGTCTGTGGGCAATGACACATCAGGAGTGCCAGCAATTTTTGCTCATGTCTCTTTGTGGTCCTGTTACAGATATAGTCATACAGCAGTTATAGGATTGGAATCAAAAGGAAGGAAAATTGAATGTGCTGGAAACACTCAGCAGATTAGGTAGCCTCTATGGAAAAGGAGAGTGAGTTAATATTTCAGGTATGAGACTTTTCATCAGCCCTCAGGTAGAGTTAGTATCAGTCCTCCAAACTGAAACTAACTTGTTTTCTTTCTTTCCAAGTTCTGACAAAGGATCTCGGACTTGAAACATAAACTCTGCTTTTTCTTTCTCTATAGATGCCTGACCTGCTGGGTGTCACCACCATTCTCTTCTTTTCAGATTTCAAGCGTGTTACAGTCAGGTTGACATGTAATCCCAGACCCACCAACGTGGTTGAATCTTACCTGCCTTCATTCAGAAACACATTGGGATGGACCTTGCCTCCAGCATCCTGTTAATAAGTATAATTTTAAATGAGTTGATAAATAACCACAGAGGCAAAATTGTCAGTGAAACAGCTGGAAGAGCTCAGCCCCACGAGGAAAAATGTCTGTGCTTCTCCTCTTCAGCATTGCGTTAGTGCCTTCTTCTTTTGCTAAAAGGGCTGGAAGCACAGCTACAGACCAGTAGTTTCAGCCCAAACGTAAAAATGCACTGCATTCCAACAGCATCGATGGTTGAAAAATGGTCGTTCAACGTTTCGATTCTGAACCACTGCTCAAGGCTCAGTCAGCAATTTAAGGCAGAGCCCTTTATCGAGGCTAATTCAACGTATCTAGAATACTAGGGGATGTACTCCTCTATTGATTGGGATCATGAGTGATCTTCTGATTGGGTTTCAGTTTTGTGAACTGTTTTCATTTCTTTTAGTATCCAGAAATCCATCTGCCTTTGTTTTGAAAGAATTTTGTGGCTGAGCCTTCACAGATCCCTCAATTCACCACTTGCTGAGTGAAGAAATTTCTTCTTATCTCAGTCCTGAGTGATCCGCCCCTCATTCTAAAACACAGCAACTCCCTAACCCCTTAGCCAGGGTGCTATTTTCTCGAAGTAACCTATTTAGACTCACGAAGAAGGCCCACCACTCAGACGGCGACAAGTAAGGGATTGTGAAGGACTCTACCCAAAGGCAAAATGAATACCTGGCCTTAATGGTGCACTGAAAAAAAATCTGATGGTGCACACAATTCCTGTCTCCTTCTTGCTCCAGAATTCTCAGTTTCATGGGGTGCTCAGCCTTTATTCTTCTTCACCTGCCTCAGGATGTATGGGCTCGGCAGGTCTGCTTGGTACGGAAGATGTTGACTATCCATTGGCTTTCCTTTCAGGCATCATCGAAGATGGCGGGCTACGGAGTCCGTGTCAACACCATTTGCCCAGGATTTGTGAACACTCCGCTGCTTAACTCTGTGGACTGCAAAGAAATGATGGGAAAATATTACATGTTCAAGGACACCGTCAAAAAGCTGATTGACCACTATGGAATATTGGAGTAAGTACATTATAAGAGAAGGCTGCTGTGAGGGATGGGAAGGTATGGTTAGTGTAGTGGTTAGCACCACGCTATTACAGCTCAAAAGAACATAAAACACAAGAAATAGCAGGAGTAGGCCATCCAGCCCATCAAGCCTGCCCAACCATTCAATGAGACTATGGTTGATCTGATCTCCACCTACCTACCTTTTCCCATATCCCTTAATTCCCCTACTATGTAAAAATCTATCCAACCTTGTCTGAAATATATTTACTGGGCTAGCCTCCGCTGATTCAATGGGCAGTGACTTCCATAGATTCTTCTCCCGGTGATCTGGTGCTGGCTGTTAGGAATTTGCACATTCTTCCTGTAATGGGTGTGCACTGACTACCTTCCAACCTCCAAAAGCCATAGGGGTTGGTCGGGTAATTGGGTGCAATTGAGCATTATGGGTTTCATCGGCCAGAATCAGCCTCTAGCATGTTGTAAATAAATTATTTTTTTTTAAATCAAGAAAATTTAGAAGATGGTAAGCAACATTTGCAAACAGGCAAACTAGTATCAGCCC
This sequence comes from Narcine bancroftii, assembly GCF_036971445.1. NCBI lineage: Eukaryota > Metazoa > Chordata > Chondrichthyes > Torpediniformes > Narcinidae > Narcine > Narcine bancroftii. The sequence goes on from NC_091469.1 coordinate 144,150,798, forward strand.
AGAGGACCCAAAAACCCAGCAGCAATAGATATTCATCAAAACAAATGGTGACTCAAACAAAAGTTGCTTCTAATTATCTTTAAAAATGAAAACAGAACAAACTTTAACTTATCTCTATTGACTTAAATAACCTAACTTAACCCCCTTCTAATTCTAACTGCACGTATATGAAATGTGTGTGTAAGTTCAGAAAAGTTCTTTGATTCACAGTCCAATCTCACTTCTCATTCCTCCAAGTTCCCTGGTTGCAGGCAATTCTTATACTGTGCACAGAATTTAACATTTATAAAGTTCACCAGACTTTGGTGCTTGAAAGGTAAATGGTTACCGCGCAGGAAGGTTCTTGTCAGTTTTTAGAGAGAGATTTGTTGTACACTGGACACCCACAACTGATTCCTTTTTAATCAGCCACTTCAGTGTCTTGCCAAAGAAACTTGCCCCCTCAGGGTTTTCCAGAAGATAACTTCTTTCTTTCAGGTCACCACAGACTTCCTTTTTGTTTCCATTATTTCAAGTGAAACATTAATCAGCCAGTCCTCTCTTCTTGCATGAACACAAGGGCTTTGACCAGGCTGAACTAAGCACTCACAACCTATCTTCCAAATGGGGTTTTCCACAAGCTTGCTAGCTTGTCCTGTTCCAGTCCCAGCTGCTGCTGCTGAACTGTAGAACTGTAGAACTGATCTGTCTCTCTCTCTCTCTCTCTCTCTCTCTCTCTCTCTCTCTCTCTCTCTCTCTCTCTCTCTCTCTCTCTCTGAGAGAAAGACTGTTGTACCCTCTCTGCTTGCAAAACAACATGACTCTCTTAAAACAGCAAGTTCTACTGCAGACAGTCTGCAGCTCCAACAAGTTCTTTTTTTTTAACAGCAATTCATTAGTTAAGTCTCTTGGGCACTCTCCAAAGCTTTTGTAAAGGCTCTGGGGCCAACATGTCTAGCATGAGCAAAGTTCCAGTATTTAAAATAAGATCTGTTTTAAAGTGTTTGTATGTGACCTACACTAACAAACCTTCCCCAATTTATCTCCCATAAACATGTCTATAGACTGTCACAAAACCAAGTTAACATTTCAAGTAAATGGCACTTGCATCAAAACCAGAAAAATGTTGAGATAAAAACAATTTACGTCGTGGAGAAAGATAGATGGATAGAATTAAAGGCAGTTCCCGAGGAAGCATCGTGACACAACTGGAAGAGTCGCTGCCTCTCTGTTCCATTGACTTGGGTTCAATCCTGATCTCCAGCGATGTCTTTGTGGGATTTGCGCCTTCTCTCTGTGGCTACGTAGTTTTTCTCTGAGTGCTCGGCTTTTCTGTCACATCCTCAAAGACTTGATGAGTTGAAAACTGCCCCTGCTTTGCAGGTGTGTGGTAGAATTAGAGTTCAGACTGTGAGGAGAATAAAATTGCTGCAATGCGAGATTAGTGTCAGTGAGTGTTTGATGGTCGGTGCAGATTCAATGGGCCAAAGAGCCTGTTTATGTGCTGTTAATCAATGATTCCGTGGAATGTCTGTGATATGATGGAGAGCAGGTAAAATTGAACTGCTAGATCATCCCGCATGGTAGACTCGTCCTGAAGGTCTGATCCCACAGGATGCAGAGATGAAGACTATTTACTGGAAGAATTCATATAACCATATAACAGTTTATGGCATGGAAACAGGCCATCTCGGCCCTTCAAGCCCACACCGCTTCACTCAAACAACTCCGCTAGATGCCCCTGCTTATTCTCTGCCCATAACCCTCCAACCCCCTCCTATCCATGTATATATCCAACCTCCTCTTAATGAAAGAATTGACTCTGCCTCAACTATTTCCTCCGGAAGATTATTCCATTCAGCCACCACTCTCTGAGAGAAGAAACATCCTCTAATGTTTCTCCTAAAATTTTGCCCCCTTACCCTCAACTTGTGTCCTCTTGTTTCAACCTCCCCTGCTCTCAGGGGGAAGAGTCTACTTGCATCTGGTCTATCTATTCCCTTCATAATTTTAAACACCTCTATCAAATCCCCTCTCTATGTTCCAAGGAATAAAGTCCTCACTTCTTCAATCTTTCTCTGTACTGTAGGTATTTTAAGCCAGGCAACATCCTTGTAAATCTTCTCAGCACCCTCTCCACCTTATCTATATCCTTCCTATAATTTGGAGACCAGAACTGAACGCAATACTCCAAACCTGGCCTCACCAACGCCTTAAACAGTCTCGACATCACTTTCCAGCTCCTATACTCTATGCTGTGATTTATGAAGGCTAACATATCAAAAGCCTTCTTAACCACCCTGTCAACATGGGAATCCACCTTCAAGGAATGCTGCACCATAACTCCAAGATCTCTTTGTTCTTGTGCATTCCCGAATGTCCTCCCCTTTACTACTTATGTCCTATTTTGATTATTAGTGTGTCTCCATTTAGATACAAAATTGGCTTGATAGTAGGACAGAGAAGGTAGTGGTAAAGGGTTGTTATTCAGATTGCAGGCCTCTCATCAATGGTGTGCAGCAGTGATCAGTGCTGGGTTCACTGTTTTAAGTCATCATTATTAACTTCTTGGATGATAATGTAGACCTGGTTGGTAAGTTTGCAGATGTGTCCAAAATTGATGGTATAGTGAAAAAATCAGCAAGATTGTCTGACATTCCAATAGGATCTAGATGATGGCACAATTAGCGAAGCGATTAGCGCAACATTATCATAGTGCCAGCGGACCCAGGTTCCAATCCACCGCTGACTGTAAGAGTTTCTCCCCGTATTCGGTGTTTCCTCCGGGTGCTCCACTTTCCTCTGAACTTCCAAAACGTACAGGGCTGTAGATTAATTTGGGTGTAATTGGGTGGCATGTATTTAAATGGCCATAGTTGGCTTCTACCTTGCAGTAAATAAAATTGAAAACTGGAACAGTGGGCAGATCAACTTGGATATGCATCAGCTGTTGCACTTCAGAAAATTTGAACCAGAGTAGGGCTTACGCAGTGATTGGCAAGGCCCTGGAAAGTGATGTAGGACAGCAACACTGGTTTAGGTACATAGAAAATGGAGTCACAGGTCAATACAGTGGTGGAGAAGGCATTTAACATGCATGTCTTCAGTGGTCATGGTATTGAGTGCAGTGGCAGGGCAGACATTGTTGAGACCGCACTTGGAGTTTTGTGCACAGTTTTGGTCACCCAGTTAACGGAAAGGTATCATTCAGCTGGAAGGAATGCTGTAAAGACTGACAAAAATGTTGCTGAGCTGGCAGACCCGAGTTATGTGGAGGGGTTGGATAGCCAGGGACCTCTCTCCCTCAGGTATAGAGAGGTTTCTAAAATCAAGAGGACTTAGCAAGAAGTCACATTCTTGCTCCCAGTGTGAGGGAATCTAAAACCTGAGGCAGAAGCCCCTTTTATACAGAGATCCCACAATACTGCTGGAAAGAAGATGCGTCATTAGGTCAGTTTTGCTTTTTTTCAACGTTCAAATAATGCTGTCCCATTGTGCCATTTTACAAAGCTTGGTGGCATTCCGGAAGCAAAAGAGGCGTAATGTGTAACGCAACAGTGTCGGCATCTAGTGTGATGGCTCACCTTTTTACACAGACGTCGATTGGATGCTGTGACTACTTCCACATGTGAACCATATAAATCAAAATACATACAAACATTTCCTTCTTAAATATACACTGGCGTTTTCTCCCGTTTTTTACCCCCTACCTTCCCTCCCCCCTTCCCACCCCCCTCCAAACCCATTTAACGTTCAACACATACAATACAATAAACCCATTGAACAATGAAAATAAACAAGAAAAACGTGTCATCTACTTTTACACACTGAATCATGTTATTTTGTCTTCTTATCATTCTGTCATTTTAGGGGGTGGAAGTCCGAGGCAAGCCCTCTCTGTTGTGTTCCATGTACGGTTCCCAAATTTGTTCAAATAATGTAACTTTATTTTTTTTTATTCTATGTTATTTTTTCCAATTTATTCATTTCTATGTACCATTGCTGTACTCTCAGGCTCTCTTCTGATTTCCAAGTTGACATTAGACATTTTTTTTGCTACCGCTAAGGCTATCATAATAAATCTTTTTTTGCGCTTCATCCAATTTGAGGCCTAATTCTTTACTTCTTATATTACTTAGAAGAAAGATCTCTGGATTTTTTGATATGTTGCTTTTTGTGATTTTATTTAATACCTGATTTAGATCTTCCCAGAACTTTTTCACTTTCTCACATGCCCAAATTGCATGTTTCCTTCTTACAGCAAAAACATCTGTCGGATATTGTTGGGTCCCATTTATTTAACTTTTGGGGCATGGTGTAACAAATTATATTGTATCATGCATAACCTCGTGTTTATTATATTCTTATATAATAAGAATTCTTATTATATTCTTCATAGTTCCAGAGCATAACTTTTCCCATATTTCATTTTTTACCTTTATGTTTAAATCTTTTTCCCACTTTTGTGGGGTTTATAGTTTATTTCACCATTTTCCTTCTCTTGCAGCTTGATGTACATGTTCATTATAAATCTTTTAATTATCATTGTGTCTGTAATCACATATTCTTTTTTTTAAATTTTTTATTTTTCACACCATAAATCACAATAGCCATGATATACACTTTTTCTTTTTCACACATTTACAGTGACTTTTTCTCCCCCCCCCCTCCCAAGCCACCCCCCCACCCCCCCCCCCTCATCCATTTTAGGTATACAATCTAGGTTGCATTAATTCAGTCAGACAATGTTGTCATTCAACAAAAATACACCAGAAATTCTACAGAGTCCATTCTTTTCTTTCCTTCTCCTTCCATCAACTTAGGTAATGTTTGTCCCCGGTAGGTTTTCGCTATTGTATTTAATGTAAGGCTCCCATACTTGTTCGAATATTTCAATATTATTTCTTAAACTATATGTTATTTTTTCTAATGGAATACATTTATTCATTTCTATATACCATTGTTGTATTTTCAAATTATCTTCCAATTTCCAGGTTGACATAATACATTTTTTTGCTACGGCTAGGGCTATCTTAACAAATCTTTTTTGTGCATCCTCCAAATCAATTCCAAATTCTTTGTTTTTTATGTTACTTAGGAGAAAGATCTCTGGATTCTTTGGTATATTGTTTTCTGTTATTTTATTTAATATCTGATTGAGATCATCCCAAAATTTTTCTACTCTCTCACATGTCCAGATTGCATGAATTGTTGTTCCCATTTCTTTTTTACATCGAAAACATCTATCAGATACTGTTGGGTCCCATTTATTTAACTTTTGCGGTGTAATGTATAGTCTGTGTAACCAGTTATATTGTATCATACGTAGCCTCGTATTTATTGTATTTCTCATCGTTCCAGAACATAATTTCTCCCATGTTTCCTTTTTTATCTTTATATTTAAATCTTGTTCCCATTTTTGTTTAGTTTTACCATTTGTTTCCTCATTCTCCTTTTCTTGCAGTTTAATATACATATTTGTTATAAATCTTTTGATTAACATTGTATCTGTAATCACATATTCAAGGTTACTTCCCTCTGGTAAACTCAGATTGCTTCCTAATTTATCCTTCAAGTAGGATCTCAGTTGGTAATATGCCAGCGCTGTATCTCCAGTTATATTGTACTTATCTCTCATTTGTTCAAAGGATAAGAATCTACTTCCTGAAAAACAATTTTCTATTCTTTTAATCCTTTTTTTTCCCATTCTCTAAAGGAAAGGTTGACTATTGTAAAAGGGAGTAGCTTATTTTGCGTCAATATTAGTTTTAGTAATTGATAATTTGTTTTATTTCTTTCTACATGGATCTTCTTCCAAATATTGAGGAGATGATGTAATACTGGAGAAGTTCTATGTTGTACCAATTTTTCGTCCCATTTATATAATATGTGTTCAGGTATCTTTTCTCCTATTTTATCTAATTCTAATCTCGTCCAGTCTGGTTTTTCCCTTGTTTGATAAAAATCTGATAGGTATCTTAATTGTGCGGCTCTATAATAATTTTTAAAGTTTGGCAATTGTAAGCCTCCTTGTTTATAACATTCTGTCAATTTATCTAGTGCTATCCTCAGTTTCCCCCCTCTCCATAAAAATTTCCTTATTATTTTCTTTAACTCTTTGAAGAATTTTTCTGTCAGTTGTATTGGCAGTGCCTGAAATAAGTATAATATCCTTGGAAAAATGTTCATTTTAATACAGTTTATCCTTCCTATCAGTGTTAGTGGTAGATCTTTCCAATGCTCTAAATTGTAATCACATATTCAAAGCTGCTTCCTTCTGGTAACCTCAGTCTGCTTCCCAATTTGTCCTTTAAGTAGGCTTTCAGTTGGTGGTATGCAAACATTGTACCGAGTTATTCCATATTTGTACTTCATTTGTTCAAATGTTAATAAGTTATTTCCCAAAAAACAATTTTCTATTCTTTTAATTCTTTTCTCTCCCATTCTCTAAAGGAAAGGTTATCTATTGTGAAAGGGATTAGTTGATTTTGCGTCAATACTAATTTTTGTAGTTTTTTTTTCCTTTCTAAGTGAATCTTCTTCCATATATCGAGTAAATGATGCAGTTACTGGTGAACTTTAATATTGCACCAGTTTTTCATCCCACTTATAAAATTTATGATCCTTCTCCCCTATTTTATCTATCTCTATCTTAGTCCAATCTGGTTTTTCTCTTGTCTGGTAAAAATCTGATAAATACCTTAATTGTGCTGCTCTATAATAATTTTTGTCACTGTCTTCCATATAACCATATAACAATTTACAGTACGGAAACAGGCCATATCGGCCCTTCTAGTCTGCACTGATTTACGTTAACTCCGCTAGTTCAACCTACCCACTCCCTGCTCATAACCCTCCAACCCCCTTACAGCCATATACTCATCTATATAACCATATAACAATTTACAGTATGGAATCTTGAAACTTTTGTTTATTGCTCTCGACCCCAGGGGTGAATTTATTGTCATATGCAAATGGACCAAAGTTCTTGCATGAGGCAGTCAAACAGCTCCTTTGTAAAACCATGAGGGAAGAGGTGTAGGTGCCACAAGACTTGCACCACCAATTTTCTTCTTAAGTCATTCACTTTATAGTGAATGATACAGCCATTTCTCGTTCTTCCACATTTTCTAATCTTTTCCCTATTTCTGTCATGAACAGCTCTATTCTACTCACTTTTTCTTCTGTACTTTTCATTTTTCTTTTCATTTCACTAAATTCTAATGTCAACCATTCTTTTAATGCTCTCATTTGTTCTTGAAATTTTTTAAAATCTATATACTGCCCATCTATTTTACCTTCTATTCCTCTGTGCAGAGCTTGGTCTTCTTCTTCTGTGCCTGCACCTGTGTTTGTCTCTTTTACTTCTCTTCCTTGTATCTGTGTCTCTTCTGACTTTCTTGTTGAGCTGCTTGCCTCAGTTTGCTGGGTATTTTTTTGCATAGCTTCTTGCTGTTGGTCCTTTTCTTCTGGACTAGTCATCTGTTGGGCCTCCTGTTGCTGTTTTTCATTCCTATCACTCCCTTTCCTGTCGCTTTCCTCTTCTTCCAACTGAGATGCTGTCGGGCATCTGTCAGCTGGTCGCACTGTGTAAGTTCACTCCTCAGCTGTTTTCTTTTTCCTTAGTGTGCGCAATTGCTCACTTTTTAGCTCAGAGAGCCATTTTTGCAGTCCAGCAGTTGGGAGATTGCGACTCTGCGGGGTCACCACCAACCTCAAGGAGTGGGCTCCTCCTTCCACGATGGCTCACTGCCTCTTCATGCAAGTAAGGCCTTCTCCTTTCTCTTCCGGCGTCTTTTCTTCTTTTTTTCCCATTATTTTTGCTTTTTCCTTCTTGGGTGCCATTTTCTTTCTTTTCTCCACACCTTTATCTTTTATTTGTTGTGTTTTGTGTTTCTTGAACTTTGTGTTTTCTTCACTTTATTTCTTCTTTTCTGGAGAGGGCTGGTATTCTCCTACCATCACGTGACTCCTCCAGTATTTCCTTCTTGAAGACGTTGTGTAAAAGGGGCTATAGATTTACGGGAAACATTTAAAAGGTGGGTCAGACACAGGCAAATGTGACTAGTTTGGGAAGACATGGTGGTCAGCATGGTCAAGTTGACCACTCAACTTGTTTACATGCTGTAAAACTATGATTATCTAATAGCAAAGGGTAGTTATGCAACCACTGGACTGTGACTGTCTGCACCTGTCTGCATTCCTACCTGCCTACTGCAGGGGGCAACCCACTGTACCTGCAGGGAAGTAACCTGGGAGGTTGGCCCCACCTACTCCCTGCCAGTCTCTGGCCCCATATAAAGGCTTATGCCAGGCCTTGGGTAGCAGTAGAGCACATGGAGCCAAAAAGGAGACTGAACCTTGTGTGCAAGTTTGAAGCTAATTAAAGCCTGTAGTACAGACTTCATAGTTTGAGCTTGTTTGTTCACACTGCAACGCTTAACACAAAGTGATTGATGAATGAGCTGAATTACAAATGATATGTTATAGAGTCATAAAGCCATGGAGCCCTACAGCATCCATGCTGACGCAGTTGTCACTCTGGGCAAGTCCCATGTGCCTGTATTTGGTCCATACCCTCTTAGGGAATCTGGAGAAAGTGAACCCTATAAATGCAGAAAAGAGAAAATAGAAATGATGAATATTGAAAATTTGAAACTGGAATTCTGAATTCACTGCTGAGTCAGAAGGTGAGATGCTCTTTCTCAAGCTTACATTGGGCTTCACTGGAAAGGCTGAGAACAGATCAGATGGGGAGTTGATCACACAATTAAAGTGCATGGAGGTGGAAACTCCCTAGAGTCAAGTCAAGTCACGTTTGTTGTCTCTAATTGCACAAATGCAACCTGACGAAACAGCATTCTCTGACCCTCAGTGCAAAAACACACAGAAATAACACAGAAACAAACATTACATATGCAGGACAAGTATTCATATATACGAATAAATAAACATTGTTTTGTGAATATGAGAGTCTTGGGTGGTTAATATGAGGGCTTCCTTTGATTGTTCAGCATTCTCAATGCTCATGGGAAGAAGCTGTGCCTCAGCCTGGTGGTTCTGGCTCTGAGACTCCTGTATATCTTTCCCGATGGTAACAGCTGAAAGATGCTGGATGTGGGGTGGAAGGGGTCTTCAAGGACTTTGACTGCCCCCTTCAGACAATGATCGCAATAGATCATGTTGATGGGAAGGGGTGGGGGAAGGGAGGAAGACTCCAGTGATCCACATTAATGGTCCAGTAGATTTACCTCCAATCTTTTTCTCTGCAGCAGCTGTGACATTGTGATGCAGCCAGTCAGGACGCTCTCGATAGAGCTCCTGCAGAAGGTTGACATGACAGTGGCCCACTTCAATCTTCTCAGGAAGTGCATTCGCTTTTGTGCCTTCCTGACAAGTTATGAGATGTTGTGTGTCCACAATAGAGGAAATGGGTTGTGTCAATTTATGAATCCCTTCCCACCATCCTGTCTTCCCCGGTATTGATTTGATCAATACTGAGAAAATTGACTCTTTCCAACTTTCACTAAGCAACACTTCTTGTCCCGAGTTTTCAACTCCCTTTATCTCAAATAATTGTGGGCAATTGAAATTTGCAGAAGTATGATCAATAGATCATTGTTTGTCTGTAATACCATTAGGAATGTAGTGGTAAGACAAGACTGTAGCTTAAGACATTGAAGCAAGAATAATCCATTATCTACTTGCATCTGCTGTGTTTTATTAAACTAATCATTTACTTCAATGCCATTTTGTTTCACACATCTAAAAAAACTATTGATCCATGTCTTGACTGAGGAGGGAAGTTTGTTTAAATGTCAAGATTCAATTGTATGATGTACTGTGTTTGAAAAGCTGAATTGTGCACTCCCTTTCTCAGAGAGTCAATTAACCAGGCACCATCAAGTGCTCTAGCAGGGGGTAAAACTAGGGGAAGTCCAGCATATGGGTGCAATCATGGAGACGGGCGAGAGTCTGCAGAGGCTGGAATCTGGAGCAAAAAAAATAACCATCTGGTGCAGATTGTCTTCTTGCTCCGAATACGATCCTGCAACTCGTTTGGATGGGGGTCTCCCCGAGTGAATAGCATCACTGCTGCTACCTTCTCTTCTTGTTATCCAACCTCTTCCCATTTTCCCTCATCCCCACTTCTTCCTTTCAGGAGGCTCAGGGGCAAATAGAGTCAAAGTGTACAGAAGAGGGGACTTCAGCTCATCACGTTCATGCTGACCTTGTGCCCAGCTACACTTATCCCAGTAGCCTGCATCAGGATGGTACTTTTCCACGCCTTGTTAACTATCTCCCTCTTAAATGTGGTGATTATGTCTGATTCCAAGATTCAAAATTCCTTTATTGTCATGTCATGAAGACAGTGACAATATTAGATGGAATTTGCTTTTGTTTGGCAGACAGATTCACCATCAGCAGAAATAGCCTGAAGCTCCTCTTACAGTCAGGGAAAGAGAAGCATAAAAGAGGCCCTTTAGAATCCCTGAGTGACTGTAGATTCAACTCCAACACTACCACGGACCCCACAACCACACAGAGTCCAGTTCAAACTATCGGCAGCCTGAGCACCAGATCCACACCTCCAACACGATCAGGAAACATTCAGCACCCTCTCGCTTCCCGGTTCCAAAACCTGGTGCTCCTTCAGGCAGTCTTGAGTTAACCTCCAGCTGTCCACCTCCTAGTGTGAATCCCCCAGCCCCCAGCCTGCGTGGGTTCCTCGCCTCAAGTTGCCAATAGCATACGGCCTGTATGTTCGTCAGCCACAGAATCCATGGGTCGTCCCCTCTGCTTTTCCCTCTCAAATATGGGATATTCTCCCCATTTTCTGGTGCCCTACACCAGTCCTCTGCTTCCTCAGAGTCCGCTACCCCTTACAGCTGCTACTGATCATAGGCGCCGCCATCTTGGGTGCAGACCCCATGGTCGCAGAATTTTTAAGTAAAACCACCATCTGCTCCACTAACAGACTGTTTAAGGCCTTTGAGGAGCTGACGGCAGTCAGACCCCGCGTGAGCACCGTGCCTCCGCTCCCGGCTCTCCGCGAGTCCGGATCAGCTCCACCTTTCTGCCACCTTCATGAGAGAGAATCAAGTTCAAGTCTATTGTCACATGTACTGAGAAGGTTGGTTTAATTCATGGTTCAGCTTGTGCAGCCATGCATTGTACAAACAACAGTGCAGAGTTGAAGAGGGAGATCAGCTAGAACAGAGCAAGGCAATGTTATTTTACCAGTGTGAAGTTCGTTCAGGAGTCTGACAACAGCGGGAACGATTGGTTGTGTGCAATGTCACATTTGTGAGTCTTTTTTCACCCCCAATGGGAGGAGGGCGAAGGGGTGTTGGCTGGAGTCGGATGAGTCCTTTGAAATGCTCACAGCTTTTCTGTGGCAATGGGAGCTATAGCTGGTTCCAATGGACCACGAATACTATTTCTTAAAGTGAAGATCCCCTCCTTTCTCGTTAGTTTTCAAATGCTCACTGGTCGGAGACTCGCACATGACACATTTAATAGAAATATTTATCCGATTTCTAAGCAATAGAACTAGCTGACAGATCACTCATGAGTTAAACAAGTGACTGAGTGCAATACACAAAAGTGCTAGAGAACCTCATCTACATCCATTGGAAGTAAAGGGTAACTAATGTTTCAGGCCTGAGCCCTTTATTAAGATAAGGATCACTTTATTCCAGTGGACCTGCTGAGTTTCTCCATCACTTTTGTGCAAATTACTCATGACGTTGATTAACAGATGTGGCATGTGATTTTCAGTTCATTTGGTACAGCAAGACCAAGGGTCTGAGACAAAGTAGGGTGCTGTAAAATACACGTTTTATTAGTTATGGACAAGATAAACACTGGGGCTGTCCTGGGGTACACATTTATTAAAATAATGGTTTGAATAAGTCAACGAGATGCAGCCGTGAAACAGACAACCGCACGCGTACACACATGCACACAGAGTTAACTTGTACAGTAGCACAACACTCGCAAGAGCCTCACACCCAACCTAGGAATCCCAACCGGGAGAAGGGGCTCAGTGACATTTGAGGGTGCACGGGCACTCACTGCAGCTCAGGAGTAACGACCCGCGGGAAGGATTCTGACTCTGGCTGAGGTGCTGGACAGGTGGCTTGGTTTAAAGGGTGGGGGGGAAACACGCAGCCTCCAATCCCAGGTTAGTGGAGGTCTGTGGCTGCTCTACCAGTGACTACCCGAATGATGGGGAAACTCTGGTCAGCGTGGGGGATTTCTATCACTTATCCATGTTCCCCTCCAGATGGTGTCCAGCCGTGGTGACAGCGACCCAGACTGAGTGCAGGAGTTGACCACGAGGCAGAGAGAGCGGACAATGGGGGCTGTGGTTTAAATATCCTGCAGTGATGATCAGGGGCTCCCATTATACCATTCTCTGGCTGGTGGGCAGGCATGCACCTGGTTGGCCAGGTGGAGAGGCTGGGCAGTTCCTGTCAGTGGCTGGCAGTTCAGTGTGACCTTCTGAAACTCAGGCAGACTGCTGTTACCAGCCTAACAACTGATCAGGCTTGGCAGGCTAAATTGGTAAATACCTCTCGACATGCAAATGAAAGTATTTGTGTTTTATTTGAAATTTGCAGACCTGCACTAATTGTTCAGGGACTGATGAAAATCGTACATGACGAAGACTTGAATGGGGCAGTAATGAGGATAACCAAGACTAAAGGAATCCACTTTGAGAACTACGAGTCAAGGCTGATTCAGCCAGAAATAAAGTAAACCATCACCGAGAAATGGTCAGATTTTGGTTTGCATGCACTGGTCCTGCCTCTGAACTCAGTAGATGAGAGCACGACCTGAAAAACTATACTTTGGCATTTGGGCCACGCATCCCTGGACGTGTTGCTTTTGTCACATCTTGGTTTTATGTCATTTATAATTGCATTTTGGTATGCACGATCATCAAGGAATCCTTCAAATAATGTTCCTTTAAATTAACAAACAACAGTTTGAACTTCCAGTCCAGAGACAAGATTATTGGAAATGGGTTGACTCACTCATGGAGACCACAGTGAACCCCTCCCTCCCTCTCTCTTGAAAACCTAAGCTTTTCACTGGAGCTTTGCACTTCAGACTGAAAAGCTAGATTGTCGTCCAATCTGGCCTGGGTCAAAATTGAAGTTTGCTTTTGCTCACTAAATGCCTTTCGCATGACAAGCAATGGAGATGTTGGAAAACGTAGCTAAAATCTCCCGTGAAAGAGCTTATATTTTCAAGAGAGGAGGGAGAGATGGGGTTCACTGAGGTCTCCATGAAATTGATCTTTGTGAGACTGAAAAATGCAATGGTAGTACTCCTCATATCTGGAGCACCAAAGATGGGCCAATCCCACCCATAAGCAAAGAGAGAACAAAAGAGCAGCAGTCTGTCCTGTGGTACCATTGTGTTTACCAAGCAAGTACCTGGAGGGAACAGAAGGGAAGACATATTTCACCAGCTGCCCAGTGCACTGGAGAACTCCTGATACCTAGAACAGCAGTTTGTCCTGTGGGACCATTGTGCTTCCCAAACAAGTACCTGGAAGGGAAAAAATGGTAGACTTTCTTTTTTACGCAGCAGAGATTGAGTATGACTTCCTTAAAGACGAACTATAATTTTGGATGTCACAGTTAACGCAGCTGTTAGCGCTATTACAGCACTAGCGACAGGGGTTCAAATCCAGCGCCATCTGTAATGAGTTTGTATGTTTCCCCATGTCTGTGTGAGTTTCCTCCAGGTGGTCCGGTTTCCTCCCACCCTCCAAAGATGTAAGGAGGTTGCAGGTTAATTGATATATTTGGACCGCATGGGCTTGTGGGCCGGTAGCGCCTGTTACCGTGCTGCACGACTACATTTCAAAAATAAAATTACATAATTCCCATGTGAGTAAAGGGGGCAATGAAAAGGTTTATCTTGTGTCTGTGAGCCGGCAATAGATAGAGTACATCATCTTGAGCCATTGAGCCTCTTCGAGGTCACCAAGCAGTCCTGTCCCACAGCAGTGTTCCAGCTCCTGCTCCTTCCTCTAGAAACCATTTTCACATTGTGACCAAACATCGCTGCAGCCTACCTTTTAACAAAGATGCCAAAAACCAGTGTCAATTCATTCAAACTAAACACTTTACCCGCAATCATTCCTCGTTGAATACAGGACCAAAACCCTTCTTTTCATAAATGTTAAAAAAGGAAAGCATAAAGCTGTAAGTTTATGTTTGTTTTCTTTTCAGCCATTTTTGCCCTAAAGTCAAGTCAGCAGTTTGATGGTGTGAACAAGAGGAACTATTTAACCTAATTTGAGGAATGAGAAAGCAGCGGCATCCGATGACAAGGAAGTTTTGCGTCCTGTTCAATATTCCTATATTCCTGCCTTGCGACTGCAGTGTAGGACCAGTATCACGCTTTTCATATAACAATTACAGCACAGAAACAGGCCAGCTCAGCCCTTCTAGTCCATGCCGAACATTTTCTCCCACTTGGTGCCATTGACCTGCACCCGGCCCATAACCCTCCACATCTCTCTCATCCATATACCTATCCAACGTTTCCTTAAATTTTAAAATCGAATCCACATCTACCACCAACTAGAAGCTCACTCACTACTGAGTGAAGAAATTCCCCCTCATGTTTCCCCTTCAATCTCAATCCATGTCCACTGTTGGGTATGGGGCCTTGTGAACGGCTTCTGTTCCTGCTGGATTTATTCGCACCCCCTTATTGTTGATTGTAAACCCAATATATGTTACTGAGGGGTGTAAGAAGACACATTTGTCCTTTCATAATCATATATGTGTGTCAGTAGCCATGTTAGTCTAATAGATGTAAAGGATGGGAAAGCATCACATCACTGGGTCTTAATTGTGTGAGTGCCTACACAATAGTGGCGCCGAGGAACGAAACAAACCCTACACATACTCCATGCGCCAACCGTGAGAAGGAAAACAACTGAAGAAAGGAAGAAAATTATTATCTTGAGATCTGCGTTCAGGGCAAGTGCAGTCACATAGTACTGGTCTGGTATCCACTGACATGAGCTGTGGATTTTGGATCCCTCTGCAGGAGGAGAGAAATTGAAATGAAATGATTTAAATTAATCTTCAGTTAAAAAAAACTTCCGTCAGTAATGGTGACCACAGCACTACCAGACTGCTGTTCTTTTAAAAGATATATCTCAATATATGGAGAAGGAAATCCATTGGTGACTCCGAGCCCACTAATAATATTGGAGATACAAATCGTTGGACTCTGGAGCAAGATAAAAAACTGCTGAACTAACTCAAAGGGTCCAGCAGCATCTGTAGAGGGAACATAATGGTCGACGCTTTGGGTCCTGATGCAAGCTTTTGACCCAAAACATTAAGAATTACTTGCCCTCTGCAGATGTTGTCTGACCCGCTGAGTTCCACTAACAGGTTTTTTTTTTGCCACTGACTTTCAACTGCCCTCTGAAGAAGCAGAGTCTGGTGGACAAATTGACCACAATGAGTAGGTAAATACAGAAATACCTTGTATAACGGGTTTAACAGCGCTGCTTTTGATATAACATGGTTTATAATTTTAAAATAGTAATAACTAAAAATTGTTAAATTTTATTAATATCGCATAACCAACAATAGCGCAATAATTTAACATGTCAGCAACAATGCTCACCCCTCGACTGCGTTCATTCATCTTCATTATTGCTTAACTTGTTTTATTATCGCTCTAGACTGTGACCGGGAAAGACGTGGCTGCTCTGTAATATTTTAATTGCGTTGTATAAAAGTGCACATTTACAAACGATATTAGTGGAAAAAGGAAACACAGTGAAGGTGATACATGTAATACACGTAAATGGCTAATACTGGAACTGTAACAATGTGCACCAATGCATTAATTCACGTTCAAGTGAACTTAGAGTGAATCAACAATGTGTAGAGTATGCACTGAGGTAACATTTACACAACCTGCTCAGAGAATGGTGAGGGGATTTACAGAACCCACAGAATTCTGGTACATTAAAAACCTGCCATCTCAGAAAGAAGACCAGCTGATTAATCGTGACCCATCCTGCAGAATATTCCCCCGATATTTGGATTGCCAAAACTATGGAAGAAAAAATTAAATTCACATTAGAATAATAGTGTACTGTCTTAACTGTTGTAAAATAAATTACTGAAATGATTCTTTTTGCACTGACCAATATTCCTCTCACACCCAGAACCATTGAAAATGTATCTTGCTCTGTCTGGGACCATGGTGCATTCCATGCGCATGTTGTCAATGTTGCAGTTTTCACCCACCACACTTCAGTGAAAGGATGGTGTTGGGGAATAAGGGGGAAGGATCATCTGTACCAGTGTAGAGTGACTCTGTAGCCCCTTTCACATGTGCAATGGGTCCCAGGACTTAACAGCCAATCGGCCTAAAAAGGGTCTAGTGTGAAAGGAAAATCTTCTCAACGCTGGCGTGATATGGGATTGATGGCCTCGACTCCTAGTACAATCCCTGGCATCTGCAGATGCTAGCGTTGCAATCAGGCAAGTGTAGAACAGGCAATTGCATTCTTGGATAGAAATGACCCATGTTTTTGTATGAATGCAGGAATGTGAAGGAAGAAAAGATTAAAATGAAGGTATAAACTTTGCCATAAGGAAGTTGCAGTGGGAGAGAGGGGAAATAAATAGCAATAGCGGATATTTTTTAAACAGCGTGGGAAAGTTGGTAGCTCTACAATGCACAATTTATAAAGACCATGGGAAAAAGCAATGGTGAACCTGACTTCCCAGAATGCCATGCAGCAGAGAAACCCCTCCGTGACTGCTCCATGCATGCAGTCGTGCATCCAACCCTTTCTCTGCTGCATGACATTCTGGAGGGCAGGTGTATCATCGCTTTTTCCCACAGTATTTATATATTGTCTGCTATAGTGCTACCAACTTTACCGCGCTGTATGAATTGTGCACATTAGGGCTCCAACTTCTCGATGCTGTATAAAAATTGTCTGTTATTGCTGTTTATTGGTAGCACTTTCCCACGGTCCCTTATGAAGGTTTATATAGGTCGGCACAACAACAAGAGGAACTGAAGGGCTCATACTGTGCTCCATATAAAGCTTAATTATGTTATAATTAGGCATGATTAATTTTGTTCAAATATATGAGATGAAATATAATATCATAATATATTGACCAAGATTTAGGGCAGGTCCGCCATCCACCATCGCTTGATGGCCATGACATCATCGGTAGAAGGAAGAACCGTCCTGACCCTGGGGATGGCTCCTTGCAAGTGTGAACGTGTGCGGTGTCCCAGTTAAGCGTAGTCAAGTGTGAACAGCAGCAACACCATTCTTATTCTGGGACACTGAATGGCCGATTTAATGGGATGCAAGGGTAAAAGGGGCTTGCGATTATGAAAATAGATAGCAACAATAGAATCACGCAACGTGGAAACAGGATCTTCAGCCCAATCTGCCCACACTGACCAGCATGTCCCACCCACACAAATCAAACCTGCCTAGTGTTTGGCCTACATCTCTTTAAATCTATCCTATCCCTGTATCAAGTCGAACTGTTTCTTAAACATCGCAATAGTACCTGGCTCAACTGCCATCTCCAGCAGCTTGTTCCAGGCACCCACCACCCACTATGTAAAAAATGTACCCCTCAGATTCCTATAAAATCTCTCCCCTCCCCCATCACTGTAAACCTATGGCCTCTGGTTCTTGATTCCCTTTACTCTGGGCCTCTGCTCCACTAGATGTATTCCGTTCATGATTTTGTATTCTTCTGTGAGGTCACCCTTTATCCCCCGCTGCTCTGCAAAGGGATAAAGTGCTTTCCTGCTCAGCCTCTCCTTATAATTCAGACCCCCACCCCCCCCCCCCCCACCCCGAGACCTGGAAACATTTTCCCTGCACTCTCTCCAGCTTGACTACATCTTTCCCGTCACATGGTGACCAAAACTGAAAGCAGTTGACCATCACATGAAGCTGGCGGAAGTTACGTAAATGCTTACAGAAACATTATGTTTAGGACTATTACCCCTTGGAAGTTCTTCCACTGATTGAATTACATTGGGTTTGTACCAGATTCTCCAGTCTCCCTTGTAAAGGCCTTATTTGATAAACATGAAAAGTTTCATAAACACAGAGTGAATTTAGGAAGGGCTCAAGCATTGACTGTGTTGATAAAACTGGTTTTCACATCTCCAGCAGGCACTCATTGTGTTTCTCAGCTCTTTAATCTTTTACAAAGAGCAAACAAGCTCTTTGATCGATGTTTTTTTTCTCTCTCTTGAGAGTGACACATTGCATAAGACACAAGATAGGGAAATCTTTTAAAAAACTAGTTTCACCTCAACTTTTCAAGTTCAAGTTTATTTTCAATCAAATGCACAAGCACAACTTGGCGAAACAGCGTTTGCCGGCCATCGGAGAAAAACATGCAGGCACACACCAGGCATAATACACATACAGACCACCAATATATATACAGGACAAATGCACATGTATAAAAATATATATTTTTAAATGTTTAGTAAATATTAAACTCTCAGATGGTTAGTGCGAGAAGCTCCTTTGGTCGTTCAGCATTCTTACTGAAAAAGATTTAATTATATTAAGGAAAGATAGGGTAGCTACAGGAAAGATCCCCAGGATTACTACCAGTCATGTAGCTAAACCGGGAAAGGTTAAGTATTTAAACGCACCAAAAGCTCGGAGGAACTCAGCCATTCTTGCTCCAGTTCCTCCAGCATTTTGGTGTCTTTATTTCAATCACGACATCTGCTGCCCATAGTGTTTGGACTTTTACCCCCTCCATAAATCTTCGTCCGCGAAGCCAAAGTTCACCATCAGTAAACCACCAAGACTAGGCTGAGGGAACGATAGGCTCGAATGTACAGAATAACCTTGCTGGCCTGGATCCCAGGTACAGGAACGGAGGGAAGGGAGAGGTGGCTCGACCTTTATGGCCCAGGACCACGGGGGAGGAGTCATAGGGTATGAGTCATCCATGGGCAGGCCAGCTAAATATATTCAGTAGCCAACGATAACTATATACAATGGAGGAAACATTTCACCACACTAAGGAGAAGTATTTTGACAGATTTTCAAAAATTAGAATGCATTTTGATAGAGCAAATAAGGGAAATCTTTTTCCAGAGGCACGTTGCTCATTCAGTAGAGATAAGGTAGGTGGCAAAAGGACTGACGGCCACGTGAGGGATTATTTTTTAAAAAATATAATAAGCGGGGAAGGCCTTTAAGTATAAGATTGCGAGAAGGAGCTTCAGTAGAAACTTCCAAAAGGAGCTTGGGTATATGTGTGAAGTAGGAAAATAGGGTGAAACACAAAAGTCTGCAGATTGTAGTAAAAACACAGAAATGCTGGAGGATCTCAGCCAGTCTCACAGTGTGCATCGGAGGTAAAAGCCCCTTTCACACTTGTGTCCCACTAAATCGGCTGTTGAGTTTCTTGGGATACGAAGGGGGTTTGGCTTTTCATACTTGACCACTCCTAATTTGAACACTGAACGCTTTCACACTTGGAAGGAGCCATCCCCGGGGTTAGGACTGTTCTACCTTCTACTGGTGATGTCATGGTGGACCTGCACTAAATCCTGATCAATGTATTATGATCTTATATTTGAACAAAATTAATCATGCCTAATTATAATTCAGGTACACGATCCTTTATCCGGACATCTAAAATCTGGAAGGCTCCAAAATCAGGTAAATGGGGAGAGTGGTGGCCGGTGTTTGGGGGAGGTGGCCGAGGGACCGGTTCTGGGCTGAGTGGCCGGTGCTTGGAAGAGGCGGCTGAGGGACCAGCGCTTGGGGTAGGCAGCTGGGTGGTCGGCGTTTGGGGGAGGCAGCCGAGGGACCGGCAGTTGGGGGAGACGGCCAGGAAACTGGAAGGGGGTGGGGGTGGATACGGCAGCACAATTTGGTTGGGCTTTCTGAAATCTGGAAAAATCCGAAATTCGGAACATATTGTCCCCCAAGGATTCCGGATGAAGGATCGTGTACCAGTATAATTAAGCTTTATGTACAGCACAGTATGAGCCTTTCAGCCCCTGTGGTTGTGCTAACCTATATAAACCTTTATAAGGGACTATGGGAAAGCGCTAGCAATAAATAGACAATTTTTAACAGTGTGGGAAAGTTGGTAGTGCTATAATGCACAATTTATACAGTGTGGGAAAGTTGGTAACACTATCGTGTATAATTTATAAATACTGTGGGAAAAAGCGATGGCACACCTGCCCTCCCAGAATTTTGTGCAGTGGAATAGGGCTGTTTGCATGACTACATGCACGAAGTACTCAGGGAGGGATTTCTCTGCCGTGCGGCATTCTGGGAAGTCGGATCTGCCATTGCATTTTCTCCCATAGTCTTTATAAATTGTATGCTATAGCTACCAACTTTCCCATGCTGTTTAAAAATTGTCCACTATTGCTATCTATTTTCTCTCTCTCTCTCTCTCTCTCTCTCTCTCTCTCTCTCTCTCTCTCTCTTTCTCTCTTCCACTGTGACTTTCCCACAGCAAAGTTTATAGCTTCATTTTAATCCTTTCTTCCTTCATGTTCCAGCACTCACGCAAAAAAAGTGGGTAATTTCTATCCAACAATGCAATTGCCCATTCTACATTTGCCTGATTGCAAAACCAGCATCTGCCAATTCTGGGGATTGTACTAGAGGTTAATGCCTTCAAACCTGGCATGAGATGATGTCATCTGACACCGACCACCTTTGACTTTGGACAATTTAAAATGTTAACTCCTGGAACCACTTGCAAGTGTGAAAAGGGATATACTAACGACCTGATATATTTCAGACCTAAACCTTTCTCAGGATAAGGAAAAACTAGGCAGTGCCTGAACAAAATAAATGGTGGAGGAGAGGAGGGGGGAAGTACAGACCAACATAAAAGAGGTGATAATTGGAAATGGAAAAGAGGAGATAGAGAGGGAAGGATAAAATTGAAAGGGGGAGGGCAGGTTTCTCTGTGAACACAGATCTGTCATAAAGGAGAGAGAGGGAAGTGGAAAGAGAGAGACAACAAGAGGTGAGGTGACATGGGGCAGGAGAGCGCGGTGGAGGCGGGGTGGGGGGTGGGTTGTGTGGAATAATTGAAACCAGAGAACTCAGTAGTGTTAATACCATCTGGTTGGAGAGTGACCAGACAGAATATGAGGTGTTGTTCCTCCAATTTTCAGGTGGTCTCAGTCTGGCAGTGCATGAGACCATAGACAGACATGTTAGCAAGGTAATGGCCCAGGGAATTGAAATATACAGAGAGTAAGGTAATAGCTCCTCCAACACAGGCATAACAGATCAAGTGGGCTCCCATATTGTGAGAAGGAAGTCACCACAGCCCTATCACTACTCATGCCTGAAGGACATTCAAAGTTCTAATGTCCAGTTCTTCTTTAAATTTCATAATTTAATCAATTTACTTGCATAGACTGCAATCAAGTGTCCCTCGCACTCCACCCCACCCCCTAATCGACGTGATCTTCTGGGAACGTTGCCTAAAGAGGGCGTGCAAAAATCATTGAGGGGCCCCTCTCACCTTGCACACGGCATCTTTCAGCTGCTCCCGTCGGGGAAGAGATCCAGGAGGATCAGAGCCAGCACCGCCAGGCTGAGGTACAGCTTCTTCCCACGGGCAGTGAGAATATTGAACGGCCAAAGGAATTGCTCACACTGACCATCCGAGACTCTCATATTTACAAAACAATATTTATCTATTTATAAATACGAATACTTGTCCTGTATATTTAATTTTTGTCTGCAGGTGTGTTATATCCGGTTGTGTGTCTGTGAGTTTTGCACTAAGAACCAGAGAGCACTGCTTCATCAGGTCATACTTGTGCAATCAGATGACAATAAATTTGACTTGAAGTTACAGTTGAATAGTAATCACAGAGATCAGAATAAAGAGGGTACATTACTCCTGTTCGTTGATCTAATTGAGCTGATGAAGGGTTTAGTCGAGGAACCTGAGCTGGAGAAGGGTGCAGAACAGATTCACAAGGGATATTGTTGGCATTAGCATTGGAAAGCTTGAGTAATATGTTGGTAAGATGTTTCCCTTGGTGGGTGAATCGAGGACAGGGGGTCATAGTCTGAAAATTAGAGGTTATTCATATAAAACAGAGATTAGAAAGAACTTCTTTAGCCAGAGGGTCATGGATCTGTGGAACTCGCTGCTGCACACAACAGTGGAAGAGAGATCACTGGGAGTATTTAAACAAAAAATAGACAAATATCTCATTAGTGAAGGCGTCAGGGATATGGGGAAAAGGCCAGAAATTGGAACTAGTGTAGAGTAGCTTAGTGTAGTTTTATGGTACAGACTCGATCGGCCTAGTGGCCTCCTTCCGTTCCCTTGTCTTGTGATCTTGTGAGTTCTGAGGAGAGGCAGGATAGGCTGAGATGGTTTTCTCTACAGCTAAGGAGGATGAGGGTGACTTTGCAGAGGTTTATAATGTAGTGAAGTGCTTAGCTATGATGAATGGTCACAGTCTTTCCCAGGTTAGAAGAGTCTACAACTAGAGGGTGTAGGCTTTGCAGTCCATAGATTTTTCAATACAGTAGAGATGAGTACAATTACAACATTTAAAAAACATTTGGATAGGTGCATGGATGGTCAAGGTTGAGGAGATTATGGGCAATAATCAGGAGCACCAGAGCAGCAAAGAGGATCACTGGTGTCTCAATCCTCCCCATTGAGATGTGATCCATTGGGATTGTTGACCGAAGAGGCTACGCAAAATTGTCGACAACACCTACCACCACACACGTTTCATCTTTCAGCTGCTCTTTACGAGAAAGAGATGCAGGTGTATCAGAGTCGGAACCACCAGGCTGAGGAACAGCTTCTTCCCAGGAGTAATGAGACTGCTGAGTGATTGATGAACTCCTCACACTAACCCTCCAAAACTCTACGATTTATTAAACAATATTTATTAATTTTTATATTTGTTCTTCATATGTATCGCTTGTTTGTATATTTATTTTTTAAAGTTAATTTAGAAATATAGCACAGTAACAGGCCACTTCAGCCCACATGTCTATGGCCCAATTTACACCCAATTAACCTATACCCCCATTTCAAAGAGTGGGAGGAAACCGGAGCCCCTGGTCACAGTCCCACACACACAGACACGGGGAGATCGTAAAAACTCCTTGCAGACAGCCTGGGATTCAAACCCCAATCCCAATTGCTGGCACTGTAAAGGATTTGCAGTAACTGCTACACCAAACGGGCCATCCTTAAATGTATGTGTATGTTTATTTAGTAGTGTGTTTGCATGGTTTGCACTGAGGGCCGGAAAATGTTGATTCATCGGTTGTACTTGTGCAATCAGATGGTATATAAACTTGTAAAAGAAATGCCGAGGTCAGGAAGGTAAATTGGACAGTTTCCATGTTATGTGACTGTTTACGCTGGTGGAAGGCGATGCAAATTTCTGTTTGATTATTGAGGTGACGCAATAAAACATGACACAAAGTTTAGAGGAATTCGGATACCCCTTCCAGCAAAAAGCCATTGAGATGAAGAATCAAACCAAGATATTGAGAAAAACATGCTGGGGGCGGAACAATTAGCATAGCTAAGAAACTATTAGATACGTTCATGGAATTGACAAAAAAATGGAGGGTTTTGCAGTCGGGAAATTCTAAGCAGTTGTTGAAGTAGGTTATTAGGTCAGCACAATACTGTGGGCCGAAGGGCCTGTACTGTACTGTTTCTATAGTCCATGTTCTATGTTCCAGATCACCTAGAGAATACATGAGCTGTTCATTCAATCATTCCTTAAATGACAATAGGAAATTGCCTATCCCAACATGTGAAGAAAGATTCCGGAGGACTGAGTGGATGAGACCAATGGAAGGTCTGATCATCAAGAAGGCAGTCTCTGCAAGCATCATGGAATGCGAAGAGAGTGACAAGACCCAGAAGATGTCCTGGGCATCCACTGTGCCTAGTCCCATCTCCAGCCATCTCAACCTTTGATTTGCCACTGGATCCAGGTGAGAAGTGGAAAGAGAGTGAGGCTGACACGGCACAACTAGGAACATAGGAACATAGGAAGTAGGAACAGGAGTAGGCCAAAAATGGCCCAACGAGCCTGCTCTGCCATTCAATACGATCATGGCTGATCTAATTTATGACCTAATTCCACCTACCTGCCTTCCCCCCATATCCCCTAATTCCTCTATCATGTAAAAATTTATCTAACCGAATTTTAAATATGTTTAATGAGGCAGCCTCAACCACTTCCCTGGTTAGAGAATTCCAAACATTCACTACTCTCTGGGAAAAACTATTTTTCCTCATCTCTCTCCTAACTCTACTCCAACGAATCTTGAGACTGTGTACTCTCGTTTTAGTTTCCACGGCCAGCTCAAAAAACCTTCCTACATCTATCCTATCCATACCCTTCATAATCCTATATGTTTCTATAAGATCTCTCATTCTTCTGAACTCGAGTGAATAAAATCCTAGATGATTTAATCTTTCATCATAAGTCAACCCCTTCATCCCAGGGATCAACCTAGTAAACCTCCTCTGGACCATCTCCAAAGCCAGTATATCCTTCTTCAAATATGGAGACCACAACTGGACACAGTACTCCAGGTGCGGTCTCACCAGTACCTTATACAGTTGCAACATTACCTCCCTACTCCTGAATTCAATTCCTCTAGCGATGAAGGCCAACATTCCATTTGCCTTCTTAATAACCTGCTGCACCTGCAACCTAACTTTTTGCGATTCATGCACAAGCACTCCCAAGTCCCTCTGCACAACAGCATGCTGTAGTTTTTCACCCTTTAAATAATATTCAGCTCTTTTATTTTTCTTGCCAAAGTGGATAACCTCACACTTACTAACATTGTACTCCATCTGCCAGACCTTTGCCCACTCATCCAGCTTAACTATATCCCTCTGCAGACTCTCCACATCCTCATTACAATTTGCTCTTCCACTCAATTTGGTGTCATCCGCAAACTTGGCTACACCACATTTTGTCCCCTCCTCCAAGTCATCAATGTAAATGATGAACAGTTGTGGGCCTAACACTGACCCCTGCAGCACCCCACTTACCACTCTCTGCCAACCTGAAAAACTCCCATTTATCCCGACTCTCTGCCTCCTGTCAGACAACCAATTTTCAATCCTGGCCAATAGACTTCCCCGGACTCCACTTTCCTGAACTTACTTATAAGTCTCTTATGCAGCACCTTACTCTCCCTCACTTTAATCCAAATCAAGTTGTAGTCTTGGGACCATCATCTTGATACCTTAAATGGCAAACCTACCATCACTGGAGCTGGTCCAGTGAATTTTAGCACCGTTCCCTCCATGTCCAGAGTACATGGACATGGACATAATGTTTCCATTGCATTCCAATGACTCACCCCGATATGTGAAGAGACCTTGAAGACATCACCCCAAACCCCTTATGACTTTTTCATTCCTGCATTGAAATCCTCCAGTAATAATGGTGAACAGATCAGTTACACTCATCACTTGCTAAAAGTTGGCCTTCAACATTTAACATGCCTTAGGGCATCAGTACCAGAGTACCCATGACCTGGGTTCATATCTGGCACTATCTTTAAGGAGTTGGTATGTTCTCGCCATAACCTGCATGGGTTCCATGGGCCAGAATGGTCTTCGACAGTGCTGTAGCATTTTAAAATAATTAAAATTAAAGAAGCACTTAATCTCCAACAGTTTAACAAATGCTTTGATTTGTGACTTAAAGTGGATAACTTCACATTTTTTTCCACAATATGGTCCATTCTCATTCATTCATTCACTCGACTTGTCCATGGCCCCAGGAATTCTCTTTTCATTTTCCTCCGTACTCTCATGCCAGTTTAGTACTGTAAGCAAACTGGGAAATGTGCATTTGGTTCATTCAGTCAAGTTGATCGTTTAGATCCAAGACCCATCCAATTAATCACAGCCACCAATTCTCCACCAGCATCTCCTTCCCCAATCCCAATGTCTCCTTTCCTCCCCCTTCACTCTCTCTATCTCTCTCTCTCTCTCTCTCTTTCTCTCTTTCCCTCCCCCCCCCCCCCCTTTCCCACTGTCCTCCAGCTCTACATTCATAGAGTCACCCACTTCACTCCGATCGATTCTCACCTTTCCTCTCCAGTCCACCTATCCATATTCAACTATAGCTTTTGGTCTGTTGGCCGGTGTTCCTCCCCCTGCCCATTCTTCCCTTTCTATTCCGGTGCCTGCTTGCTTTTTGCCCATACCTTGAAGAAGCCTGAACCCAAAACGTTACTCTTTAGCTCTTATGGAAGCTGCAAGAAATACTGAGTTCCTCTGGCATTCTTGTTTTTTGACCACAATTGCAGAGTCTGTAAAATTTTGTGTTTCATTCTATATAAACTCCAATCTTGTGATCAATATCCTCAATATCCTTTGTGAATTCTTCCAAACTCACATCACACTACTGCTCCTCCCTTATCCCATTCATCACCTGTTCAAGGCACACCAGCAGATGAGTGAAATACAATTCTCATTTTATAAATTCATGTTGGCTCTACTCCATTCGATTCTTCTTATCAAGATGTTCTGCCATCGCATGCTTCATTAGAGATGGCTGCCACAAACACGAACAGATTAGCATCTCTCCTCTTTTCTTTAATAGATGGGCCATATTTTCTATCGTCTAATCCACATGAATTATTCCAAGGTCACCTCATTTTCAGTCATCCTTTGATCCTCTAATATGTGCATCTATTTTGCTGAACACAAGTGCAAGGTAATTGTTTAATTCTGTTGCTCTTTCCATACTGTAGTTCAAATTTTGGCTAGGCTAGGCTATGATGCTCAGTGACTCTCCACAGCCCTGTATCAGTCCACACTGATCTCGCATAACCTGCACTCTCTTAACAGCCTGCTATCACCCACCATACTGATCCCACTGCCCTTTATTGACTTAGGAGTTTTTCGACTTATGATGGATGTGTCGGAATGCAACCCTATTGTAAGTTGAGGACTACCTGTACACCGTTTGACTTGGTGAGTTCCTCCAGCATTGCGTTTTCACTTCAACCGCAGTGTTGGGAGACCTAAGTGCTTTACTCGACTCCAACCAGATGGCATTAACATTGACTTCCCCAGTTTGCGTTATCCCCTTCCCCCCTCTCTCTCTCTCTTTCATTCCCTCCTTTTCTTCAGATCCCAACATCCTTCTCTCTCCATTCAGAGTTACCTCCTTCCCTATAACCTCTCAGTATTTTTTTTCATCCATATCCATTCATGGCCTCTTACCCTGTATTCCTCCCCTTCATCTTCTTCCCTCCTCTCCTCCCACCAGCTTCTTCTCCAAGCACCTGCCTACTTTTTGTTCATTCCCTGATGAAGGGATCAGGCCCAATGCTTTGGTTACCCTTTACATCTTGCATGACCTACTTACTGAATTTCTCCGCCACTTTTGTGCATTGCGCTACAATCACAGCTTCTGCAGACATTCTGGTTTAACTCATGAATTGGTAAAGAGGGTGTGTGAAAGGAGCTGGCTTTTGCAACTGAATAAACCGGTTAGGTTGCTTAATGCCTGTAACCATGGTACAAGATTTGAGTGTCCATGACAAATCAATGCTATGCTGGATAACTATGCACATCAGCTGAAAGGCAACCTTTCATGTTTTCCTGGTCTATCCCATCTTGATGTTTGACAGTTAAAATCAAGGTACTGTATATGTTCACTCTTCGACCCATCTTCATATGGAATGCTGCTTGTATTTCTAATTACATAGGTTTTCCATAACATGAACGTATAATTTGCAAAAAAACTTTTATTTTAACATCGTTGACATCTTCAGGTAATTGTCTTCAATTATCAAAAGCTATTTTTCACCATAACAAATTTAACACAGGAACATCAAGTCAAGTTTATTGTCACCTTATTGCCCAGTATAACAGCATTCTCTGTTCCTCAGTGCAAAATATGCAGACACACCACCAGACATAACACACATACAGACAAATAATACATGTGCAGGACAAGTATTTTATCTATTAAATAAATAAATAAACATTTGATTTGTACAAATGAGTTTCAGTGTGAGCAGTACTTTTGGTCGTTCACCATTCTCATTGCTCGTGGGAAGAAGCTGTTCCTCAGCCTGGTGGTGTTGATTCTGATACTCCTGCATCTCTTTCCCAATGGGAGCAGCTGAAAGATGTGTTCAGGATGGAAGGGGTGCTCAATGATTTTGTTGCACCCTCTTCAGACAAAACTCCCCGTAGATCATTTTGATGGGGGGGAGGTAGACCCCAGTTATCCTCTCTGTCAATCTTATGGTCCTGCAGATTGACTAACAATCTATTTCTCTGCAGCAACCGTACAATACTGTGATGCAGCTAGCCAGGACACTCTCGATAGAGTTCCTGTAGAAGGTTGACAGTGGCCGGTAGCCTCACCCGCTTCAGTCTTCTCAGGAAGTGTAGTTGCTGTTGAACCTTCCTGACAAGTGAGGAGATGTGTGTCCATGATAGGTCATTAGTTAAGTGAACTCCAAGGTACTTGTTGGTATCAGCATCTCTCCACTACAGAGATGTTGATGTGTAGTGAAGGGTATGAACATACTGTATGCCCTCCCCCTCCCACTGCCCCCACCTCACCCCTCCTAGGACTCCATCTGCTTTATCTCACGAATATATGCTAAAATAGAACATTTTTTTTCCGGGAATAAATTTCTTTCATAAGCTTTGTTTGGTTTTGCGGGTTTTTGCAAGTTTCAAGGGAAGTATACACTGGGAATGAAAAGAATAATCAGGATGTTACAGGCACATTTTCATATCACATTTTATTTATTATTTTGAGTTGAATTTTAATGATACTGAAGGAATTTAGCTGTGGTGTGTTGATGACTAAAATAAAATTCTAAGACAGTCCCTTTCCTCTTTCCAGGGTAACTTCTTCTTAAAATGAATGAATCACGGTTACTCTGAAGAAAGTAAAACTGGAGGAGGAAGGGAGGATTGAGTAAAGGGGAGAGAATGAGGGATTAACTTTTAATAGAAAGCAAGAAACTCTTCTCAGGCATTGAACAACTTAGAAAGCAGCAAATGTTCGGAAGTGGGTATTTTTTGACATGACTGGGATTATCTTATCTACTCACAGAATAGTCAAGTGTTTTGGATGAATTTGTTGCAGTCAAATTTGAGAGGGTCAACATTGACACGGGTCATACTTTTGACTGCAGAAGGTACCTGCATCATTCAAGGAGTCGGGAGCTTGGATGGCCAAGGCCGGTGGTAAGTGCGTGTTTGGGGCATCAGGAGCTCAGTTGGCCGGGCAACCCAGAGCCTAAGAGAGAGTGTGTGGCCAGGGCATCAGGAGCTCTAGTGGGTGGGTGGCTGGGGTGAGGGTCCATAATCGGGATGTTGGGATGGCGGGTGGTCGGGTGGGTCGGGAGATCGGATGAGGTGTCAGGAGCTTGGAATAGCGGACAGTTGCGGTGTCAGGAGCTCAGATGGGCAGGTGGTCCAGAGCATCAGGAGCTTGGATAAGTGGGCAGTTGGGGCCAAAAATCAGGGGGAGGGGGGTGGTCAGCTTTTACAGGTTGTACGGAAACACACATTTTTTGGGCCAAATAAGACAGTGTCAACTATTACATTGATTGACTAGTTCAAGAGGACCAGCTGTCTAATGTTTCACTTGAAATAAGGGAAACAAAAAGGAACTCTGTGCTGACCTGAAAGAAAGAGGTTATCATCTGGAGAATCCTAAGGGGGCAAGTTTCGTCAGCAAGACACTGGAGTGGCTGATTAAAAAGAAATTAGTTGTGAACATCCTGGAACAAAAAATCTCTCTCTGAAAACCGACAAGAACCTTTCTGAGTGGTAACCATTTACCTTTCAAGCACCAAAGCCTGGTGAACTTCATAAATGTTAAATTCTGTGCACAGTATAAGAATTGTCTGCAACCATAGAACTTGGAGGAATGAGAAGTGAGATTGGACTGTGAACCAAAGAACTTTTCTGAACTTACACACACATTACATATATGTGTGTTTAGAATTAGAAGGGGGGTTAAGTTAGGGTAAATAAGTAAATAGTGATAAGTTAAAGGGTGATTCTATTTTCCTGTTTAAAGATAATTAAAAGCAACTTTTGTTTAAGCTACCATTTATCTTGGTGAATATCTATTGCTGCTGGGCTTAGGGGTCCTCTGGATTCGTAACAGAGGTGCTGTGCTCCCCCCCATATTGTCGTGGCTATCGTTCACCATCAGAACCCCCCCACCCACGTCACTAGCATGTGTCAAGTTTCACTAGCGTCTAAGCTGACGCATGCCCCTGACTGCGTCACTAGCCTGTGTAAAGCGTCACTAGAGGCTAATGATGCTTGATGCCATAAAAGCAGCGCTTTCTGCACCTACATCAGAGAGGGGTGGATGATGTTAAAAGCACTCCCCACCCCCGCTGAGTGTCTTTATGAGCTTTGAAACATACCCCCCCCCTCCAACACGCTAATAGCCCCACATTTATACTAAATCTATGCTCTACCTTTCTTTATCTGTTCACATTTCTTTATTTGTTTACATGTGTACATTGGGTACAGCTTTTTTTTGTTTGCATTACCAATAAGTAGTAATTCTGCCTGGCCCGTAGGAAAAAGAATCTCAGGGTTGTATGTGATGTCATTAAAGTACACTGATAATAAATCTGAAATCTGAATTAGGGCATGTGGAGGTCACTGGGACATTGTAAGCAGGATTGACCTGACACCATCTGAACTGTTCATTAGTAAATCAAATATCAGCTATTATCTTAACAGACTTTGGGTCTCCTGATTTAAATATTCAACTTCATGTGCCTAAACATGTAAACACGGCAATCACACATTTTAAAAATTTTTTTTATTTAATACTTCACTGTGAGGCAATCATATATTTGACATCAGGATCATCTCCTTTGAGGACTGGTTTCAGGTTTTCCCACCAATGCATAGTTTTATTGTTAACTGCCCTTCCAACGTGGTGCAGCATGGAAGTAGAACAGGCATTGTAATGGATTTTTTTTGTTGGGCCAAGAGAGATGGCATCTGGAATACACTGCCAGGGGTGGACATGGAATTAGGTACCATTACTACACCTATGACATGCATAACGGCAAGGAGTAGAAGGACACGGTTGTAAAATGGGAAACAGAGATGAGCGCTGATAGCCAAAAATCATGGACAGAGTGATCCCAAGGACTTGTTTCTGTGATGGTCTCACATCACTGGTAGGACAACACGTGGAAAAGGTACTTAGGCATAGGATTGACACACATTTGGAAAGTGATGGTCAGATTTAGGGCAGTCAGCAAGGCAGGTGTGGTCGTGTCTTGCCAATTTGAATTTTCTGAGGAGCTGACAAAGATGGTTGATCAGGCTAGGTGTTGTCAACATGGATGGTGGCAAGCTCTCTCATGGTAGGCTGATCTACAAGATGCCAATCCATGATGAATTGATAGTTGGATATGGAATTGGCTCATCCATAGAAGACATCAGGTAGTGGTGGGAATTTATTCTTCCGGATGGAGGTCTGTGGCCAGTGGTCTTCTACAGGGATTGGAGTTGTACGTAATTAATTTCAATAATGTCGACGATTAAGTGGCTGGGAGGTTTAATGTGTGTAGATAGCACCAAGATTGGAGAAGCTCTGGACAGTGTAGAGGGTTATCAAAGAATATAACAGTCAATTACAGATATAAGCAGAGAAATGACAGATGGTGTTTAATCCAGACAATTGAGTCAAATGTAAGGTGAAGTTGTTGAGTAAATAGCAGGACTCTGAAATACATTGATGCCTGTCCCGCATCGGGCTTGTCAGCCACAAACGAGCCTGCAGCTGACGTGGACTTTTTACCCCCTCCATAAATCTTCGTCCGCGAAGCCAAGCCAAAGAAGAAGAAGGAAATACATTGATGTACAGATGTATCTGGGGTTGCAGGTCAATAGCTAATGGAAAGTGTCCATGCAAATAATTAGCGTGGGAAAGAAGGCAAATGGCGTTCTTGTCTTCATTGGTTGGGGCATTGAGTGGAAGAGTAGGAAGTCACATTGCAGCAAAATAAAATTTTGGTTTGGCTGCATTTGGAACGTAATGTTTAATTCTGATCATCCCATTGCAGGAAGGATGCAGAGGCTTTGGAAAGGGTACAGAAGAGGCTTACCAGGATTGGGCCTGATATAGGGTGGCACGAATGGCGTAGTAGATAGTGCAACACCTTTACAGTGCCAGCGATCGGGACTGCGCTGTATGTAAGGAGTTTGTACATTCTCCCGGTGTCTGTGTGGGTTTTCCTTAGGGGCTCCGGTTTTATCCCACCATTCGAAATGTACTGGTGATGTAGGTTAATTGCATGTAAATTGGGTAGCATGGATTCGTGGGCTGAAATGGCCTGTTACTGAGCTGTTGGTCTAAATTTAAAATTGAAATAGATAAAATGAACATGAGGAGAGATTGGACAAGTTGTTTTCTCTGGAACATCAGAGGTTGGGGGGAGATCTGACAGAGGTGCATGAAATCATAAGGAGTGGAGAGTCAGAATCTTTACCCCAGGGTAAAAGTGTCACATGCTGGAGGACATGAGTTTAAGATGGAGTTGGGGGGGGGGGTGGTTGGGGGAAATAAGAGTAAGAGAGATTTGCATGGCAAATATTTGGCACTGAGATTGGTGGATGCCTGGAAAGGGCTACCTGAGTTAGTGGTGAAAGCAGATAACATAGTAACAATCAGTGAAGCAACAGAGTTTTAATTTCATTTGGACAGGAGAGTGAATCCAAGGAAAGCATCCAGCCTGGATGGGGTACCCGAACGAGTATTAAAAATCTGTGCTGACCAACTTACCAATGTATTCACAGATATCTTCAACATCTCACAGGGCGTTGTAGTTGTTTCAAACAGGCGTTAATTGAACCAGTGCCCAAGAAGAATGTTGTAACCTGCCTCAATGACTATCAATCAGTAGGACTTGCATCAACAGTGACGAAGTGTCTTAAAAGGCTGGTGTTGAAGCATATCAGCTCCTGTCTGAGTGGTGAAATAGATCTGTTCCAATTTGACTATTGGAGCAACAGGTCTATGGCGGATGCCATCTCATTGGCTCCACACAAAGCCCTAGAACATCAGGACAGCAAAGATGCATTCATCAGGATGCTCCTCATCGACTACAGTCGGCATTTAACAGGGGCAGCATGGTTGGCGTTGCAGTTAGCACAACGCCTTTACTGCGCCAGCGATCGGGAGCATCCTGCACTATCTGTAGGGAGTTTGTACATTCTCCCCGTGTCTGTGTGGGTTTTCCCTGGGGGCTCCGGTTTACTCCCACCATTCAAAATATACTAGGGTTTTAGCCAGAGCTCCGGTTTCCTCCCATCCTAGTTTAATGGGTGTAAATTGAGCAGCATGGACTCGTGGGCCAAAATGACCTGTTACCATCCTGTATGTTTAAACTTGTTTTAAAAGTTAAAAAAAAAGAATTCTGTGCAGGCCACTTGATTTGATTGGGTTTTTGCCTGAGATCCCTGTAATGAATGAGGCTCTGGAATTGCAACTGCTGCATCCCTGAAACAAACACCATGCCCCAACTGAGCAACAAAGTGGTTCAGCTCACAGAGCCCCTGCCTCACAGTTCAATCCTGACCGCAGGTGCTGTCTGCGTGAAATTTATCTGTTCTGCCTGTGACTGCAGGAGCTTTAACAGGTTCTCCCATTTCATGGAGCACAGAACCATGCAATGCAGAAACAAACTTTTCGAGTCATGATGTCTGCACCGAATGTGATCCCCAAACTAAACTAAATCTCTGCTACTTGCAACTGATATGTTCCTTTCTGTCTTGACATGTATCCTGTTTCTTCCTAAATTCCAAAGATATTATGTTTGTTTTGCATTGCTGTAGGCACCTTGATCTTGATGATGAGAGCAAGTTTGTTGTCTGGCACCACCATACCAGATTTCCGATCTACATTCCTTTTTTTAATTTTACATTCATTCCCTTTTGGCCACAGTGCCACCCAATTATACCCAATTGACCAGGAACGTTTTGAACGGTGGGATGAAACTGGAGCGCCCGGAGGAAACCCAGGGAGACATGGAGAGAACGTGCAAACTCCTTACAGATAGTGCTGGATTCAAACCTGGGACGCTCGCACCGTAACAATGTTGTGCTACCCACTACACTACCCATGCAGTTCTTGAATCTCCATCCTTTACATTCACTGAGAACATTGACCAAATAGGGCTCAAACAATAATTGAGAATCCTCACCATCCATCACACAGTACCATCAGGAAGGAGGTACAGATCTGCCAGGCTGGGAATCCTGCAGACTGTGGGATTGATGAATGGTTTTCTGTACCCTTGGGTCTCTTCAAAATTAAACTGAGCAAATTATTCCATGGACCTCCTCCACTGCATCCTCCCAGAGCACTATAAGCTCAATGAATTAAAAGTGATGGAGTTAGGTCGACCACAACATAAGGTCTGGTCTGAGGTTGGTTTCCACAATTTCATTTGGGAAGCAGAGCCTCTGGCCTGTCTGCCACCATCCTTCAATCACATACCCTGCCTAACCATCCCGAGTCTGATCTTGATGTGGCCATTGCGGCCTGACAATATTTTGGGCTTGAGCCCTTCATCAAGGTATGAGCAAAATATAGGTAGGTACCTGAATAAAATGATGGGGGGGGTGGAGTGGGGAGGGACAGGGAAGAAATAAGGGATGGAGGGCACACCAGCAAAGAGAGGAGGGGAGGGGGGTGGGTGGGTGGGTGCAAATGTTTCTGTCAATGAAGAGGGAATGGGCTGGAGAGCTGGAGGAGAGGAGACCGAGGAATAGGGAAGAGAGGGAGAACATGGAGTGAGTTAGCAAAAACCAGAGAAATCAGTGTTAATGCCATCCAGGTGGAGAGTGCCCCGATGGAATATTAGGTGCTGCTCTTCCAATTTATGAGTGGCCTTGGTTTAGTGGTTCATGAGGCCGTAGGTGGACACGTTAGCATGGAAGTGGGGCACAGAATTGAAACGGTTGGTCACTGGGAGATCCCTAGCATTTATACATACGGACGGAGCGAAAGTGCTCAGCAAAGTGATCTCCAGTCTGCATCCAGTTTCTACGGCGTACAGCAGAGCGCAACAGGAGCACCAAATGCAGTAGATGACTCCATCAGATTCACAAGTGACACGTTGCTTCACTTGGAAGGACTGTTTGGGGCCCCGAATGGTGGTGATGGGGGGCGGTGTGGGCGCATGTAGCACTTCCTGCTGCCGCAGGGGAATGTACCAAAGGGACTATTAGTGGCAAGGGGTGAGTGGACGAGGGAGTCATGAAAGGCAGCGGTCCCTATGGAAAGTGGAGGGAGAAAGATGTGTCTTGTGGTGGGTCACAGAAATTGCAGAGGATATTGTATTGGCTGTAATATCGTGATAATTCAACTTTCCTAATCCTGGCATCAACTTCGTAAACTTCATCTGTATCCTTTCTAACTTTATAATATCCTTATGAAAGACGAGCGACATCTCCCTCGAGATCACCTTACTAAAGCTTTGTGTCCTGATTGATCCCCCGTACATCCAGCTACAACTCCAGCTCCTTAGTCTGGTCAATCAGGAGTTGCAGTTGTAGCTACTACCCACAGGATTAGTTATCAGGGACACTGGGACGTTCCCCGACTTCATAACTTCTGCAGAAGGATCACCGGACAACCCTAATTGTCAGCTTGTCTGCATTAACTAACGGCAAGCTTTACCCTTACATTACCTTCTGTATTCCTGCAGCCTCTATTGACTGGAACCTCTCAAGCCAAAGCCTCATTATCCCACTTTTTCATTGTCTGGTCTCACAAGGGCTGCTCCAAAAGGGCCAGTCACCTTAACTTTACCTTCTTGGTAGCTGTTAATTGGCTAGTCAGCGAAGCAATGAGATTTGCCTTCTTAAAATGCTCCCATTATTGCTTCAAGAATATTTTCAAGATGAAGAGATGTGTTCAAAATTCAAGGTGGATCACTTTAAATGGTGCTAAAACGGCCTCACTGTTTTTTTTACAATGCCTGGTGTGTGAGAAGTATCATAAAACTGTTGGTTGTAAGACAGCAAAGGTTGAATGTCTCACTTAGGGTGAGCTGATGTCCATAAGCACACAATTTCTTTGGCCGTATGTTTACCTCTTATGTGTAATCCTCAGGAGCCCCACGTACAGGATCCCTCTATCCATTTCAGCTCATGGAATCTCTGCCTTTTGGCCAAACGATCTCATTTCCCCTAAAGTTCCCATGTAACCCATTCTCCCTGCGTACACATCAACCCCCCCCCCCACTGATTCTATACTCACCAGCACAATAGTGGGCAATTTGGAATGGCTGATTAACCTGCCAAATGGCATTTCTTTGTTCAAATTCAGGTTTATTTTTATCATACAATTCTACAACTGGATGGAACAACATTCTTCGGTCCTCGGTGTAAAAACATGAAAACACATATATAGACATAGTACATATATAATATACAAGTGATTTTTATGCAGTATGTATTTAAAAATAAACAAATATTTTTTGCTAAATTAATTATAGCATTTCAGAGGGATTTTGTATGAGCAGTTCATCAGTCATTCGGAAAACTCGCTGCCCGTGGAAAGAAGCAGTTTATCTGGCTCTGATACTTCTGTATCTCTTTCCAGATGGGAGCAGCTGGAAGATGCTGTGTATGGGATCGTAGAGGTCCTTAATGATTTGACAGGCTCTCTTCAGACAATGATCCCATTAGATCATGTCGATGGAGAGAGAAGAGAGACCCCCAGTGATCCTCTCTGCTGCTCCTATGGTCATTTCTCTACAGCATAAAATCTCCAGGTGGGGCATACACCCCACAAGTGGGGTGTGGGAATGTTTTGGTCGGGAATGGGACTTGAGAATATTTTAATGGGGTGCAGGAATATTTTGAGAAATAATTAAAAAGTTGGTTTGAAAAAATAAACTCATTATGTTGGTATGAAAGGTGTGACTGGGCAAGTGTCAGTGGAACACAATTGTGGTAACTACCAAGTAAAATCACTTTGTTTTTTTATTTTCATAATGTGGTTTTGCTCTTCTGATGTTTCTCTGTTGTTTCTCTTATTTTAACTGTTGTTATCCTTAGTTAACATTATAATTATATTTTTTTCTGACCAGACATTATCATCCATTCCAAATTATCTCAACAATCATGACTCCGTCCATGCTCCTTTACTTTTTCAGTTCAGTAGTGAGTGAGGCCTGTATCTGTATGTGTCTTTGTGCACTTACATATTGATGGGGGGTGGGGGTCTTCCCCAGGCACCAGCCTAAGGGGGATGCCAATATTGTAAATAAAAATGGACCCCAGAAAATAAAGCACGAGGCTGGCGCAGTTTTGATACACTCTCTGCAAGAAAATATGTCCAGAAACTGCACTAGTGGTTTTTTTTTCATTTTGTTTTAGGGTCGGTATTCTTCATTTGATTCAATCATTACTTGTATTACATGGTTTTTTTTTCATTTTGTTTTAGGGTCGGTATTCTTCATTTGATTCAATCATTACTTGTATTACATTTTTCAATTCTAATTCATAATAAAATATTGATGAATCTGTTTCAGGGAGCTCACGCTGTTGTATATTCAAAATGAGCGGACCACGCTCATTGATTGATCAATATTCAGTGGACTTCTTGAAGTTTGAGTTTCTACCTGCTGTACACGATGAACGTGCACCTTTTTGCCTATTATGCCAACAGACTTTGACAAATGAATCAATTAAAGCAGGCCGTCTTGAAGCTCATTTGAGGGTAAAACATCCTAACGATGTCAATTCGAAATTGGAATATCTTAAAACACTGAAAGAGAAGTTTGAAAATAGATCAAAAATCACTTCACTATTTGCTGTCCAAACTACAGCCCAGATTCATACCCTTGAAGCGAGCTGTGAAATTTCTCTGCGGATGGCAAAATGTGGGAAGTATCAGACAATTGGAAAGGAACTGAAAAAGACAGCAATATCATTGTTTCTCAACACAGTTCTGCAAAAGGATGAAAAAGATGTCCCAGCAATGCCATTGAGTAATAATACTGTCTGCAACAGAATAGATGACATGGGTCAAGATGTTGAAAAACAGCTTATTGTGAAGTTGAAATCATGAAAGTTCTCAATAAAACTGGATGAATCTTCTGTACAGGACAGTGAGGCTCTGTTTTTGGCAAATGTGAGATATATTGATCAAAAAGTGTTTCAAGAAGAGATGTTGTTTTGTGAATCCATTAGAAACAATCACTACTTCAGTTGATATCTACAGCAAGCTCAAAAATTGTTGGGATGAAAATGAAATTCCTGAAGGAAATATTGTATCTTGTGCTGCAGGATGTTTAAAATTAATGAAGGATGAAAATCCAAACATGTTGGTTGTGCATTATGTTATTCACCGAGAAAACTTAGTTGGCAAGAAAGTTTCCCCTGTTCTACATGAGATACTGCATTCTGTGATCAAGTGTATCAATGCCATCAAAGCTAATGCCAAATGTGAACCTCTGTTTTTAAGCAGTTTTGTATCAATAAAAATACAGAACATGTGAGATTATTGCTTCACACTGAAGTAAGGTGGTTGTCAAAGGGAAACTGCTTCAAAAGGTTTATGGAACTGTTTGATTTCCTCAGTGAGATTTTGAAAGACAAACCTGAAATGAAGCTCTTGCTAACAATAGATGGCAAAGCTTATGTGAGTTACTTGATGGACATTTTTGAGAAACGAAGTACATTGAACAAGCCAAATCCAAGTTGGAAATATGATGCTCTGGTCCAAAAACAAAGATATCTGGATTCATGACACTTCTAGAATTATGCCAGAGGAATATTTCTGCAAGAAATTTCAGTCAATTCTATTGGTTGAATAAGTGTGAGGTAACTAATGCTGCTACAAACATCATTGTTGATCATTTGAAAATGTTGGTTACTGACTTCGATGATTGATTTTGTAATTCAAAGGCAATGGATTTTCCCTCTCAGTTAACTCAGCCATTGCTGGTGGACTTATCTGAAGTTCCAGTGCAATACCAAGAGTTTGTATCTGAGTTGCAACATAAAGAATCTGTGAAAACTCTGTTCAAAGTGAAAGGAAGCATGATGTGGTTGTCCAAAGAGATCGAAAAGAAATACCTAAACTCAACGACTTTAGCAAGGGAACTATTGATACATTTTCCATCATCCTATTTAGTAGAATGTGGCTTCAGTGCTGTTGGTGATTTGCTACAAGCTAAGAGAAACTGTCTGGAAATTTCAAAACGTGGAGATTTAAGGTTGAAACCAACAAAATTAGACCCTTGAATCAAAAAAAAAATTGCAGCCAGTGCCAGGGGCAAGGTTCCCATTGAAGTGATGACAATTGTTGAATGTGTGTTTGAGATGGTTGATACATTGAAGTAAAAACACCTCCAAGAAAAGTGCAGAGAACAAAACAAAGGACTCTACATCACCTTTGTTGACCTCACCAAAGCCTTCGACACCGTGAGCAGGAAAGGGCTTTGGCAAATACTAGAGCGCCTCAGATGCCCCCCAAAGTTCCTCAACATGGTTATCCAACTGCACGAAAACCAACAAGGTCGGGTCAGATACAGCAACGATCTCTCTGAACCCTTCTCCATTAACAATGGCGTGAAGCAAGGCTGCGTTCTCGCACCAACCCTCTTTTCAATCTTCTTCAGCATGATGCTGAACCAAGCCATGAAAGACCTCAACAATGAAGACGTTGTTTACATCCGGTACCGCACGGATGGCAGTCTCTTCAATCTGAGGCGCCTGCAAGCTCATACCAAGACACAAGAGCAACTTGTCCGTGAACTACTCTTTGCAGATGATGCCCATTCAGAGCCAGCTCTTCAGCACTTGACGTCCTGTTTTGCGGAAACTGCCAAAATGTTTGGCCTGGAAGTCAGCCTGAAGAAAACTGAGGTCCTCCATCAGCCAGCTCCCCGCCATGACTACCAGCCCCCCCACATCTCCATCGGGCACACAAAACTCAAAACGGTCAACCAGTTTACCTATCTCAGCTGCACCATTTCATCAGATGCAAGGATCGACAAAGAGATAGACAACAGACTCGCCAAGGCAAATAGCGCCTTTGGAAGACTACACAAAAGAGTCTGGAAAAACAACCAACTGAAAAACCTCACAAAGATAAGCGTATACAGAGCTGTTGTCATACCCACACTCCTGTTCGGCTCCGAATCATGGGTCCTCTACCGGCATCACCTACGGCTCCTAGAACGCTTCCACCAGCGTTGTCTCCGCTCCATCCTCAACATCCATTGGAGCGCTTTCATCCCTAACGTCGAAGTACTCGAGATGGCAGTGGTCGACAGCATCGAGTCCACGCTGCTGAAGATCCAGCTGCGCTGGGTGGGTCACATCTCCAGAATGGAGGACCATCGCCTTCCCAAGATCGTGTTATATGGCGAGCTCTCCACTGGCCACCGTGACAGAGGTGCACCAAAGAAGAGGTACAAGGACTGCCTAAAGAAATCTCTTGGTGCCTGCCACATTGACCACCGCCAGTGGGCTGATATCGCCTCAAACCGTGCATCTTGGCGCCTCACAGTTTGGCGGGCAGCAACCTCCTTTGAAGAAGACCGCAGAGCCCACCTCACTGACAAAAGGCAAAGGAGGAAAAACCCAACACCCAACCCCAACCAACCAATTTTCCCCTGCAGCCGCTGCAACCGTGTCTGCCTGTCCTGTATCGGACTTGTCAGCCACAAACAAGCCTGCAGCTGACGTGGACTTTTACCCCCTCCATAAATCTTCGTCCGCGAAGCCAAGCCAAAGAAGAAGAAGAAGAAGAAGTTGAATATGAAATATTCCCGACCTTAATTGCATTGAAATGCCCTTGCAGTAAATGATTTAATTAAAACTTCTTTTGAATATATAACGCTTTTCAGTTAATGGTGGTACGTACATTTTTTTTGAAAAATTAAAGTGGGGCCTAGACGAAAAAGGTTGAGAATCACTGCTCTACACTTCAACCATACCACACTGTGATGCAGTTTTCTCCGATGATGCTCTTGATAGAGCTCCTGAAGAAAGTTGACAGGATGGTGGCTGGTAGCCTTTGTTGCCTCAGACTTCTCAGGAAGTGCAGTCATTATTGTGCCTTCCTGACAAGAGAGGAGATGTTGTGTGCTCAGGATAAGTGTAATGGAAGGGTCATGTGATCTCTCCAGCAAGCAGGAGATCGGAAGCGACTTCACCCACCAATCCAGGGTCAGATTTGCCCACCTGTGATGTTGATGTGTGATTGGCCCTTGCAGCTGATGTGTGATTGGTCCTCAATAGATCTGCCCACAGGTATGGCTGATATGTGATTGGTGCTCACAGGCCACATGTATAGGCCCTGCATTGAAAAAGTCCATGCATGAAGTCTGCTGGGTTTTTTTTTGCCTTCGCCAGCACTGGAGGACTGACTGCAATGGGCCCATCTTGGATCCTGAACTATGGGTGATGCTGGATACCAGGTTCATTTGATATATTTATTAGGTGTAATTTATTTACAGTTTATTTGTGTATTGTGACTGCTAGAGAGCGAGAGTTGGTGGGCACTGCTGTTTAACCCTTGCATTCCCAATCAGGACTTGAGAATGTTTAGAGGCAATTTATTTGCACCTGATATGTGTAGTTACTGTTTTTATGTATTATTATTTTATGTATCTGTGTGCCCTTTTGTGAATTCCCTGGTGTGTAAATAAATACCCCCCTGCTTGTTAATAATATGCATCTAGCCTTGATTCTCTTTGAACCTATTCTCAACACAACATTAGGTCATTACATCAGTGGACTCCAAGGAACTTGGTGCTCTCTACTCTCTCCACTAGAGTAATTTATTTCCGGAGGACCTGGGGAAAACTCGCGTGCTCACAGGGAGACCATTTAAACAGTACCCGCTGACAGCAGTGAAACCACCTCACAGGAGTTGTAAGGTAGCAGCTGAACTGCTGTGCCATGTTGCTGGAAGAAATCACTTAGTTTGGCCCCACTGAAGCAATAATATCATATCCTTTCTTACCTCAGCACAAGCATATGGGAGGCTCGTATTCCACGTCAGCAAGCAGCTACAAGTCCATGTCAAAGAGCTGTGACGCTCATTCAAGCTCCAAGAAATTTCAGTATCAGACAAGGATTGGAACACAACAAAAAAATAATGGTATCACTTTAAAAGGCCTGGAGACATTGGCGATAAAATACGATTAATAAATCAATCTGAATGAAACTAGACTAAACAGGCCAGACTGGTGACTGAAACTGAGCAGACAGCAAAGGTTAAAATGAAAGTAATGTAAAAGAACTCCCTCACTACCTTCAGCCGGAAATCAAAAATACCATCAATCTTAACATGCTTTTTGTTAATCCGACAAGTTAATTTTTCACACTGCACAATCTTTCTCCCTCTAACCCATATAATTTTACTGCTTATCAATCTCATTCTCTGCCATGCGTGGGAGTTAATGCTCCATGCTTCTTTAGACCTCACCACTTGCAAAGAATTGTGCCTGAGCTTTTTTGGGCAGCAGTGTCGCACACAAGCAACCAACCAGCCCATCGTCCCCCTTTATCATTCACTTGCCTTCAGTTGTCACGATTAGGTTCCGAACTCCCTCTCTGCAATCTTCCCTTTTACATTCTTCTTGGTTAAAGTGGTTATTCAAACATACTCTCCAAGACATCTTTTGGTCTCTGGTCCTGACATTTC
Source organism: Narcine bancroftii (assembly GCF_036971445.1). NCBI lineage: Eukaryota > Metazoa > Chordata > Chondrichthyes > Torpediniformes > Narcinidae > Narcine > Narcine bancroftii. Next base: position 144,193,563 of record NC_091469.1, read on the forward strand.
CACTGGGGTGGAAGCAGCTTCAGTCTACAGTGAAGTGTCCGAGGATATTCTACCCCATGAAACAAGTTATAGCCATTTCACCATATAACCATATAACAGGCCACATCGTAGCAATACAAATCATGGTTGAGTTACTATAATTGGTTACAATATGCAGAGTTGTGTCTGACTGAACTTCCTTTCAGTTTTGTAATGGAGCTGTACAGACCGAAAAAAGAATAAAAGCAGGCCTTTGGCACAACTTGTCCACGCCACGAAGTTTACCTAGTCACATTTCATAAAGTCATCATGATACAGTGTGGAAACGGGCCCTTCTGTCAATCCTGCCCAAGCCATCCAAAATATCCTACCCACGGTTGACTCATCTGCCTACATTTGCCTCAGATCCCTCTAAATCTATCCTATCCATGTTTCCCATCTCAAATATATTTTTTTTAATTTAGGGTTATAGAACAGCAACAGGCCCTTCTGGCCCATGAACCCGTGCCACCCAAATACCACCATTAATCTACAAGCCCCATAGTTGTTTGGAGTTGCAAAAAGTTGCAATAGTACCTGCCTCAACTTTGGCAGCCCAATCCACCCACCGCCCTCTGTATATAAAAAAGAAGTTACCCCTCAGGTCCCTTTGAAATCTCTCCCCCACTCAGCATAAACCTATGTCCACCGGTTACTGATTGCCCTATTCTAGGCAAAAGACTTCATGCAAAATATTTTTGTTATGATTCTGTATACCTCAACGAGATCACCTCTCGTCCTCCTGCTCTCCAATAGAGCCTTAGCCTGCTCAACCTCTCCCAAGAGCTCATTCCACACTTTCGCCACACTCCTGAGTGAAGTCCTTCCTCCAATATTCTCTTTAAAAATATCACTTTCTACCCTTAATAGATGCCCCTCTAGTTTTTGTCTTACCAAATCTCAGTGGGAAAAGCCTGCCTGCAATTACCCTATCTTCCCATGTACACCTCCATCAACTGTCCCCAAATAAAGTCCCGGCCTGCTTAACCTTTCCCTATAACTCAGCTCCGCAGGTCCCAGTGACATCCTTGTAAATTTTGTCCGCTCTCTTTCAGTCTTATTGATATCTTCCCTGTAGGTAGGTGATCAAGAGGACATGCAATACTCCAAATTTGGTCCTATCAATGTCTTGTACAACTTCAAAATAACATTCCAGCTTCTGTTTTCCAATGCTTTATGAAGGGCAAAGTGTCAAAAGCTCTCTTTATAACCCTATCTAATTGTTACACCACTATCAAAAAAAATGATGTATCAGTACTCCCATGCCCCTCTGTTCTACTGCACTCCTCAGTTCCCTAGCATTTACCATGTACTGGTCTGTCCTGTCAACATGCAATATCTCATACTTGTCCACATTTTTGCCAGCTGGCCCAGATCCTTCTGCAAGCTATGAAAGCTTTCCTCACTCATCTGCAAATTTCCTGATCCAATTTAGCACATTTTCATCCAGATAATTGATGCAGATGACAACCAACAAGGACTAACACCAATCTCTGGGGCCCACCACAAGTCACAGGTCTCCAGACAGAGAGGCAATCATCTGCTTCCACTCTCTGGCTTCACACAATGTCTAATCCAATTTTCTATCACATCCTGGATACTGAGCAACTTAACCTTCCTGACCAACCTCCCGTGCAGGACCTTATTAAAGGCCTTACTTAAGTCCACAATATCCACTGCCTTTCCTTCATCAGCTTTCCTGGTAACATCCTAGAAAATCTCTATAAGATAGGTTAGACATGGCCTTCTATATAAACAAAGCCATGTTGCCTATCCTTAATCAGTTCCTGTCTATCCGAGTGCTTCTGTATCCAGTCTCTTAAGATATCTTCCAATAGCATATCCACTACTGATGTCAGCCTTACCAGCCTACGTTCCTGGATTATTAGCTTCCCTTCAATCCTCCAGCATCTTACCTGTGGCTAAGGATGTTTTGAATACCTTGCAATTTCTTTACTAGCCTCCCTTGATGCTAATACCATCTGGTTGGAAAGTGCCCAGACTTGGTAGTGCCTGAGCCATGAAAAGACAGGTCAGTATGGGAATGTTGTGCACTCTCCAACCAGACTGCATTAACATTGACTTCCGCTAAACCCTTCCCCTCAGTCACTCTCTTTCCCTGTCCCTCTGTCTCCTTTCCTCCAGCTTCCCCACTCCCTACCTTCACTATTCAGAGCTACCCTCTCCTCCACCTTTTTTATTCAGATGCCTGACTGTTTTTTTTTTTGCTCAAGCCTTGACTAAGGGCTCAGGCATAGAATGCTGGTTTCCCCTTGGTTCTTATGGATGCTGCGTGATCTCCTGAGTTTCTCCACCACATTTGTGTATTGCATACTGACCCAAGAACCAATTTGCACCACTCCTATGCTATAATTAATTTTAAATTTAGACAGACAGCACAGTAGCAGGCCCTTCCAGTCCCCAAGCCCATTCCATCCAAATACACCAAGTCATCTGTAAAACCTGTACATTTTTGGAGGGTGAGAGGAACTGTGGGAAATGGGAGGAGACCCACACAGGTCACAAGGAGAACGTAAAACTCCTTACTGACAGCACCAGATTTGAACTGTAATCTCTGGCGCTGTAACAGACTTGGTAGTGCATGAGGCCATGGACAAGCAAGTCAGTGTGGGAATGCTGTGCACTCTCCAACCAGACTGCATTAAGATTGACTTCCGCTAAACCCCTCCCCCCATTCTCTCTCGTTCTACCTCCTTTCCTCCAGCTCCCGACTCCCTACCCTCTCCCCCATCACTTCTCAGCTTTTTTTCTACTCTCCCACCTATGACTTCTTACCTGATAGCCTACGTCCACTAATGGCTGCACAACTGTGCCACCCCCATTTCATTTTTAAAAATTCTCCCGTATTATCATCTTCTTTCCCCATATTCTTCCTTCCACTTGTACTCCAGGATCAATTTACAATTGCCAAATGATACACGAATGCAGAGGTGGCCAACCTTTGTTTAATTTAGACACACAGCACAGTAGCACGCCATTTCGGCCCACAAGTACATACCAGGGGTGTAAATTAATTGGGCGGCACGGTCTCGTAGGCGGAAATAGCCTGTTACCATGTTGTTTGTCTCAATTAAAAATTATAAGGTGGGCCACCCCTGTTATATTTTAGGGGAAAATGGAGCACCCAGAAGTAAACCCATGTGGAAACAAGAAGGAAGTGCGGGCTCCTTACTTACAACACCGGAGATCAGGACAAAGCTGAATTTATGGGAACTGTGAGGCAACTGATCCACCAGCTGTGTCACAATAATACATTTGAATGAATCAATCTTCCGAACTCCCAGTGTCTGCCCAGGGATTCTGTTTATGTTTAAGTCTATTTATCACAGTAAAAGTCCGAAAATCTGGGTGCCAAAAATCTGGTCTACACGAGAATCCGGACTTCTTGCAAACTCTCATCTGAAATCCGGACTATGAGAGAATCCGGACTTCTTGCAAACTCTCACCTGAAATCCGGACCATGAGAGAATCCGGACTTCTTGCAAACTCTCACCTGAAATCCGGACTATGAGAGAATCCGGACTATGAGAGAATCCGGACTTCTTGCAAACTCTCACCTGAAATCCGGACCATGAGAGAATCCGGACTTCTTGAAAATTCTCAGCTTTTGTGTGCATGTGTGCCTGTGTAAGTGCCACTGATGCACAGCAGCTACAAGCAGGCATGCAGTCTGTCACGGAAATATCAGAAAGAAAAATTATTTGCTTTCGTTCTTTGTATTTTAAATGAAAAAAAACGTTTCGTCGATAAACTTATCAAAATTGATCTGCTTTTTCTCCTTATATTTAAATTTTAAAAGTATTGCCCGAGAATCCTCAAAATATGGATCAACCCAATCCCCGAGCAGTCTGGATTTTAGGAGTTTTACTGTACCTGGTGGAGTGAGAAAGGTTCTTCTGTGAACAGATTAACAGGTTATCTCAGCATTCACACGACTGTTTAAAGAACACAAATGCAGAGTAGAGGATGACAATGAAAAGGAAGATTAATTAGCGCCAAACAAGGACAGTTCTGTTATGGGTTCATTCAGGAGTCTGATGGCTGCCTGCTCATCCTTCCTGTATCTTCCCGGCCTTTAGGTAAGTTAAGTTTGGGCTTAAAGTCAAGGATTAAATTTACCAACTCACCTCAAAGAACAAGCCTGTTCCCTTTGCACCAACAAGGTAAATTTGCTTCGCTGAATTACCCAGTCCCTTTGGATTTTTAATTTGCTCAAGAGAAAAGATGGAGACGGGAACTGACTGAGATATACATTGAACAAGCGGTACATAAATGCCAGACTAATTTTCAGACCCACCAGGCTAGGAAATCCAGCATTCCTCAATAAACCTGTTTCTGATTCTGGGTTGGAAACATGGCTGATTTTTATCTCATTCATCCATATGCATTAAAACAATTTGTAGTCTCAACAATGAAGGGTGGGACCCGGGTCCTGGTTGTACATCAATGTGTATTCAAGTGCAACATGGAAGTCTGCAGACTTACTGATTGGAGTAAAAACACCAGAATCAGAATTTACAAGTCATGAAATTCAGTGTTTTGTGGCAGCGTTGTGCAAGCATTCATATTATAACCATTTTGTGACATTACTATATAAAAAAAGTTAAAATATTAGTGCATGAAACGTAAGGCAGTGTCTTTGATTCATTAATTATTCAGAAACCTAAGAAAGATGATGATATGTCCTGACCTAATCTGAGATTTTAAAATTGGGCAGTTAATATTTCCTATTTTTTTTTTATTACTTTAATAAACTTGATCATCTTCTCTGTGTAGATTTGGATTTGAAATCTGTCCAGAATTATTCCTTATCTTCTTTTGTAGGACTGTTAGAAACAGAAGTACCTTCACAGAAATTGCTCGAGACAAAAATTGAGAACAAAGAACATTTATTATACAACAATGCAAAGTTGGGTGCTTTCCCCTTACCCTGGGAATACACACATACACTGGGACTCACCCAACTTTTATACAGTTGATTTCAGTATAGGAATACCCTCCCCCTTACATTCTTCTGCCTCCTGGATGAGTTTAGCATTAGGCAATCCTGTCTGCCTACCTGCTGTTTCTGTGAACTTGGAGGACCAGGGGGTATCCTGTAGGTGTCCCATAATGTCATTGTCCTTATTCACACCTTCCTGACTCTCAGGGCTTACTAACTTCTTATATGCAGAACTTGCTAATTCTGTCTAAGGCTAGAAGACCCTTATCTTATTCAGACTAACTTTACTTCCTACATTCTATTATCTATCCTTATCCTATTCATACTGGCTTTATTCATTACACATATACCCATACTAGTTTTCTTCATCTTTCATATTTTCATATTAGTTTTACTCATCTCTCACAGGACCAACATTACCTTTTAGACTTGCTTCCAATCCAATTATTAAATATTCATTACTTTTGGCTTCAATTTTGAAGGTTTTTTGGACTAAAGATTTTTGCTTTGGCTAATACATTTCTTAATTTTTTTTTTACACACTGTCTACTCTTGACTGAAATTTACTTATTTGGAAGATTAAAAGAATTATATCTTTTGTAGATTTATTCGCTGATGTCTTTTGTGCAACTTTCTACCAAATATAATGTACCATACACGCATTGTTTTTAGATATCTCATGTGGTGATACAACCATTACACTGGCCACATTCTTACCAGCCTACGGCTAAGGACAACCTCTGTACCTGCAGGTAGGCAACCTGGAAGGCTGGACCCACCTGCCAGCTGTCAATCACCAGCCCGTATAAAGACTCAAGCCGGCTCCTTTGGGGACAGTCAAACATGTGGAGCCAGGAGTGTACTGAGACCTGGTGTATAAAAGTTTAAGCTAATTAAAGCCTGTTGTACAGTCTGTGGACTTTGCGTCAGAATTATTTGCCCAATGGTGCTCATATCTACAAATTAAAAATTTCCTGAATATGGTAATTATCTAACCAGATTTACTTGACACTTTGTTCCAGTTAAATCCATTTCAGAAAGGTTTAATTTGTACCATTTATACTCTTGTATTAAATTTGAGATCAGTCCCCATGGATAAGATGCGACAAACATGGGAATCGGAACTTCAACTAACATTATCTCCTGAAACATGGGGAGTGATTATTAGACTAGTTAATACTTCTCCACTTTATGCACATCAGTTTAAAGTAGTTCATAGAGATTATACGTCTAAAGATAAACAAGCTCGCATTTTTCCTAATACGAGCTCTACTTGTGACAAATGTAATACTGATATAGCTTCATTGACTCGTATGTTTTGGTCATGTCCTGTGTTAGAAAAAATTGGGAAATATATTTTTAAAACTCTTTCATTTATGCTGGTTATTCAATTACAACCTAACCCCTTAACTGCTCTTTTTGGAATTAGAGATGTATGTTGTAGACCTACTTCCACATATCATGTTATTGCTTTTTCTACTCTATAGGTTAAAAGAGCCATTTTACTTAAATGGAACGAGTCTGATTCTCTGACATTATTTCAATAGCTGTCTCATGTTATGTCTTTCTTAAATCCTGAAAAAAATCAGAAGTGGTACTTCAGATACAACTAGTAGATTTGAAGCAACATGGAAACCGTTCATTGATTATTTCATGGCATTATTCTATGAATTAACTCTTCCTTTCCAGACATAATATAATTCTTGTCTATTTTGTTATCTGTACATGTGGATGTTTTAAACTATTCGACAGATCCTCGGGATAGGCCGCTCAGTTGTTTTTTTATATTTTTTCATTATACTTTTTTTAGTAGATTAGTTCTTTGGCTTGGCTTCGCGGACGAAGATTTATGGAGGGGGTAAATGTCCACGTCAGCTGCAGGCTCGTTTGTGGCTGACAAGTCCGATGCGAGACAGGCAGACACGGTTGCAGCGGTTGCAAGGGAAAATTGGTTGGTTGGGGTTGGGGTTGGGTGTTGGGTTTTTCCTCCTTTGTCTTTTGTCAGTGAGGTGGGCTCTGCGGTCTTCTTCAAAGGAGGTTGCTGCCCGCCGAACTGTGAGGCGCCAAGATGCACGGTTTGAGGCGATATCAGCCCACTGGCGGTGGTCAATGTGGCAGGCACCAAGAGATTTCTTTAGGCAGTCCTTGTACCTCTTCTTTGGTGCACCTCTGTCACGGTGGCCAGTGGAGAGCTCGCCATATAACACGATCTTGGGAAGGCGATGGTCCTCCATTCTGGAGACGTGACCCACCCAGCGCAGCTGGATCTTCAGCAGCGTGGACTCGATGCTGTCGGCCTCTGCCATCTCGAGTACTTCGATGTTAGGGATGAAGTCGCTCCAATGAATGTTGAGGATGGAGCGGAGACAACGCTGGTGGAAGCGTTCTAGGAGCCGTAGGTGATGCCGGTAGAGGACCCATGATTCGGAGTGTGGGTATGACAACAGCTCTGTATACGCTTATCTTTGTGAGGTTTTTCAGTTGGTTGTTTTTCCAGACTCTTTTGTGTAGTCTTCCAAAGGCGCTATTTGCCTTGGCGAGTCTGTTGTCTATCTCATTGTCGATCCTTGCATCTGATGAAATGGTGCAGCCGAGATAGGTAAACTGGTTGACCATTTTGAGTTTTGTGTGCCCGATGGAGATGTGGGGGGCTGGTAGTCATGGTGGGGAGCTGGCTGATGGAGGACCTCAGTTTTCTTCAGGTTGACTTCCAGGCCAAACATTTTGGCAGTTTCCGCAAAACAGGACGTCAAGCGCTGAAGAGCTGGCTCTGAATGGGCAACTATTATAATTATTTCTCTGTCTTTGTTTTCATTGTTAGGAACTTATATGATACTATACTATGTAGACTTGAACAGACCATTTTAATTGTGTTATTTCTATTCTCCTTGTGCTGTTTATATTATGAAGTTAATAAAAAGGATGGAAAAAAAAAGGAATCTGATGACAGCGGGGAAAAGGCAGTTCTAGTCCTCATCTTTAGGCTTCTCTACCATTTTCCTGACGGTAGCTGAGGTGGTGGGGTGGCTTGAGGATAGAGGCTGCTTTTTTTCAGACACTGCCCATAAAATATTGTTACCTTCTTGGATGCTGTGAGACACCCTGAGTTCTTTGAGAATTTACTCCAGATTTCACTCCCTTTCTTCCATAAAACTGCTTTAGCAGCATTAAACTCCTTCCATCTCAACAACCGCCTGACTCAAATCTGCATAAAAAAAGCTTTACTATATTGAATTACCATTGGACCGTTCATACGAGCCTGTAAAACTGCAACATGCAAAATCATCTCACGGTCTTGATATCTCAAACACCTCACCAAAATTGGCCAAGGCAGTTGACCTGGTAACAGTTTTTTCCTTAATGCACGATTCACCCTCTCTATCTCCAAACTCTCTGGAAAATATTCTGGACCAAATATTTCAACAATCCAATCTTTAAAAAATTTTGGAGTATTTGTTTCCTCAAAACCCTTTGGTAACCCCACAATTTTTATATTATTTTGCAGCTCTGATTTTCTAATGAATCCATCTTCTGTAAAAAATTCTTCTTCTCAATTTGCCATACAGCCACTGCTCCTTCATCTTGATTCATTCTGTCTTCTACATTTTTAATTTTGTTTTCAACCATATCCACTGCTGTCAGACACTTATTGACATCCACCTTCATAGAAGCAATCTCACCAGACATGTCAGTAATTTTAAGTCTAATATCAGCAAGTTGTTGATCAACATTTTGAAAACTGGTGGACACATAATCCATCAATCTTTCATTCTGCTTAGTTATTGTTTCTAACGCCACACCAGAAACAGCCATAGGGCTTATTGTACTGGGAGATTTATAAGGTGAAGGTAATTTCAAAGTTGTAGGGGTACCTTCTACTTTGGCTGCAGCTAATAAAAGTTCCTCCTCCAAATAATGTTCCAGCTCCTCTTCCATTTCTTCCTGTGTTAAATTAACTTCTTTAACTTCTTTAAGCTGGTTGTAGGTCAACTTCACACTCAATGACGAACTGAATTCCTCAGCCCGACGTTGAGCAGCACCCCCTGCAGCCATCACTCAATCGAGGGTTTTGCGTGTGCGTACTGCTGCATGAGTCCCAGCAGCGACTATGTAGTGCTGTTAAGTCGGTCCCATCACGTTGCCTGCGTACCGCGTTAAAGACACTGCCACAGGCCCTCTGACCACCCTGCGCTCAACCACCGTACCTGACACGCTTAGTACAGCAGACTCACGCATGTCACACACCTCACGAAGCGATGTCAAGGATGTCGCGGCGGCACCATCTTGCATAGATCTGCGCACAGAGGATGCCGTCGCTACAGCCAGTCGCACTGATAGAGATTGTTGAGTCTTCGGCTCCATCTTCAGTTGATGTCGAGGTGCTAAATTTTCGGTAAGGCCAAGTTTTTCAGAATCTTCCAATTCTCTAAAGTGGAGTTTTTTTGATTGTTGAACTTTACCTCTTTTAATCAGTTTTCTTCTCATATCCATAAGCAGAGTTTTCAGAAAGTTTTCAGACATATATTCAGACATTAAAATCAGGCTTTAAACTTTCCAGCTAAGGAGAGATGAGCTCCCACGTCTTCACCCTACGCCATCTTGCCATCCCCCCCCCAAATTCAAACTCAGCGCCATCATCGTCTGAGGAGGAAGGAGGGGGGCCATCTTGCTGTGTCACGAGGTTGACGCCATCTTACCCATGCAGGGCAACCCTGGATGGTGATGTCCACTCAAGTGACGAGCATGGAGTCTCCGGCATCCTAGCCTCAATGGTCCTGGAACAGGACAGACCTCCGCAGCTCAGCAACTCCATAGAGACTGTGACATTCCACTAAATGCCTAATCGACATGGGCTCTACTAAATGCTTCACTGACTCATGGACTGTGCAAGAGTACAAACTAGAGAAGTATCCTTCCAATTACCGCATACTCCTTGTGTCTCATTCGCATTCTAAGTGCATTGTATAGTATATCTGTCGTTTGAAGGGGAAATTCTGTTAATTTTTTGTTTGTATATTCTTGATGAATTGTGTGCTCCAGTGTTGTTGGGTCTGGACTTCCTGTGTCACCTTAAAAGTGACTCCAATTGACCATGGAGTATTCTGGTCCCCTCCCCCCCCAACAGTTTGGAACAGAGGGCCCCTAAAATCAGAACCCACATGCAGCCTCTCCACAATGAATATCGACCTGAAAGCTGCTTATCACCAGCTGCTAATCGGTGCGGAGGACTGTTCATATACAGCATTTGAGGCTAACGGTCATCTCTATCATCTCTCCACCCCCTTCCCTCTCCATTAACAGAGCCATTCGCCCTCCACACTCTGTTTTGTGTTGTGCCCTCCCTCCCTTATCCACCTATTACCACCTATTGTGCTCCTTCCCTGCCCCACCTCCCGCCCCAGCATTTTATTCTGACACCTGCCTACATTTTGCTCATACCTTGATGAAGGGCTCAAACCTGAAACATGAGTTATGTATCTTTATCTTTGCTATGTGAAGTGCACCATTTAAACCTGCTGAGTTTCTCCAACATTGTGTTTTTACTTCAACCAGGGAGGCTGCAGACTTTCGGGCTTTAATTTTAATACCTTTTGGCTGTAGGTTTGTACTCCTCCACCTCCCATTCTTCTCTTTTCCCCTCTCATCCTGCCTGTTTTGTGTTTAGGGGCTCAGACCCGAAACATTGGTAACATATCTTTACCTTCTATGGAAGCCATGAGGCTGGGAGAGTTCTTCTTGTATCTCTGGGTGTTTTTATTGTTTGAAAATGTTTACAATTTCAGGGTATGCCAAAGTGCTTTACATTCAATCAAAAATATTTTTTGAATGGGGCTATTATCATAATGCTTACATGTAGAAACTGCAACTTGTGACGTATGGGTGTGTATTATTTTAAGAATTGTAGCACGTACCAGCTCTTCCCTGAGCTGGACAAAACCAGTCAAACATTTTGTTTCCTCGGCAGACTTCAGTCTGCTTGTAATCACAACAATCTCTTTTGAGTTCTCCATTTATGCCAGAATTCTTTCCCCTTTATAATAAATAAAATACAATGATATTGTTATTTCAGTTTGTTCTTATTTATCTTTGGACCCTCTTAGTCTTTGGACATACTACAAGCCGAGAACTCCAGTGGCCTCAAATGTCTTAAATTGTTCGACGGTGCCCCAACTCAACTGAATCACATCCCAAGTCTTCCTTTAATCGTGAGGCACCACACTCAGTGGCTGTATTTTCATTCAGGATGGACAAAGATGACTGCAATTATCTGATTAACTGGAGCCAATAAAAGGAAGGGGGAAGCACAAGTAGAATAACCACTGTGGGGGTGGCAAGTGTAAGGGTGGGACTTGATGGCTTGAGAGGCTTCCCAGGAAAGCAGGTTGGACCTTCAGCCGTAAACATTCAAACACACTAATTGTCCAGTGGGCTGGTACATAAGACTAAACAAGGTTTTAATTGGCAATTAGCAATTAAATTACAAACTACGCCACTTTAAAACTAATTTAATCAAATAATGTTGCAAAGCCAGTGTGGTGAAACCATTATTGTATTTAGTTGCATGCATTATTTGTAAATGTCATGACCTTTCCTGGTTGACCCTGCTCTCACTGGGCGGCTCGTGAGTCCTCCCCCTTTCTTTCCCATAAAGGCTGTCATGCCACAAGCCTGCCCCCAGTACGGGTCCGGGTCAGCGTGAGCGACCAACACAGGGATGCTGTCCGTCTCTTGTAAATAAAAGCCTTCAGTTTCGGCAATTTCAGTCTTTGTGTAATTGATCGTGTATCCGCCAAGATGATGGGTTGTGGCTGCATGATGTGAGACCTGGTGGAAACCGTTGTGGTTCCAGGTGACCAGACCTCCAGTAAGTGTTAGGTACTTGAGGAACTTTGGATCAAGGTTTGGGGGTGGGGGATTTTCCTGGACACTGTTTTAGGAAAAACTGGAGCAACTCAGCAAATCTCCAAGCGTCCATAGGAGGTAAAGATATATAACAAATGTTTTGAGCCTGAGCCCTCCTACGGAAGCTGTAAGACCTTATATCTTTACCTCCTATTGATGCTGGAAGACCTGCTGAGTTCCCCCAGCATTTCTGTGTTTTTAATACAATCAGGGTCTGTAGACTTCTGTGTTTCACTGTGCTTTAAGAGGCAGCCTCATCCATGAAATTAATTGCTTCAAATTCGGTCTGCGGTCAGGGACAAGAGCCTACGGTTCCTCTCATAATGAAGCAGGATTATTATTGCAACAACACATTGATGCACCATCAATGACTCAAAAGATTGAAGTTGAGCAAAATTGATAGGCTTTTATTCGCTGGTCGACTGTCCCGAACTGAGGAGGGGTCTGAGAGATACTCACCTTTATTCAGGAGCCTGTGGGAGGAACCACAGATTCAGTTGGCCAATGGATGTGCCCAGAGAGATAAATACATAGAGAGGTTTACCTCATTCACCCTTGTTTTTAAAAAGAGTCTGGCACGGTTAAGTACTAATGATACAATTACAAATTAAGTATTTTGGGCAGTTTGATTTCCTGCTGTGACCGTCGTAGCTCTGGCTGTGGCTTCGCCGCAGTGATGGAGTTCTAGACAGTCTGGGGAGCCTGTATCCAGTCGTCAGCGTTGAGCTGAGGGGTGTGCACCAATGAAACTGGTGTTTAATTTGTTGGGACTAAGGTAATGTTCTGTTGCCCTGGTGTGTCATGAGTAGCAAGGTGTGGGAGGGATGTGGGGTGATCAGGGGTGGTCTCCAGAGTCCCTGAGGGTGCCAGGTCCCTAATGGAGACAGTGTCTTCATGCCCATCGGGGTACGTCACATAGGCATATTGGGAGTTGGCGTGGAGAAGGAGAACCCTTTCAACCAGTAGGTCGGACTTGTGACTCCTCACAGGATTCCGGAGTAGGAACCGACTCTGGGCACGTCAGCCATGCTGTTGCGTGGGCCCTGCTGCAGATTTCCTAGGAAAAGAAAACATACATTCATGCGATGTGGCATTGGTGGCCGTACATAGAAGAACCTGATGGACTGGAGCACCTCAGGGGGACCTCTTGCCAGCGGGAGACTGGGAGGCCCCTAGACCACAGGGTTAGGAGGATGGCCTTCCGGACTGTAGCACTCTCCCTTTGCACTTGCCCGTTCCCCCGGGGGTGGTAGCTGGTAATCCTGCTCATGGTGATGACTCTGACCAGCAGGTTCTGGCACAGCTCATCACTCACAAATGTGGGCCCCCGATGGCTATGAATATATCTGGGAAAGCCAAACAGAATGAAGAGACTGCATAGGGCCTTGATGACTGTGGCAGCTGTCATGTCAGGGCAGGGGTTGGAGAACGGAAAATGCGAATGCTCATCAATGGTAATGAGGAAGTACACATTGTGGTCAGAGGAGGAGAGGGGTCCTTTGAAGTCAACACTCAGGCATTCAAAGGGGTGGGTGGCCTTTATCAACTGCGCTCTGTCTGGCTGGTAGAAGTGTGGTTTGCACTTCACGTGGAACAGGTAGTTTTAGATCATTGACCCGATCTCTTTGATAGAGCAAGGCAGGTTGAGGGCTTTGACAAAGTGGAAGAATCTGGTGACTCCAGGGTGGCAGAGATCATTGTGAAGGGCTAGTAAATGGTCAAATTGTGGACTGGCACAGGTCCCATGGGATAGGGTATCTGGGGACTCATTGAGTTTCCTGGGCCAGCTCAAGATATTGTAATTGTAGGTGAAACATTCAATTCTCCATCTCAATAACTTGTCATTATTGATTTTACCTCACTGTTGGTTATCGAGCATGAACACAACTGCACATTGGTCAGTTAGTAGGGTAAATCGTTTCCCGGCCAGGTAGTGCTTCCAGGGCTGTACTGCCTCAACAATAGCTTGGACCTTCTTCTCAACAGAGGAGTGTTGAATTTCGGGGCCTTGGAGAGCACAGGAAAAGAAAGCGACGCATCTGCCCACCTTATTAAGTGTGGCAACCAGAGCGAAGTCTGATGCATTGTTCTCCACCTGGAACGGGATGAATACATCCTTGGTGTGCTTCGTGGCTTTGGCGATGTCTGCCTTGATGCAGCTGAAAGCTGCTCGGTCCTCTGGAGTTAGGGGAAAAGAGGTCGATTTAACCCGGAGGTGGGCCTTGTCTGCAAATTTGGGGATCCACAGGGCATAATATGAAAAGAAGCCCAGGCACCTTTTCTGGGCCTTGTTGGGAGGGGGAGTTCCAAGAATGGGCGAACGTGGTCAGGGTCAGGACCAATGATTCCATTCTCAATGACGTAGCCAAGGATGGCAAAGGCGGGTTTTGTGAAATACACAATTAGCCTTATTGTACATGAGGTTAAAGAGCTTGGCGGTGTAGAGGAAATTTTGAAGATTGGAGTCCTACAGGTCATGACTGCAGATGGTGACACTGTCAAGGTATGAAATGTGGCCTGCACCTAGTACTGATCCACCTTGCAGTCCATTACCCGTTGGAACACTGCGACCCCATTGGCGACGCCGAAGGGGACTCTCAGGAAATGATAAAAGCGGCCGTCCGTCTCGAACCTAGTATATTGGCTATCCTCCAGGTGGATGGGGAGCAGATGGTATGCCGATTTCAGGTCGATGGTAGAGAAAACCTAATATTGTTTGATTTGGTTCACCATATCAGATATACACAGAAGGGGGTACACATCCAGTTGTGTGTACCTGTTTATGGTCTGACTGTAGTCAATCACCATCCTGATTTTCTCCCCATTCCTCACTACCACCACTTGTGCTCCCCAAGGACTGGTGCTAGCCTCAATGATTCCCTCGTTGAAGAGTCGCTGCACTTCCACCTAATGGAGGGTGGGGATTTGCTACGGCATGGACTAGTAGGGCTGAACTGGCCTGTTCTGTGCTGTAAGTGGTTATATGGTTATATGGTTATAATGCAGGCCCTGACCCCAGCTCTGTACTGCCTCCATATTGCAGCCAGTCTAAGACCAGGAGACGTAGCCTCAGAATAAGAGGATATCCCTTCAAAATAAAGATTAGAAGTTTCTTCAACAAGAGGGTGGAGAATCGATGGAATTTGTTGCCGCAGATGGCTAGGAAAGCCGTCACTAGGTAAAGCGGAGGTTGAAAAGTAAGGGTATCAAAGTTTATGAGGAGAAGGCAGGAGAATGGGGTTGAAAGGAAAATTACATCAGCAATGGTGGAGCAAACTCGATGGGCCAAATGGTTTAATTTTAGTCCTCTATCTTGTAGTCTTAAAGCCTGTCTTTAATGATGCAGGTAAGTAGATAAAGGGATATAGAATTGGGCTCTAAAATTTTGGAATTTCTCGACCATTTAGGCAAAAAACCAATGCAAATTGCAAACAGTTTGACAAATGCATAAGTGCATTCTGTGTATTTACAGTAGCATTGAAGTTGTGTGCAGGTTTGGTCACCAAACAACAGGAAAGATATCAATAAGATTGAAAGAACTCAGAGACAATTTACATGGATATTTCTGGGACTTTAAGAGTTGAGTTACAGGGAAAGTTTAAACAGATGAGGACTTTATTCTCTGGAGCATAGAAGAAGAATGGGGCAAAGACAGAGTAAATGCAAGCAGGTTTTTCCCTCCGAGGATCGATGAGACAAGAACTCGAGGACATGGGTTCTAGACAGTCTGGGGAGCCTGTATACAGTTGTCTTTGGACTGTATTTGGTCTCACATCATGCAGCCACAACCTATCTTCTTGGCTGATACACGATCAAAACGGTGAAAGGTGAAATGTTTAAAACAACCTTTTGGGGGAACTTCTTCTTGCAGAGAGTGTGGAACAAGCTGTCAGCTGAAGTGGAGAATGTGTGCACGATTTTGACATTGAAGAAAAAATTGGATAGGTGCATGGATGGGAGGAGTATGGAGGGCTATGGTCCAGGTACAGTTCATTGTGACAAGGCAGAATAATAGTTCGGCATAGACTGGATGGAGGTGAAGAGCCTGTTGCTGTGCTATAGTGCTTGAGGGTACTGTGTACTGTGATGTAACACTCTGGGCAAGTCAAAGGTCACGTGTACAGCAATCAGTTCTCTTGATCTTACCAGGCAGCACAAAAGGGTTGTGCAATACAATCCTTCCTCCTCCGAAGCTGCTTTTGCTCAAGGGCACTTCCTGACTCGTGGCTGGTGGGTGAAGAGTTAAGGAGGAGTGGGAGGTGTGTTCACTGTTAGTCAGGAAGCAGGTGGAAGGAGAAAGCACTTGCAGCCTCGACCATCGAGACAGGAAAGCGGAGCTGAAATGAATCTGAAGAACAGTGTGGGCTTGGTAACAGGCGCATCCCAAGGACTGGGAAAGGCCTTTGCAGAGGCCTTGTTAAAGAAGGAAGCAAAGGTAAAACAACCTGCAGTGCGGCAGTCTTGAAGTGGGCAGGACAGGAGGAAGGGATGAGGCGGGCGGTGGTACCATAGGTCTGCTCCTCACATACCATGAAACCAGTTGGTAAGTGGTTGTTTGCCACACGCAAGAAGTGAGTAAATCTTGCGTACATTGCTCTCTGCAGTGTGGCCTTGATTTAAAGCAAGAGCACACATTTCATTAGTTGACAAAGGTGCAACGAATAGAGTGCACTAAGGGATCAGTGCGAGAGCCTCAACTTATGACAGTTCTCATCACAATGATGGATGAAGGTTTCTGACAATGCGAAGAGGAGTCAGAATGTAAATTGTGAGGGCAGCAAAAAATATTAATAAATGAACTGAGCAGGCAAGGAAGGAGGAAATGGAGGATTTGCAAAAGGTCTTGTCCAAGATAAGTTTATGAGTTTGTTGTCATACACGTTGTACAATGTACATTTGCACAAAAATTCTTGGTGCAACTGAACAGCCACCTGTAAAGAAAAACTATTACCGTAAACTAATTGAAACATAGAAAACCTACATTATAATACAGGCCCTTCGGCCCACAAAGGGCCTGTCAAAAGCATGACCCTACCTTAGAAATTACTAGGCTTTCCCATAGCCCTCTATTTTTCTTATCTCCATGTACCTATCCAAAAGTCTTTTAAAAGATCCAGACATACCCACCTCCACTACTGCTGACGGCAGTCCATTCCATGCACCCACCACTCACTGCGTAATAAACTTACTACTGACATCTCCTCTGTACCTACTCCCCAGCACCTTAAACCCGTGTCTTCTTGTGGCAACCTTTTCAGCCGTGGGAAAAGTCTCTGATTATCTACACGGTCAATGCATCTCATCGTCTTAAACACCTATCAGGTCACCTCTCACCGAGTTCACTCAACCTGTTTCCATAAGGCTTACTCCCTAACCCAGGCAATATCCTCATAAATCTCTTCAGCACACTTTCTATGGCTTCCACATTCTTCTGATAGTGAGATAACCAGAACTGCGCAAAGTACTCCAAGTGGGATCTGACTAGGGTCCTATATAGCAGCAACATTACCTCTCAGCTCTTAAATTCAATCCCATGATTAATAAAGTCCAATGCACCATATGTCTTCTTCACTGCAGCCTCAACCTACACCGCTACTTTGACCGTCCACTGGACTCAGACCCCAAGATCCCTCTGATCCAACACACTGACAATAATCTTACCATTAATGCCATATCCTTCCATTATACTTGACCTACCAAAATGAACCGCTTAAGACTCATCTGGGTTGAACTCCATCTGCCACTCCTCAGCCCAGTTTTGCATCCTATCAATGTCCCGCTGAAACCTCTGACAGCCTTCCACACTATCCACAACACCCCCCAACTTTTGTGTCATGAGCAAACTTACTAACCCATCCCTCCACCTCCTCATTCAGGTCATTTATAAAATTCACAAAGAGTAATGGTCCCCGAACGGATCCATGAGGAACACCACTGGTCACCAAACTCCATGCAGCTTATGACCCATCTACAAACACTCTTTGCCTGGCCAAGCCACGTAGAGATCCAGTTGAATTCAATTAAAAGAAATAATAAGTATTTACAGTAATCTTAGTGCAAAAAAGTGATCTGCAATAGTGTGGAGCATCCTGTTAAACCAGTCTGATTAGTGTATGCAAGATAAGCTAATAATGTGCAATCATTTTGTTCTAGAGTGCGTCTCAAACCTTTTATGGTTTAGCCCACCTGGCTTGCAGTCAAACATGACTTGGCCCACCAGTGGCAATGACTGAGCAATATTTTCAAATCAAAGGCATCTCTGTAAGAAACATATCTTTATCCAATTATGGTATTTTATTTCACATTTTTAAAGACCCACATGGAAACACACTGTGGCCCACTGGTTGAGAAGATTATTGGCCAGCGATGCAGGGCAACAGTGAGATCACATCTAGAACGTAGTGTATTGGCCTGTATTTTTTGGAATTAGGAGAATGGGGGGGGGGGGGGGGGGAGGGGGGGAATCTCACTGAAACATTGCAAATGTGAAAAGGCTTGAACAGAATAGACGTAGGGAGAGTCTTGGACAAGAGGACACAATTTCAGGATTGAAGTGTGTCCAATAAGAACAGAGATGTGCAAGTATCTCTTCAGTCATTGGGTGGTTTGGTGCCACAAGCAGTTGTGGAATCTTGGACATTGGGTGTATATTTACGGCAGAGATTGGTGTGGTCTAAATTAGTCAGGGAGAAGGCCGGACAGTGTGGTTGAACAGGAAAATGGATCAGCTCATGATTAAATGTGCTGAAAGGCCTATTTCTGCTCCCAGTTATTATGGTCTCATTTATTAGATTCTTAATTTAAGGAAATATATCTACCAATGGGAAACAGTTCAGAAAAGCTGCAACGGCTTTGTACTAACTGCTTCCTCTTTATTATACTTTTAAATAATTCAATCAAATTAGTGAGGCACAATGTCCCCCACACAAAGCCAAGCTAACTAATCCTGCCTCTGCTTTAAGTATATCATATCCCTTGTCATTCTCTGCAGTGATATCATTACCACTGGGTGAACCTCACATGGCCTGCAGTTATTTAGCTTATTTATGCTTCAATAATAGCTCACCCATGGTTTATAAAATGCAAAAAAAAATCCCCAACCAAGTTCCTTCCTTGCTTTCCCTAAAATCCTGCTGAGGAGGTTTCCTTAAAAAAGCTTCCAGAATAAGCGTATTGAACTCTGGTTATACCCGATCTTAAAAGGAGGCAAGAAGCTTTGAAAACTGCTAAATTAAGCAATGTTGGATGCTATAATACAGCACAAGAAATTATGAGGGAAGTTTTGAAGGATTCATGTGGCGTGTTACGGAGCCCAGAGGACCCCAAAAACCAGCAACAATAGATATGCACCACAACACAGGGTTACTTAAACAAAAGTAGTTTTTAATTATAATTGAACAAGAAAACAGAATTAAACTTTAACTTATTATTTTGTGGGGCACTGTTAGACAGAATCAGACACACACAAAGATAAAGACTGTACAACAGGCTTTAATCCACAAAAACTTCCACAGAGCCAGGCTGGCTGTGGCTGCAGCAACTCTGAGTGAGGCCTCGGGAGGCCAGTGCAGGCTTATATCCCGGAGGGTGATTGACACCCGACCGGGAGGGGCTTGATCCATTCAGGCTGACTGATTGACATCCGGCCAGGTGTTGTCCTGTCCCCTTACACTCCTGTAGGTACAGAGGTTGCCCCCTGCAGTAGGGCAGTGGTGTACCACCACATACTTAACCTACTTACTTAACCTACCTAACCTACTTAATCCACCCTCTAATACTAAGCGCACGTGTGTGTAATGTATATTTAAGATTATAAAAGTTCTTTGAATCACATTCCCATCTCACTGGTTGCAGGCAATTCTTGTTCTGTGCACAAAAGTTAGCATTAACAAAGTTCACCAGGCTTTGGTG
This sequence comes from Narcine bancroftii, assembly GCF_036971445.1. NCBI lineage: Eukaryota > Metazoa > Chordata > Chondrichthyes > Torpediniformes > Narcinidae > Narcine > Narcine bancroftii. The sequence continues at coordinate 144,213,358 of NC_091469.1, forward strand.
TTTAATGGGCAAATGGTTACCATTGCAGGCAAAATCTTCGCTAGGATTCTCCTAAATAGAATAATGCCTAGTGTCGATGAAAATGTTCTCCCAGAATCACAGTGCGGCTTTCGCGCAAACAGAGGAACTACTGACGTGGTCTTTGCCCTCAGAAAGCTCCAAGAAAAGTGCAGAGAACAAAACAAAGGACTCTACATCACCTTTGTTGACCTCACCAAAGCCTTCGACACCGTGAGTAGGAAAGGGCTTTGGCAAATACTAGAGCGCCTCGGATGCCCCCCAAAGTTCTTCAACATGGTAATCCAACTGCACGAAAACCAACAAGGTCGGGTCAGATACAGCAATGAGTTCTCTGAACCATTCTCCATTAACAATGGCGTGAAGCAAGGCTGCGTTCTCGCACCAACCCTCTTTTCAATCTTCTTCAGCATGATGCTGAAACAAGCCATGAAAGACCTCAACAATGAAGACGCTGTTTACATCCGGTACCGCACGGATGGCAGTCTCTTCAATCTGAGGCGCCTGCAAGCTCACTTGTGGCAGAAGAAATTTCGATGCACCTCTGTTCTAAACAGGCGCCCTTCAATCCTGAAGTTGTGCCCTCTTGTCCTAGACTCTCTCACCATTGGAACCAACCTTACTACATCTATTCTGTCCATGCCTTTCAACAGGGACAGTGTAAATGGTGAAGGATAGTGATGTCCAACAGTTTACCTTCCACTAAATTGGGGTTTGGTTTCTGCATTCTGAGGGATGGCACATTGTGAGCAAGAGATGGACCAAATTGGAAGAAATGCATATCAATCCCTGCTTCACCTGCCTGGTAGGAAGAGAAGAACAAAAAGGATTGGCTTTGCATTTCCTGGCATTGCTTGTGAAGATGTCTCAAGGACAAGATGGGACTTTAGTGGAGATAGATGATTGAACCATTTCCTTCAGAATCCCACACAGTCTGTAAGGAGATTGTATGTACTCCCTGTGTCTTTGTGGACTTTCCCTGGGGCTATGGTTTCCTCTCACTGTTCAAAACATACTGGGGTTTTAGGTCAATTGGATGTAATTGGGCAGTATGGGCTCGTGAGCCGAAAGACCCTGTTACCGTGCTGTATATCTGAATACTAAGAGGGGGCAAGATATTTGCCATGGTGGCATCATATTTAAGCACACAGAAATTACAGGTGATGAGGGAATTAGATCGGGAAATGCAATACATTTCCAGTTCAAGATGGTGTGAGTGTTCCATGGTGATGGAATCAGATACAGTACATTCCATAGACGATGCTATAGCCTTGTCCTTTCACTCCATCCTGACCCACCTAGAGAATGATGCCTCATACACCAGGCCGTCATTTAGTGACTTCAGCTCGGCATTTAATATGATCATTCCCCAAAGGCTAATGGAAACACACAACCCTGTCTGTGACTGGAATCTGGAAAGACCACAGTCTGTCTGGGTTGGTAGCAAAACATCAAGCACCGTCACGCTGAGTACTGGTTCACCTCAGGGCTGTGTGCTCATCCCGCTCCTTTTCGTGCTACTGACCCACGACTGCATCGCCAGATCCAGCTCCAACAGTATCATCAAGTTTGCAGAGGACATGACAGTCGTCGGCCTCGTCAGCAACAACGATGAGTCGCACCACAGAGAAGAGGCGGGAAATCTCGTGAAGTGGTGTGAGGGTAACAACCTGCGTCTCAATGTGGACAAGATGAAAGAAATGATCATGGACTTCAGGAGGACCAGGAATGACCACCCTCCACTGAACATCAACAACTCTGTAGTGGAGAGCACCAAGTTCCTTGCAGTTAACGTAACTATCGTGGACATTCAACATCTCCTCACTTGTCAGGAATGTGCAACAGTGACTGCACTTCCTGAGAAGACTGAAGTGAGCAAGGCTACCGGCCACCATTATGTCAGCCTTCTATAGGAGCTCTATCGAAAACGTCCTGGCCGGCTGCATCACTGTGTGATACGGTTGCTGCAGTGAAATGAATCAGAGGTCAATCTACAGGACCATAAGAGTGGCAAAGAGGATCAATGGAGTCTCCCTCCTCTCCATTGATGTGATTGTTTTCTGAAGAGGGCACACAAAATCTTTGAGGACCCCTTCCATCCTGCAGACAGCATCTTTCAGCTGTGCCTGTCAGTGAAGAGGTACAGGAGTATCAGAGCCAACACCTCGGAGTTTGGGAATCTCAGCTGCCCAAGAGCAGTGAAACTACTGAACAACCAAAAGGACTGCTCACACTAACCATATGAGACTCTCGTATTCATGAAGCTATATTTATTTATATTAATGAATACTTGTCTAGATTATGTATTGTTTGTCTGCGTGTTTTTCACCGGGGACCAGAGAACGTTGTTTCGTGGGGTTGTACTTGTGCAATCAGATGACAGTAAACTTGACGACTTGGCAATAGTAGCACTTAAGAGGCTTCTAGATAGACTCACGAAGATGGAGGGATATCTGTCAAGTGCTAAACAGTAGACTTTTAGTTAGATTTAGGCATCGTGATTGGTACAGACACGTGGGTCAAAAGGCCATACCCATGTTCTACTGTTGTGCGATCTATAAAGTACTACATTAAAATGAGGTGGTCATTCCCTTATTGAATTGAGGAGTCTTCTGGTGTGACTGGAATTCCAATAAGTTCAGTATTGGAATTCCAGGATTTAGACCAGTGATAATGAAATTTTTCGAGTTCAGGACAGTGTGAGACTTGCAGTAGCCTGTTTTACTCATTTTGTTTGGGAACCAAAATGTAATTCAAATATGTGAAATATTCATTCACTCATATTTCCAGTGATGATCACTCTACGATTAAGGCACTCTATTTATAATAGGCTTGGGACTTAAAAGCAACTCCTTTTTTAAAATAAAATTGCCACTGAGAAACGCAAAGATTCCTGAACATTCTAAAAGCCTTTCGTTCACAGGATCTATAGAGGGGTGGACCAATTGCTTGTACACTTTAAAAGGAAAGAAAGACATATGCATTACCTTAAAACCATAAGACATGGGAGCAGAAATAGGCTAGTCAGCCCATCAAGTCTGCCCTGGGTTACCTACAGTATATTCACGTGTAATAGTCGATCCTGTGTAATAGTAGACATCGCCCCCCACCCCTCCCCATTTTTTTGGCCCAAAATTCGTGTGCTTTCCTGATATCTGTCTAAAAGTCAACTCCCCTATTTTTGACTGTCCGCCCATCCAAGCTCCCGACGCCCCAACCACAGATCCTTGCCCTAGCTGCTCAGCCACCAGAGCTCCCGATGTCTCGACCACGGATCCTCACCCCGGCCACTCACCCACTGGCATTCCCAACTCCCCGACTGTGGACCCTCACCCCAGCTGCTCAATCACTAGAGCTCCCGACATCCCGGCCGCAGACTCTCTCTCCTAGGCCCATGTTGCTTGTCCAGCCGAGTTCCTAATACTAATTCCCCAAACGCGGACTTAACGCCCAGCCCCGAGTTCCCGATGCCTTGAATGATCCAGGTAACATTCTGGTAAATCTCCTCTGCACCTTCTCCATAGCTTCCACATCCTTCCTTTAATGAGGTGATCAGATCTAACACAATACTCTGTGTGGTTTTATTAGAGATTTGTTGAGTTGCAAAAAGACCTGTCCACTCCTGAACTCAATCCCCCTATTAATGAAGCCCAACATCCCATAGGCTTTCTTAACTATCCTATCAACCTGTGTGGCAAACTTGAGGGATGCATGGATTTGAACCCCAACGTTCCTCTGTTCATCTACACTGGTAAGTAATCAACTATTAGACCTTTACTCACTCTTCTAGTTTGTCCATCCAAAATGCATCACCTTACACTTATCCAGATTAAACTCCATCTTACACTAGCTGCATGTGCCAGTGAAACACGTACCTCTCGAACATTTCATTTTTATTTGGAGAACAGTGGTCATCAAACATCTTGATAACCTTGCCCTGATTTTCTGCCTTGGCAAAAACAAATGTGTAGAAAATCTCTAGTGCTTGAGATCCCGCCATGATAAGTAGCAATGCAACCTTCCATGCTTCAAGTTTTCTATCGAGTCCAATAGCTTGCAGGTACAGCATGAATCTTTGTTTGAACAGCCTCCACTCATGGTTGATATTTCCAGTCCAATTACCATGTTAGGAGTCTTTACATTCTGCATTTTTCTGCTGATAACGACTGATTACGTACTCTGCCCACACCTGGTGTTTCTTCTACTCATGGTACCATGTGATGTTTCTTTCACTGTAATAAATAAACTTTTTTTTAACAACTATACTTTATTAGCTAAAGAACTCATGACCCTGTGGAGGCATCCATCTTGAATCCATTACTAGTCTCTGACTCCCCCTAGTGATCAAGAAGATCACTCTATCCCTACCCTTACTTGAGAAAGGATGTATTGGCTTTGGAGGCAGTGCGGAGGAGGTTCAGCAGGTTGATTCCAGGGATGAAGGGTTGGTCTATGAGGAGAGATTGAGTCACCTGGGATGTACTCATTGGAATTTAGAAGAATGAGAAGGATCTTGTAGAAATGTATAAAATTATGAAAGGCATAGTGTAGAATAAGGGAGGTAAGTTGTTTCCATTGGTAGAGGAGACAAGAACTAGGGCACATATCTTCAAGGTTCAGGGTAGTAAATTTAGGACAGAGATGAGGAGGAACTGCTTTTTCCAGAGGCTGGTGAATCTGTGGAATTCTCTTCATTTGAAGCAATGGAGACTACCACAATAAATATATATCAGACAAGGCTGGATAGATTTCTACATAGTATGGGGAATTAATGGATATGGGGAAAAGGCAAGTAGATGGAGATAAGCCTATCATCAGATCAGCCATGATCTTATTGAATGGTGGAGCGGGCTCAACGGGGCAAATGGCCATCTCCTGCTCCTAATGCTTATGTTCTTATTGTCACATATATTGCATAGATGTAGCAAAATTCTTAATTTCCCCGGCCAAACTGAAATGTAAGATACACCAACTTCAATAGTAAAAATTGAAATGACCATAAATGCAAGACACAGAGAGAGAATGAATATGAAAAGGTAAATATATATATTCACAGTTGCAATTAGTGCAAAAATTAAGATGTGGCATTCAGTAGCGCTGACAGATCTTTTGTTAGTCCTGGAATAGTTTATGTTTAGGGTAGTAAGGGGAGGTTCAAAAACCTGATAGTTATTGGATAAAAGCTGTAATTCAGCCTGGAGAGGGTGGACTTCCGTCTTCCGTGACTTCTGCCTGAAGGGTACAGCGAGAAGAGATTGTAGCCAAAGTGCTGGGGTCCTTTATGATGTAAGATGCCCTCTTGAGCATTTAAGAAATATTTAGTTGAGCATGTGAGCATGTGAATTGTTAAGTCAATGTAGACTACAGGTGAAGAGTTGGTCAATAGAATGAGTGTAGGGAGATAGTGGATGATCACCTTGGTATGGTGATCTGAATGATCAGGGGGTAGGTGGGTGGGGGAGCTTGGGAATGGTAGGGACAAGGAGAGGTTGATCAACAATGGATTGTTTTCTCTTCGGCATCAGAGAATGAAGGAGAGCTTTGAGCTGGTGCCTGGGATGAACAAATATCAGTAAAGATTAAGTTCTTGCCCAGAAAGTTTCCAGTTATGAATTGAGAGGTTAAAAATAGGATAGATAGCTTTTTTTTCCCAAAGCGGAAACTCTAGATACATTGATTTAAGGTGAAAGTTAAAAGAAAATTTGTGATGCAAGTTTTTATAGAGAGAGGCTGGTGCCCGAATTTATGTCTAAATTTAAATTTAGACATGCAGCATGGTAACAGGCCTTTCAGCCCACAAGCCCATGCCGCCCAATTACACCCAATTCAAGATGGATGCCTCCACAGGGTCATGAGTTCTTTAGCTAATAAAGTATAGTTGTTAAAAAAAGTTTATTTATTACAATGAAAGAAACATCACATGGTACCGGGAGTGGAAGAAACACCAGGTGTGGGCTAAAAACAGTGGTTTTCAACCTTTTCCTTTGGAGTTATGAAACCATGCACATAATGAGTCAATTAGGTACGATTAAAACAGTGGTTTTCAAACTTTGCTTTCCACTCATATACCACCTTAAGCAATCCCTTACTAACCACGATGGCAAAGTTTTAAAGCCATTGACCTACACTCTCGGTAAATTCCTTTTGAAGGGTGGGAGGAAACCGGAGCCTGCAGGGAAAATCCATGCAGACACGGGGAGAATGTACAAATTCCTTTCAGACAGCATGGGATTTGAACCCTGGTCCCGTTCTCTGGCGCTGCGACAGCATTGGGCTAACCACTACACTAACCATGCCATCCTAGTTCAGAATCAGAATTTATTGACCTTGAACATCTCATGAAAATTACAGGTGTAAATATCACTATAAATCACATTTCAAAAATAAATAAATAGTGCAAGTAATAGTGAGATCTGTGGTTCATTATCCATTAAAAGATCTGGTGGCAGAAGGGAAGAAGCTGCCCTTGCACCTCTGGGTGCTCGTGTTCAGGCTCCTGCACCTTTTTCCTGATGGTAGCAGTGTGAAGAGGGCATGGCCTGGGTGGTGAGGGTAGAGGTTGCTTTCTTAATTTACTGCCTTTTAGATGTCCTCGATGGGGTGCAGACAGGTATCTGCAATGTCTCCGGCTGTTAACAAGTAATGAAAATAGCATCTTGATCAGCAAAGACATGGTGAGCCAATAGGCCTGATCTTGTGCTGCTCCATTCCATGCTCAACCAGGATCTGTGAGCAATTTCCAGCAAGATGTAGCAAGGGGGCAGCAGAGAGTCAAAGAATCACCCAATGGAACTCAAGAGCTTGTATCCTGGATTTTGGAGCCACCTGCTGGAGAGAAGGAAGAAGGGGATTTGATCAGAGATCATAGGGTGGCACATTTAGCATAGCAGCTAGCACAACGTTACAGCGCCAGCGATCCGGACTTGGGTTCGATTCCCGTGCTGTCTGTAAGGAGTAGGTACATTTTCTGTGTCTCCATGAGTTTCCTCTAGGTCACACATGTCAAACTCTGGCCCGCGGGCCAAATTTGGCCCACGATATAATTATATTTGGCCCGCAAGATCATTTCAAAAATGTATTAGAGGTGGCCCGCCCTGCAGCGAGAGCCGATGCTGTTTTTTGGTAATGTCACCCCCACCATCCTCCCCCTTCATTGCACATCCTTCCCCATTGTAACACGAGAAATTGTAACACGAGAAGTCTGTCGATGTCATCAGCCGGCAAGCCAGTTGGAAGGCTCCCCGCACAACCAGTCACTTCTCCCACCTGTCAAGCGGTGCGGCGGATGGGCGAGCGCCTGTGATTTCCTGTCGGCGTGACGGGCATGGCGAGTAGGGGAGGGGTGATTAGAGGGTGAGAGACGGGTAGAAGGAGGAACAGGTTGAGGGGAGAGGCAGTAGAGGGGCATGTATAGGATGGGGTGGGTAGAGGCAGAGCGAGTGGAGTGAGGGGTAAGTAGAGGTTGGGTAAAGGACTGGTCAGGTAGAGGGATGGTGGGTCGTGGGTGAATAGAGGCCTAGAGCCTGAGGAGTGAGCAGGAAATGCTGAGTCCTGATGCAGGCCAAAATGGACACAGCCTGTGAATGCTGACTACATCTCCACAGGGACCAAATAGGTTTCCCTCAGGTCAAGCAAAGGGTGAACTTGAGCTACCTACTCCTGACCTGTAACATTATCCTCCTAAAGTTATATCCTAAAGTTTAACATTACATATGTTGAAAGAAGAGAAAACATGCAGATGTTGTTGAAAATTTTCAATAAATATTTAGTTCGGCCCTCGACTTGGTCCAAGTTTTTAATTTTGGCCCTCCGTGAATTTGAGTTTGACACCCCTGCTCTAGGTGGTCCGGTTTCCTCCCACCTTTCAAAATATACTGGGGGTTGTAGGTCAATTGGTTGTAATTGGATGGCATGGGCTCATGGGCTGAAAGGGCTTGTTACTGTGCTTTATGTTTAAATTTAAATTTAAAATCAAGGGGATAGGGATGGAGAAGGGTGAGGGGAAATGGCATTGAGATAGAGGATTGGCCATGATCATTCTCCTGCCTGGTTCTGTGAACGCCTTTCACAATCTTAAAGCATTTCAGTGGGGGAAAGAGGGCATTACACCTAATTTCTTTTGGAGAAAGACAAACTACCGATGCTGAAATCTTGAACAAACTTATCACTCACTTGACTTTGGCATGTAGTAGGAAACTGTGTCTGGGAGAAAGCCACAAGAACACAGCAGAATTGTGTCAGCTTCAAACAAACAACAGGATTTAACCCGGGCTATTGGAGTGATGACAGAGCAGCTCTGTAAACTGAACCACGCTGCTCATGTTCAAGTCAAGTTTATTGTTATCTGATTGTACAAAACAGAGTTCTCCAGTCCTTGGTGGAAAACATGCAGACACACAGCCAGATATAACCCACATACAGTCAATCAATACATATACAGCACAAGTATTTCATCAGTACAAATAAATAAATAATGTTTCTCCACTGCTTCAATCACCTTTAATGGAATTGAATTTCAGTGCCAAATCTAATGCACACGGATACCACAGGATCACACGTCTCAAGGGACAAATCTCTACTTCCAACTCACAGGTTAGCAGAAGCCCAATGCTGAATCCTTCTTTTATGGTTAAACTATCAATGGGGCACAGGGATATAAAACAATACAGAACCACAGCAAATGTATGAGATTAAGATACAAACCATGATAGGAACATAGGAACACAGGAAGTAGGAACAGGAGTAGGCCAAAAATGGTCCATCGAGCCTGCTCCGCCATTCAATAAGATCATGGCTGATCTAATTTGACCTAACTCCACCTACCTGCCTTCTCCCCATATCCCATAATTCCCCTAATTGAATGAATAAAAAGATTCAATAAGGTTAAATAATCTGTACCAGCTCTGATATTTCATTATTTTTGTCCATTTGCAACCTTGATCTGGTTCTGATCCAGTCCATATGGAGGACATTCCAGACATAATGCTACAGCCCAAGGGGGACACCTTCCACTGTGCTGTCCGGACACCGACATCAGGGAAAAGAAGCGGAGGCAGTGTTTGTGTTATCATCAATTAATCGTGCTGCAAAAATGTGACGGTCATGTCCCAGTCCTGCTCCCCCAACCTGGAACATCTGCCAATCAAGTGCCACCCTTCTCTTTACAGAGGAAGTTCACCACCATCATCCTGGTTGAAGTGTACATTCTGCCTCAGGCTAACGTCAGGCTAGCACTGGAGGGACCAAGGACTGTGATTAGCAGCCACGAGACAGCACATCCTGATGCCTTCCCAATCATTATAGAGGACTTCAATCAGGCCAACCTGAAGAAGTCTCTAACGAACTACCACCAACATGTCAGCAGCGAGACCAGAAGGGCCAACATACTCGACCAGTGATCCACACCATGAAAAACGCCTACCAAGCCATACCTCAACCACACTTTGGCAAGTCTGACCACCTGGTCCTACTTCTAATCGAAGAGACTGAAGACTGCAGCACCAGAGGTGAGCAAAAGTATGGTTGAGGGAAGCAGAGAAGTGCCTGCTTTGAGTCGGTGGAGTGGACCATATTCAAGTTCTCATCCTTAGTCCTGGGGTCTTGATGTTGATGCAATCATGAAGAAGGCTCACTGGTGAGAAGTATGAGGAGATTCGGTGTGTCACCGAAGACTCTCAAAAACGTCTACAAGAGTACCACGGAGAACATTCTGTCTGGTGGCTTCACTGTCTGGTATGGGAGTGCCAATGCTCAGGACAAGAAAAACCTCCAAGAGGGTTGCTAACTCAGCCTGCAACATCAAGGGTACCAGATTTCACACCATTGAGGACATCTACAAGAGGTAGCATCTTAAGAAAGCAGCCTATATCCTCAATGACCCCCCCACCACCCAAGCTATGCCCTCTTCACTCTGCTACCATCAGGGTAAAGGTACAGAAGCCTAAAGACGAGCACTCAATGGCTCAAGGACAGTTCTTTCCCTCTGCCATCCTGATTGGACAATAAACAACCACAGACATTGCCTGACTTTGACTTCATCTTCAACTATTTTTTGTATTCATTTTGTGAAATTGACAAATTTCATGACATGTTCATGATAATGCATTCTGATTCTGAGTACGTGGATGCTTACTGAAAACCTATGCCGACCAATTGGCCAATATATTCACGGATATCTTCAACATCTCGCTCTGATGGGGCGTTGCACTAACAACAACCTCTCACTCAATATCATAAAAACGAAGGAGCTGATCGTTGAAAGGGAAAGCCAGAGGCGTACAATTCAGTAATCATCAGGGAAACAGAGGGGGTAAACAAATTTAAGTTCTTGGGAGTCACTATCTCAGAAGATTCTTCCTGGACCCAACACATTAATGGCATTGTGAAGATAGCATATCAGGGGCCTCTACTTGCTCAGGTGTTTGTGGAGACTTGGCATAACCTCAGAAACCCTGCCAAATTTCTATAGATGTATGGCTGCCTCACTGGTATGGGGACACCAGTGCCCCTGAGCATACAGCTCTGCAAAATGTATTGGACATAGCACAGGTCATCATGGGTAAAACCCTCCCCATCAATGAGAACATCGACAAGGAACGCTGCCGTCGGAGAGCAACAGCAATCTTCAAGGGTCCACGTCACCCAGCACACTCTCTGTTCTCACTGCTACCATCAAAAAATAGGTATATGTGCCAATAGACTCACAAACCTCAGGTTTAGGAACAACTTCTACCTCTCCAACATCAGACTCCTCAAATAAACTCAATCAGGGACTTATTTAAGGACTCTTACTTTTGAACTTTGTTGATTACTTTTCTCTCTGTATTGCACTTTGTTTACATGTGTAAGCTGAGCCAGTTATTTTTTTGCATTGCCAATATGTGGCAATTCTGCCGCACCCACAGGAGAAAAAATCTCAGGGTGGTACATGATACTCTGAAAATAAATCTGAAATCTAAATCTGGAATTTAGAAGATTGAAGGGGGGATCTTATAGAAACATAAAATTCTTAAGGGTTTAGACCAGGGGTTTCAAGCTTGCGGCCCGCGGGTCAACTGCGGCCCTCGGGATGATAGTTTAAATATGATAGAGGTACAAGAGCTTTCCCGAATGTTCAAGCAGACCCTGTGTCTTTTTGGGAGCACATACTTGTGCGAAAAGCTCTTCTCTACCTTGACCTTGTACAGGTCCAGACATGTTTAATATGAAAGTTTAATGTTAGTGCGGCCCGCGAGTTTGATATGATTGACACTTTTCAGTGTTGTGTGTGGAGCTGAACGCACCTACCAATCACGGTGGGGTATATTGCTCTCGGGGGCGGGACATCGGCTGGGCGTATTGCGAATATAAGCATATTTGTGTGCATTTTTTATGCTCCCCCTTCACGCGCTTTGGCGTCCAGTCTGAACCCGGAAGTTGTTGCTCAGCGGGACAGAAAAAGAAGCGGAAAAGATGCAGCGGCTAAACACTGAAACTTCAACACAACAGTGACACCAAGTGGAATTATATATATTATACAGCCCCAAACATGTCTTTTTCAAAGCCTGCAGTGAAGAGAAAGGTTGGTGATGAGCACAGACAATTTCAGGAAAAGTGGGAAGTGCAATATTTCTTTGTTGAGCACAGGGGTATCCTGACGTGTCTTATTTGCACAGAGAAAGTTGCAGTGCACAAAGAATACAATTTGAAACATTACACAGCTAGACATACTCCTTCTTTGGCTTGGCTTCGCGGACGAAGATTTATGGAGGGGGTAAAAGTCCACGTCAGCTGCAGGCTCGTTTGTGGCTGACAAGTCCGATGCGGGACAGGCAGACACGGTTGCAGCGGCTGCAGTGGAAAATTGGTTGGTTGGGGTTGGGTGTTGGGTTTTTCCTCCTCTGCCTTTTGTCAGTGAGGTGGGCTCTGCGGTCTTCTTCAAAGGAGGTTGCTGCCCGCCAAACTGTGAGGCGCCAAGATGCACGGTTTGAGGCGATATCAGCCCACTGGCGGTGGTCAATGTGGCAGGCACCAAGAGATTTCTTTAGGCAGTCCTTGTACCTTTTCTTTGGTGCACCTCTGTCACGGAGGCAAGTGGAGAGCTCGCCATATAACACGATCTTGGGAAGGCGATGGTCCTCCATTCTGGAGATGTGACCCACCCAGCGCAGCTGGATCTTCAGCAGTGTGGACTCGATGCTGTCGACCTCTGCCATCTCGAGTACTTCGACGTTAGGGATGAAAGCGCTCCAATGGATGTTGAGGATGGAGCGGAGACATACTGAGGAGTATGCAAAATACCAAGGAGATGAGAGAGCCAACTGGGTTGCTAATCTTAAAACATGTCTAGTGAGGCAATAAGATTTCTTTGAGAAAGCGACCAAAGAAAATGATGCAGCAGTCGAAGCTAGCTACGTGGTTAGTGAGATGATTGTTAAAGCAGGAAAGCCATTCACAGAAGGTGAATTTGTCAAAAAGTGCATATTACAGGCTGCAAGTATTGTCTGTCCTAAAAAGGTCAGTTTAGCAACATCAGACTTTCTGCCAAAACCTTGGCAGAGTGCATTTCTGACCTGTCAAGTAATGTTTATGATCAACTGTGTGAGAAAGCAAAATGTTTCAGTGTATACTCAGTCGCTCTTGATGAGACCACAGACATCACCGACACTGCCCAGCTCGCAATCTATGTTCGTGGTGTTGATGACAATTTTGAAGTCACAGAGGAGTTGCTCACAGTAATTCCAATGCATGGCCAGACCACCGCTCAGGAGATATTTTACCAGCTATGTGATGCCATTGAGAATGCCGGTTTGCCATGGAAGAGGCTTGTTGGAGTAACAACCGATGGAGCACCATCAATGACAGGGAGGACAAATGGACTGGTGGCACTTGTTAAAAAAAAACTGGAAGAGGAGAGTGTGGAGGAGGCCATTGCTCTGCACTGCATTATCCATCAGCAGGCTCTTTGTGGCAAATGCCTGAAGTTTGACAATGTGATGTCTGTCGTTGTGAAATGCATCAACCAAATCAGATCCAGGAGCTTAAAGCAAAGAAGTTTCCGTGCTTTTTTAGAGGAAATTGAGTCAGATTATGGGGATGTGCTCTACTTCACCAAGGTACGTTGGCTCAGCAGGGGAAACATATTGAAGAGGTTTTTTGAGTTGAGAGCGGAAGTGAAAGCCTTCATGGAGAAAGATGGGGTTGCTGTTCCCATGCTAAGTGATCCCAAATGGCTCATGGACTTAGCTTTTCTTGTTGATATTACACATGAGCTTAATGTACTGAACAAGAAGTTACAAGGCCAGGGGCAACTTGTCAGTGCTGCCTATAACAACTTGAGAGCATTCTCTGCGAAACTTATGTTATGGAAAGCCCAGCTTTATCAGACAAACCTTTGCCTTTTCCCAGCATGCAAGGCACTCATGGATTCAGGCACACCATTCAGTGGTGAGAAGTATGTGGATGTCATTTTGAAGCTACAGGAGGAATTTGATCACAGATTTGCAGACTTCAAGATGCACAGAGCCACCTTTCAAATTTTTGTGGACCCTTTCTCCTTTGATGTACAAGATGCCCCTCCTGTGCTTCAAATGGAGCTCATTGACCTGCAATGCAACACTGAACTCAAAACCAAGTTCAGGGAGGTGAGTGGAAAAGCAGACAAGCTTGGGCAATTTTTGAGAGAATTGCCCCCCAGCTTCCCTGAGCTTTCCCGAATGTTCAAGCGGACCCTGTGTCTTTTTGGGAGCACATACTTGTGCGAAAAGCTCTTCTCTACCTTGACCTTGTACAGGTCCAGACTTACTGACGAGCATCTTCAAGCCCTACTGAGGATCTCAACTGCCTCCTCCCTTAAGCCAAATGTGGCTCGGCTATGCGAGAGGAAGCGCTGCCAGGTCTCTAGCAATAAGAAGTCAGCCGAAGAAGACATGTTCATAACAGTTTATGTTCAATGTTCCATTCATGTTCAGAAAGTTAAAGGTTAAAGAACTGTTAATACAGACATTTGAATCTGAATAATAATAATTACATTTCTCCAGTCAGCAACTATATGTGGTTTCTTCAGTCTTCTCTATCTGCTGTATTATTATTATTTTCATTATTATTATTTTCATTTTATTTATTTATTACTGATTGATTTCATTTTTTTTCTTATGAATTGTTAATTTATTTATTTTTTCATCTTATTTTGTGTTAAAAAATAAAAATAAAGACAATTGATAACAGTGGAATGTTTTTTTAAGAGCTTTTCTTGTGGAAAACCTGATGCGGCCCAGCCTCACCCAGACTCTACCTCCAGTGGCCCGCAGGTAAATTGAGTTTGAGACCCCTGGTTTAGACAGACTAGACACAGATAGGTTGTTTCCAATGCTGGGAAAAACCAGAACCAGTTTAAGGATAAGGGGGAATTTTTTTAGGACTGAGATGAAGAAAAATTTCTTCTCTCAGAGAATGGTAAATGTGTGGAATTCTTTACCACAGGGAGTAGTTGAGGCCGTCAATATTTAAGTGTAGGTTAGATTTGGCCCTTGTGGCCAAGGAGATTAGGGGGTATGGGGAGAAGGCAGGAACCGGGTACTGATCAACCATGATAATAATGAATGGTGGTGTAGGCTTGAAGGGCCAAATGGCCTCCTACACCTATTTTCTATGTTTCTATGTTTATTCTTATTTTTTTTTATTTATTTTCATCAATTATTTTGCCAGTTGCTTGAATTCCAGTTGCCAGGAGGTTTACTGTAGATAACTAATCATAATTTAAAAGTGTGTGACAATTCATTAACATAAAGAAAGTCATGAGACATGGGATCCATGGAACTTTGGCTGTGAGGAAAAAAATTGGCTTGCATGTAGAAAGCAGAGAGTAATAGTGGAATGAATGTATTCTGTGTAGAGGTCAGTAACTAATAGAATGATACAGAGATCTTTTCTGAGACCCCTGCTCTTTGTGATTTTTTTATAAATGACCTAGACCAGTGGTTCACAACGTTTTTCTTTCCACTCACATACCACTTTAAGTATTCCCTATGCCATAGGTGCTCCGTGATTAGTAAGGGATTACTTAAAGTCGAATGTGGGTGGAAAGAAAAAGTTTGAAAACCACTGTTTTAATTGTACCTAATTGACTCATTATGTGCACGGTTTCCTAACTCCACAGGAAATGGGCCAATGACAATTTTTCTCAAGTAAAACATTTCAGCAACAATTGGGTCTAGAGCAGTGGTTCTCAACCTTCCCTTCCCACTCACATACCTCCTTAAGCAATCCCTCACTAATCACAGAGCACCGATGGCATAGGGATTACTTAAAGTGGTATGTGAATCAAAAGAAAAAGGTTGAGAGCCACTGACCTAGATAAAGAGAAGGATGGATGGATCAGTAAATTTGTGGATGATATAAAGGTTGGAGGAGTTATGGATGGAGCTGATGGTTGTTGAAGATTACAAGAGGATGTAGACAGGATGCAGAGTTGGGTGGAAAAGTAGCAGATGGAATTCAATCTGGTTAAGTGTGATGTGATACATTTTGGAAGGACAAACCGCTGAGTACAGGGTTAATGGTCAGTTACTTAATTGTGTATGAACAGAGGGACCTTGGGGTTCAAATCTCTACATCCCTCAAGGTCGCCGTATAGGTTGATAGGATAGTGAAGAAGGCCTATGGAATGCTGGGATTCATTAATGGGGAGATTGAGTTCAAGAATCAAGAGGTCATGTTGCAACCCTACAAATCTTTGGTGAGACAAAATATAAAAACAGAAAGCAAAAAAATTTATAAATATATAAAACGGAAGAGGGTGGCCAAAGTTAACATAGGACCCTTGGAGGATGAGAAAGGAAAACTGGTGGCAAAAAAATGAGGAAATGGCCGAGGCATTAAACAAATATTTTGTGTCAGTCTTCACGTCCAGCATGCCCAAGTGCGGAGTTAAGGATGCGAATGTTGGGGAGGGCCTTGATAAAATAGTTGTTACAAAGGAAATAGTGATGGAGAAACTAATGGCATTAAAGCCAGACAAATCACCTGGTCCTGATGATATGCATCCAAGGGTTCTGAAGGAAATGGCAGAAGTTATAGTTGATGCATTGGTGGTCACATACCAAAATTCCTTGGATACTGGGCAGGGCCCGGCAGACTGAAAGACAGAAAATGTCACGCCACTTTTTAAGAAGGGATGTTGGCAGAAGACTGTAAATTATCGGCCAATTAGCTTGACGTCTGTAGTTGGAAAAATGCTTGAAGCCGTCATTAAAGATGAAATAGTGAAACTTTTGGAACGTAAGGGTTCAATCAGGCAGATGCAGCATGGTTTTAGAAAGGGAAGATCTTGTTTGACAAACTTGTTAGGATTCTTTGAGGATATAGTGGGTGTGGTGGATAGAGGGGAATAGGTTGATGTTGTATATTTGGATTTCCAGAAAGCGTTTGATAAGGTGCCGCACAAGAGACTTCTCAGTAAGTTACAGGAAAGTGGAGTCCGGGGAAGTATATTGGCCTGGATTGAAAATTGGTTGTCTGACAGGAAGCAGAGAGTCGGGATAAATGGGAGTTTTTCAGGTTGGCAGAGAGTGGTAAGTGGGGTGCCGCAGGGGTCAGTGTTAGGCCCACAACTGTTCATCATTTACATTGGAGGAGGGGACAAAATGTGGTGTAGCCAAGTTTGCGGATGACACCAAATTGAGTGGAAGAGCAAATTGTAATGAGGATGTGGAGAGTCTGCAGAGGGATATAGTTAAGCTGGATGAGTGGGCAAAGGTCTGGCAGATGGAGTACAATGTTAGTAAGTGTGAGATTATCCACTTTGGCAAGAAAAATAAAAGAACTGAATATTATTTAAAGGGTGAAAACTACAGCATGCTGTTGTGCAGAGGGACCTGGGAGGGCTTGTGCATGAATCGCAAAAAGTTAGGTTGCAGGTGCAGCAGGTTATTAAGAAGGCAAATGGAATGTTGGCCTTCATTGCTAGAGGAATTGAATTCAGGAGTAGGGAGGTCATGTTGCAACTGTATAAGGTACTGGTGAGACCGCACCTGGAGTACTATGTCCAGTTCTGGTCTCCATATTTGAGGAAGGATATACTGGCTTTGGAGACGGTCCAGAGGAGGTTTACTAGGTTGATCCCTGGGATGAAGGGGTTGACTTATGATGAAAGATTAAATCATCTAGGATTTTATTCACTCGAGTTCAGAAGAATGAGAGGAGATCTTACAGAAACATATAGGATTATGAAGGGTATGGATAGGATAGATGTAGGAAGGTTTTTTGAGCTGGCCGGGGAAACTAAAATGAGAGGACACAGTCTCAAGATTCGGGGGAGTAGATTTAGGACAGAGATGAGGGAAAATAATTTTTTCCCAGAGAGTAGTGAATGTTTGGAATTCTCTAACCAGGGAAGTGGTTGAGGCTGCCTCATTAAACATATTTAAAATTCGATTAGATAATTTTTTACATGATAGAGGAATTAGGGGATATGGGGAGAAGGCAGGTAGGTGGAGTTAGGTCATAAATTAGATCAGCCACGATCGTATCGAATGGCAGAGCAGGCTCGATGCGCCATTTTTGGCCTACTCCTGTTCCTACTTCCTATGTTCCTATGAGACCACAGTTGGAGAATTGTGTTCAGCTCTGATCACCTCATTATTGGAAGGATGTGGAAGGTGTGGAGGGGGAGCAGAGGAGATTTACCAGGATGTTGCCTGGATTGGAAAGTGAGACTTATGGCACAAGGTTAGCAGAGCTGGGACTCTTATTTTTGGAGTGAAGAAGGATGAGTAGAGCCTTAATAGAGATCTACAAGATTATGAGAGGCATAGATAGGGTTGACAGCCAGCGCTTTTTTCCCAGGGCAGGAATAACAAACACCAGAGGATATGTACAAAGTGAAAGGAGTGAAGTTTAGGGGAGACATCAAGGGTAAATATTTTACAGAGAGAGTTGTGGGTGCTTGGAATGTCTTGCTGGGCGGTGGTGGAGGATAAAACATTAGAGACATTAAAGAGACTCTTATACATGCATATGGTCTTACAATGTAGTACTTTTTTTAGGGATATATGTTTCGGCACAAACTCAAGGGCGATGGGCCTGTACTGCGCTGTAGTGTTCTAAGTTCTATATCGGTATATAACCTCTGCAATTGAAGAGCAGGTTTTTGGATAAATATAAATCATGGTTCACATTTTAAATGAGTCTAAAGTCACTAAGGGTCTCTATTGGTGGTGATCAATTTGAATTTTTTCTGAGCTGGGTACCAGCAATCCAAATGATGTTAATAAACCATTGACTGATGCTGCCTTCACTGCTCTATTCAGATGTTTGTCATCAAGTCCAACATCAATGAAAAGCCCATTCAGCCCAACTTGTCAACGTTTTCCAAGTCTATTATGATTTGAATGTACATATACAACCTGATGAAACAGTGTTTCTCTGGACCACAGTGCACACACACACACACACGTATACAATCCACACCACATCATAATCACATATATACATAAAAATATAATTTAAAATACATATATAAATATTTTGGGATGATTTACTCAGTTACAATCACAGCCTGCAGGAAGAAGCTAATTCCCACCCTGGCACCTCTGATTCTGATGCTCCTGTACCTCCTTCTTGATGGTAGTGGGTCAAAAATACTGTGTGGCGACTCACATAGTTTTGTAGCAAACCGGCCCCGCTTGTCACGCACGGTCAGCGGGGCAGCCACAGCAAAGATGGCGTCACGGGGCCTTCTCTTCTAATCCAGAAGAGTGCGTGCTTGCGTCAGTGTGACATCGGCTCCGGAATGCGAGGGGCAGGCCAGACACAGCCTTAAAGGCTGCAACGTGGAATTCAAACTAAAGCAGTTGTGTTACCCGAGCTCTCAGTCTGTTGTCTCAGTCCTTTCGCTGCACTCGTACACAATCCACTACAAATCCTACTTAAGCAATGCAGCCAGTAAATGCTTTCAATGGAGGAAAGGGAGACCCCAGAGATCTTAACAGTCATTTTGATGATCCTCTGTATTGACGGCCAGTTCAATCCTTTGAACCTCTCTTCTATGCAATAATTCAGCCAGACAGGACAGACTCAATTGTCTTCCTGTAGAAGGTGGTTAAGATGAGTCCCGTAGCTTTGCTCTCCTCAGCTTCCTGAGAAAGTGTGTGTGTGTGTGTGTGTGGTGCTGCGCATTCCTGACCAATGAGGAGGTGTTATGGGTCCAGGATAGGAGTCCTTTTCAATCTTCTTCAGCATGATGCTGAACCAAGCCATGAAAGACCCCAACAATGAAGACGCTGTTTACATCCGGTACCGCACGGATGGCAGTCTCTTCAATCTGAGGCGCCTGCAAGCTCACACCAAGACACAAGAGAAACTTGTCCGTGAACTACTCTTTGCAGATGATGCCGCTTTAGTTGCCCATTCAGAGCCAGCTCTTCAGCGCTTGACATCCTGCTTTGCGGAAACTGCCAAAATGTTTGGCCTGGAAGTCAGCCTGAAGAAAACTGAGGTCCTCCATCAGCCAGCTCCCCACCATGACTACCAGCCCCCCCACATCTCCATCGGGCACACAAAACTCAAAACGGTCAACCAGTTTACCTATCTCGGCTGCACCATTTCATCAGATGCAAGGATCGACAATGAGATAGACAACAGACTCGCCAAGGCAAATAGCGCCTTTGGAAGACTACACAAAAGAGTCTGGAAAAACAACCAACTGAAATACCTCACAAAGATAAGCGTATACAGAGCCGTTGTCATACCCACACTCCTGTTCGGCTCCGAATCATGGGTCCTCTACCGGCACCACCTACGGCTCCTAGAACGCTTCCACCAGCGTTGTCTCCGCTCCATCCTCAACATCCATTGGAGCGCTCACACCCCTAACGTCGAGGTACTCGAGATGGCAGAGGTCGACAGCATCGAGTCCACGCTGCTGAAGATCCAGCTGCGCTGGATGGGTCACGTCTCCAGAATGGAGGACCATCGCCTTCCCAAGATCGTATTATATGGCGAGCTCTCCACTGGCCACCGTGACAGAGGTGCACCAAAGAAAAGGTACAAGGACTGCCTAAAGAAATTTCTTGGTGCCTGCCACATTGACCACCGCCAGTGGGCTGATAACGCCTCAAACCGTGCATCTTGGCGCCTCACAGTTTGGCGGGCAGCAGCCTCCTTTGAAGAAGACCGCAGAGCCCACCTCACTGACAAAAGGCAAAGGAGGAAAAACCCAACACCCAACCCCAACCAACCAATTTTCCCTTGCAACCGCTGCAATCGTGTCTGCCTGTCCCGCATCGGACTGGTCAGCCACAAACGAGCCTGCAGCTGACGTGGACTTTTTTACCCCCTCCATATATCTTCGTCCGCGAAGCCAAGCCAAAGAGGAGTCCTTTTCTCCACACCAAGAACCTTTGTGCTAGGCACTCTCTCCACGATGCCACCATTGATGTGCAGTTGTGAGTGGTCAAACTTCTCCATCCTGAAATCCACAAGCATTACCGTTTTCTTGACCATGTTGAGACTCAGGTTGCTGTTCTTGAACTAGTTTACGAGCCTGTTTTGGTAATATCCTTCTACCAGGGGTGGCCAACTTTTCAATTTTTAATTTAGATATGCAGCACACTAGCAGGCCTCTTGGCCCACGGGGACATATCGGGGAAGTGTGGTCATTGGAATCGCAGTTGACACAATGAAATAACCACACAAGGCATTTTTAGAGTGAATCAAATGGATTTACTCTTCATCACTCGCACAACCTTTTAAAAGCCCAAATTACACACTCGACCCGAGCTGACATCATCATGCACTGATGTCACATGGCTGGTTCAATGCCTTCTGGGAGTTGTAGTACACGGCACCCCCCTCCCCCTACCAGAACCTGCAGAAAGGTTTGTCTGTCTTTAAGGTGGTCTGCGATAGAATGTTGGCTGCTGCAGTAGGGAAGACCTGCCCACATGAGCTGGTTTAAGCCTGTTGATGGTGAAAGACCGTGGCTTCCCTCCAATGTCCAAAATACAGGTTGTACCTAGTTTGACTGAGTATCCTATAAGGTCCTCCATAGGGCCTATGTGAAGGTTGACCAAATGCTCCCCTTCATATGAAAACATATTTGCAGTTTTTGTGGTCTTCAGGCACAAAAAAAGAGTGTTCTCTGTGTGACACTGGTGGTATAGAGGTCAATTTTCCTACGGTCTCCCTTCGTCTGCTCAACAGTTCCTTAGGATCATCGCTGGAGTTGGAATGGTAGGGGAGGAGCTCTCCTGGAACCACCAACGGTGCACCGTACATGAGTTCTGGTTAATTGGGTGGCATGGACTCGTGGGCCAAAATACCCTGTTACTGTGCAATATGTCTTAGTTAAAAATGAAAAGGTTGGCCACCCCTGTAAAACCTTTCCTGTCTATGTATCTGCCCAAATGTCTGGTGAACATCATTACTATAGGCACTTCCACAGTTACATCGTGTCATTAACTCTGAGAGAAAAAGTTTCCCCACAAATGCCTCTCCCCTTAAATCAAGTTCCAGAATCATCTGGCCTGGGAGAAAAAAAAGACTTTATCCATGATTATATAAACCTTATAAACATTGTTTTTGCTTTCACTTTAGATTTCTTCTTATGGCTTAAATGTTGTTCAAATAAATGAGGAATTTCTGTGATCTTCAAGCCAAACGTGCTTTTTGGACAAATTGGTTGAACTTCATCACATTCTTTCAATGGTGTAAAGAACGTTTCTTCATTTTCAGGTGGTTTTATGTGATATCAATCATACGCAAGGTGCAATTACAAAAGCAGAGTTTGATCAGAAATACGGGCCTGGTCAAAGTACATTCATCACCTGTGATGTCACGTCCCAATCCCAGTTGAAAGGTCAGTAAACATTATTTTATTATCCAAAGATGTTTGTTTTTGGACATGGTCACTGAGCAGTCTGACAATAAATCCTTCTGCCTTTGCATTGCCTTTTTTATGTTAATATAGTCGTTCAACTGCTCAAACAGTTCAGGGCAGCTCCAAGTTGGAGCTCTGAAGACTTCCAAGTGGATGGTACGGGTGGCATGGAATTCTCATCGGATTGAGTGTCAAGTGTAAAGATACAGAAAGAGGCCGTTCCGCCCATCTAACCTGTCCCAGCTCTTGGAAAGAGCTGCTCATTCGTTCCACTTTTCCTGTTGCCCTGCAACTTTCTTTTACAGCTTTTCAATTATTTGGTCATTTCCGTTTCGATAAGTGTCTTGTCTTTTCGATGGCATACTCCAGGTGAGACAACTCGTTGGCTAAACTAAAATGTTTACCTCACGTCTCGTGTGACAGTCAATTATCTTAAATCTCTGATGCCCCTGCCAGTTAAAAAAAAATGTGCTCACTCTCTCCAGACCATCCAGTATTTAAATTTCTCTACTAAATCTCCCACTAACCTTCTCTACTTCAAGTCAGCCAATCCCTATTCAGAGAATTGAGGTCGGACTGGTGATTTATACAGCTGAGCAGTTTTGATTTCAACCAGTAAGCAATTGGATATATGTTAATATTCAAAAATATACATTACACTGAAATCATATCATTTCATCCAAGGTACTCCACATTTTAATCAAACAGATATTGTTGATATTATATTATTTTATTTTAAATAAAGGAAAATCTAAACCCATTACCAAGAAAGAAGCTGTTTGACCAAAAATAAAAGACAGAATTCTTATCAGAGATAAATTCCCTCATTAGTCAACATTTCTACCTTCATAACAAATCAAAGATTATAAAAGTTATTCAAAAAGGGTCCCCACAGTGTTTAAAAGTTTGAATTCAAATTGGAAATTGAGCATCTAATCTTCTATAAGTTTAAACATGACATGACAAAACATAACCATTGAGCATGACTAGGCGGGGTACATCTCTCCATCTGAGCAACACCGCCGGCTGGCCATAAGAGAAATAAAAGCTAATACATGCAGCTCAGATGTCGTTAATGTTAGGTCACTCTCTCCAACAATACCAAATAAAGCAGTTAAGGGATTTGGTTAACATTGACTTTAAAAAGTGCAGAGAAAGTTTGAAATACATTGTTCCGATATTTCTCTAGACCACACATGTCAAACTCTGGCCCGCGGGCCAAATTTGGCTGGCGATATAATTATATTTGGCCCGCAAGATCATTTCAAAAATGTATTAGAGGTGGCCCGCTGGCCGCCGTGCCAGTATAGCGCATGCACAGTAATACAACAAATCCCAGAATGGATTGGCGTCAGCCCGCTAATCGCCCCCACCTCCTCTGTTTACGTTGCAGGGTCTCACCATGGACTCTGGTTTTGGGGCCTGGCCAGTGTCAGAGGAAGCCAAGGCCGCTTCCCAGTGCCCGGAACCGGAGGCCTAGGGCCTGACCTCACCAGGACCGTTGCCCACTCCCCCTCCCTGCCGCAGGCCGACCCGCGACTCACGGTGACAGGGCCGCTGATCCGCCGAGATGTCGCCCTGCAGCGAGAGCCGATGCCCCTGCACTGTCGTTGTCCAACCTGATCGCCCGCAAACCCCGCCCCCCCGCACACAGGCCTGAGTAAGTATTATGAACTTTAATCTCAGGATAAAACAATCTTCCAATAGTTTCATGTCACAGTGATAAATATATTCCTGGTTAAAAATGGTCCTGCACCTGGATACAAGCTCATTAGGCATAAAACTTGAAAAGTGTGTCAATCAAAGGACCAATGGAAAAAGGGCATGGCAAATAACCCTGCTAGAGTTCATGCCCACAATCAGTCACCCATTTGATTGTTTCAGGAATCATGTTATTCTCCCACATTCTCAATAGCCCTCAGATTTTACTATTCGACAGCACACTAGCAACATTTGACAAATCCTCTATAGAGAAATATTATTTATTGAATATTTTATTTCTCATTTGTTAATGCTTCTGGAAAGAGTTTATCCAAAACTATTATTAAACATTTATTTTAATAAGAAAAAGTTTAACATTACATATGTTGAAAGAAGAGAAAACATGCAGATGTTGTTGAAAATTTTCAATAAATATTTAGTTCGGCCCTCGACTTAGTCCAAGTTTTTAATTTTGGCCCTCCGTGAATTTGAGTTTGACACCCCTGCTCTAGACTCTAACATGTCCAGAACATATGAATTAATGAAACATCTCCATTGTTGCATTTATCACAAAGAGGAGATACTCATAAAAATGAGATAGTTTTACTTTGGATATGTGAGCTCTATGGATTTCTTTAATGGTAGGAGAGAGTGGTGGGCACATAAAGAAGAGATTTTAACCAATTTTAAAATTTCTTTCCAAGTTTCTTCAGGAATTGAAAGCTGAAGGTCCTGTTTCCAGGCTTTTTTAAAATTTTATCTGAGTGAACCTCTCTTATTCCCAACAACATATCATAAATGTTAGATATTGTACCATTATGGAAAGGTTGTAGATTAAAACTTACATCAATTAAATTATGATCTGTCCTCTTAAGAAATGTATGAGATCATTAAAAAAAACATATTTAACTGAAAGTTGTTCAAAGGAAGTGAGACTCCCTTCGACAAATAAATCTTTAAAACATTTAATGCCCAATCTATACCATTCTTTAAAAATTACATAAATTATGGAAGATTTTTAAAAAATAATTTTTTTAAAATGGGACTAGAGAGAGAAAATCTCATTAAACCAGATTGTTTTCTACATTGTATCCATATCCTCAAAGTACGTTTAACCACCAGATTATTAGTTAATATATTTAAAGATATAGAAAGTGAGGATCCAAGATGAGAAATTAGAGAAAATTTTGTAGCAGAATTAGATTCCAGAGATATCCACAATCTTTAGGGTAATAAAACCTAAAGTTTGGTCAAGCTAAACATCCATTCTTTTACAGATTTTGTAAAGGGACTTTATTTAGACAAGGATGTTTATTCTTCCACACATATATATATATATATATATATATATATATATATAAGAAGATAAGATTGAGTCAAGGAAATAAAAAAAAGACAGGAATAAAAACAGGATAAAATAGGATTTATTAAAAATGAGTACTCCCATTTCAATATACACCATTTATTAAATATTATATACTCTCCTTCTAAGGAGATTTCAGAATGTGTGATATCTCTGGATGTGGGGAAAGCTTTTGACTAGATAGAATGGAATTATTTATTCAAGACGTTGGAAAAAAATTAATTTTCGGGCTAACTTTATTCAATGGATTAAATTATTATCTTTACACCCTTCTTCCTGTGTTTTTACTAACTTTCAGATTTCTAAACCATTTGGAATTCAACATGGAACCAGGAAAGGATGTTCTTTAAGTCCACTGCTTTTTGACCTGGCTTTAGAATCCTTGGATCTTGCTTTCCGAGAATCTCATGATATTACTGGCATTTTAAGGAAGGGAACAGCCCACAAAGTTTCACTTTTTAAAGCTAATAATCTATTGCTTTATATTTCTAATCTTCAGACATCATTCACTTATATTTTTTCTTTAATTTCTCTCCAGTCAATTTTCAGGCTACAAGATAAATCTTCATAAGAGTGAGCTTTTTTCTTTGGATAATTTAGCACCACTAACCTTCCTTTTAAAACTGTAAGAAATCAATTTACCTATTTAGATGTAACAATTACTAAAAACCGTAGAAACCTATTCAGAGAAAATGTTCTCACCTTAATTAAACACTTGAAAGGGGCATTATCGAACTGGTCGACCCTTTATCATTGGCTTGGTCGAATCAACTCCATTAAAATGAATATATTACCTATCATAAAATCAGTTAATGTAGAGGAATGTTGGAGGAACTCAGCAGGTCTCGCAGAGTCCATAGGAGGTAAAGATATAGAACTGATGTTTCAGGCCTAAGCCCTTCCATAAGTTAAGGCCAATACTCCAAATCTATGCTGCAGACCTGATATGAGATTATATAGTTGCATATATAACCACATCAGTGGTTCTCAACCTTTTTCTTTCCACTCACATATCACTTGAAGTATTCCCTATGCCATCGGTGCTCTGTGATTAGTAGGGGATTACTTCAAGTGGTATGTGGGTGGAAAGAAAAAGTTTAAAAACCACTGTTTCAATCGTACCTAATTGACTCGTTAGGTGCACGGTTTCATGACTCCAAAGGAGTCAATGACAATTTTTCTCAATCAAAATATTTCAGTAACATTTAGGTTTAGAGCAAAGATTCCCACCAGATACCACTTGAAGCAATCCCTTACTAATCACAGAGCACTGACGGCATAGGGAATTACTTCAAGTGGTATGCGAGTGGAAAGGTTGAGAACCACTGGTGCAGAGTGAGAAACCTTTTTTTAATGCAATCCAATCAAATCAACCTATCTTTGAGTACAACAGATTCGGCAAAATAAAACAAAAGTGCAGAATGTAGTATTGCAGAGAAAAGGTTCCACTAAAAAATTGCAAGGGCAACACCATTTTCTTGATGAGAGGTCCACCAAATAGTTTGATAAAAGCAGGGAAGAAACCTATTATGGTGGGGGAGTCTGGGACCAAAGGGCACAGCCTCGAAATACAAAAACATCTCTTTAGAACAGAGATGAGGATGAATTTCTTTGCCGAGGGAGTTTTGAATCTATGGAATTCATTGTTGCAGATTGCTGTGGAGGCCAAGTCATTGAGGATATTTAAGATATAGGTAGATAGGTTCTTGATCAGATAGGGAATAAAGGGCTACAAGGAGAAAGCAGGAGAAAGGGATCAGCCATGATTGAATTATTGTAGATTCAATGGGCCGAGTGGCCAAATTCCACTCAAATCTATTAAGGTCAACCATCTTTGAATCTGATGTTGCAAGCTTCCAAATTATTGGGTCAGAATTCACTGAGCATATAATTTGAATGCTCTGTGGGGGACTGGACTTGGAGAAAATATATCCATGGCTGGTTTCCGTTCTGCAAGAAGGATAGGCAGCCAATGCAAGGGAAAGCCAACAGATGATGAGATTGCCCTGAGGATTGAGTGAAACTCGAGAACTGGGCAGAGAATAGATGGCAGCAGATCACATTGAAAGATGGATTTGAAGTGAGATTGACAGATCGATGAAGGGAGTCCATTTTTCTCATGGGAGATCTAAAACTAGGAACCTTAGTCTCGGGATCAGAAGTCGTCCGTTTATGACTCAGATGATGAGAACTTCTTTGAGGTTTGTAAATCCTCGCCATTCTCTACTTCAGATGATTCAAACAGAGATTGGCAAGTTTTGGGCACGAAGGAGTATGAAGACTAAACAAGAAATCAACCAACTGAAGCCATAAAATCAACCACGATGTTATTGAATAGCAACCTAATTTGAGGTGTTAAATGGCCAAACTCACTTGCATTTTTTCTTCTCTTAAAAGTTGAAAGAAATCCTAATGTCAACATTTTCCCATAAACATTTAATCATTTATAGCAGAATGTGCCATAAAAAGTGCATTCCATCAATTGGATTAATTAATTAATTCAAAGCTTATTCATCATTTCTTCCAGATCTTTTTACTAAAACAGTGCGGAAGTTTGGAAAACTAGATATACTGTGCAATAATGCTGGAATAAATAATGAAAATTGCTGGGAGAAGACTATTTCTGTCAATCTGGTAAGTGTTATGCAATGACCTTGTGTTTACTTACCAAGCCTGCCTTTGGGATTCAGAAGTTGTGACTTAAAAGATAACAAATATGGATGTTTACGTCAGTGCTGTTCCTTTCTATCGTCAACCTCATATTTCTGTCTTGATACTGCCCAGAATCAAAATTTATTGTCATGAACATGTGTCATGAACCTTGTTGATTCGCAGCAACATTATCAAGGATTGCAGGTGCAAAATTTACTATAAATTACATTCTACAAATACACAATTTTTAAAAAGTGATGTAGTATCTGTGATTCATTGTCCATTCAGAAATCTGATGGCGGAGGGGAAGAAGCTGCTTTTGTGCTGTTCATCTTCAGGCTCTTGTACCTCCATCCTGATGGTAGCAGTGAGAAGGGGGCATGGCCTGGGTGGTGAGAGTCCTTGATGATTACTTGATGATAAAGGCTGTTTTCTTGAGACACCACCTCATGTTGAAGCTCTTAATGGAGTGAAGACTGATGCCCATGATGGCGCTGGTAGGTTCGCACCTACCTCTCTGTAACCTTTTCCTGTCCTGTGCAATGACACCTCCATCCCAGACAGTGATGCGACCAATCAGAATGCATTGCACGATAGACCTGTAGAAATTTGAAAGAATCTTTGGTGACTTACCCAATCTCCTCAAACTGTGAACAAAGTGTAGCCCCTGGTGAGCCTTCTTCGTGATTGCATTGATATGGAGGGAGTGGGGGGGAGGTACAAGGATGATCTTCAGAGATGTTAACACCCAGGAATTTGAACTTCTTTTCTCTTTCCACCGCAGACCCCTTGATGAGGTCTGGTTTGTGGTCTCCTGGTTTGCCCTTCCACAATCATTTCTTTAGTTTCGCTAGCATTGAGTGCAAGGTTGTTGTTGCAACACTGCTCAGCTCGCTAATCTATCTCACTCCTGTACAGTTCCTCACTGATTCTGTGATTCTGCCAATAACCATGGTGTCATCAGCAAATTTATAGATGGCACTTGAATTGTGCCTGGCCACACAGTCATGGGTGTAAATAGGGCATCCCTATGTTTCTAAAGTTGGAACCCATTGTGGAGTACTGACTAAAGCAGAGCATCAGATTCATAAATGATTTCGAATCATAGTCATACAGCACAGAATAAGCCCTTCGGCCCAACTCAACCATGCCAACTAAATTGGTGTTTTGGACTCATCTCATTATCCTGTATTTGGTCCATATCCTTCTAAGTCCTTCCTACCGGTAGGCTGTCCAACTGCCTTCTGAATGGCAGAATTGCACCCTCTCTTACAGTTTCTTCTGACAGCTCATTCCAGATACAGATCACACTGCGAGTGAAAAAGATGTCCTTCTGATCTCTCTCCTCTCATCTCATCTTTAACCTATGGACTCCAATTCAAAAATCAATTCCACTGGGAAATAGACTTGGAGACAGGTTTCCACTTCAGTGGGCTCAGATGTGGCTAAATAGTCCTATCTGCAGCAGGTGGCCAGGTGGCACGTAACTGAAGGAGAGTAAGTTGTTTAGGACATTGGTGTCCCTTCGACTATCAGTGCTCCCTTCATAAAAACCGTAGATGCTTGGTACTTTCCCAGATGCTTTGAGTAGTGTGGAGGCAAGTATTCCCATGGTCAGTGTATTTTCTTCGAGAGAGCCTTAAACTTGATCTTGAAGTGATTCCTCTGTCTACCAGTAGAGCAGAGGGATCTTGAAATACAAATGCATGTTTCAGGGATACATAATTCGCTGAAAGTGTCATCATAGAGTCATATGAGGATTGAAGAATTTAGACACAAAATCACATGGAATTTTTGATTAATGGACCAGCTGGAAAAAGGGGCTGAAAAATGGCAGATGGAATTTAAAGCAGGCAACTATGAGGCATTGCAATTTCGAAGGACAAACCAAGAAAGGATATACAGAGTAAATGGTAGGGCAATGAGGAATGCTGTAGAACAGAGGGATCTAGAAATACAGATACATTATTCCCTGAAAGTCGTGACACAGGTAGATAGGGTTGGCACATTGACCTTCATAAATAAAAGTACTGAGTGTAAGATTTGGCAACTTATGGTAAAGTTGTGTAAGACATTATTGAGGCCAAATTTGAAATAATTGTGTGTTGTTCTGGTCACCTAACGACAGGAAATAAATCAATATGATTGAATGAGTGCAGAAATTTACAAGGATTTTTCCAAGACTTGATGAGTTGAGTTACAAGGAAAGGTTAAACAAATGATGAATTTATTCCCCGGCATGTTGAAGAATGAGAGGAGATTTGTTAGAGGTGTACATGAGATGATATGACCACCAGCCTACTGCAGGGTGCGACCTCTATACCTGCAGGAAGACCACCTAGCCGGGTGTAAATCAACCGACCTGAATATAAACCTGAGCCGGCCGCTCCTGGGCCTGTCACTCATGGAGCCATCAGGACAGAAATTAAAACCTGTTGTACAACCTATGCTGAGTTTTGTGTTTGCTTGCTGCATCACAGAACAAAATTTGATATGTAAATAGATTAAACGCAATCAGGCTTTTATCCATTTAGGTAAAGAGAGATAAAAACTAGAGGGCATGGGTTAAGGATGAAAGGGGAAAATTTTTGAGGGAATATTAGGGAGAACTTTTTCATACAGAGAGTGGTGGGAGCATGGAACAAACTGCCAGCTGAATTGTCTCAATTTTGACTTTTGGATAGGACAAGTATGGAGGGATATGGCCCAGGTGCTGGTCAGTAGGACTAGGCAGAATAATAGTTTGACACAGACTAGAAGGGCCGAAGGGCCTATTTCTGTGCTGTAATGTTCTATAGTTCTATGGGAAATTATGCAGATAGTGTAGAAGGTTGTTGCAATTTACAACAGGATATAGACGGTGCAGATTTAAGCGGAGAAGTGGCAGATTGAGTTCAATCCTGATAAGTGTGAGGTTATGCAACTTGGGAGGCGACCAGAGCACCTGGGGAATCCCATGCAGTTGCAGGGAGAACTTGCTGGAGGTTGGGACTGAACCCAGATCTCTGGAGCTGGGAGGACAGCCCTACCAGCTCTGCCATTGTGTTGTCCTAACCCATTGTCTATCTCCTGACTGATTTCAACATCTTCTCCTTTAATCATTTCCATTCTTTTATTCAGATGGCGTTGATACAAGCAAGTTACCTGGCTTTGGAACACATGAGGTGTGACCACGGAGGAAAGGGCGGTAGTATTGTGAATGTGGCCTCAATGTCAAGTAAGAAGTGAAATTCATTGCCATCATTCAAGTGTTTGAAAATAAATAATTGACATATTCTATGAAAGGAAATTGAAAGAGCATCAGTTCTGCGCGGAGAGTAGAGATGTTAGTGTTGTCCTTGGAAGTAACAAGAAGGGTTAAACAACCAATACAAAATCAAGAAGACTTTTGGCAGAATAGCTGAGGAAAAACAGTTTCTATTGGCAGAAGGATCAGTAAACAAAGCAGGTGGATTTAATGTACAGGACAAAAAACCAAAGCCGAAGAAGAGAGTGGCACAACTCTATTACAGCTAGATCCCAAATTACGATAGTCCGACTTACAATATTTGGAAGTTACAATGATCGGAATCTATACTTTTGATTTCGAGTTCTGCTGTTTCCCTGCACTTGCGAGACGTGGAGCAGTGACGCGACTCTCTCGTGATGCAGACAATTGTGTTCAGCATTTGAATACTGAGAAATTTTCAGCATCCTCTCCCCCGTTGCCCACGCACCCGACCTCCTGACCACGGTCGGTAAGGAAGTTAGACATTCTCCCCATGTATGCGTGGATTGCCTCCAGACGCTTCTGGTTTCCTCCCACCCTTCAAAGACATAATAGCGGGGCTATTGGTTAATTGGTGTATTTGAGGGGCATGGGCTTGTGGGCTGGAAGGGTCTGTTATTGTGTTGTTTCTCTAAATTAAAATTTAAAAATAAACTTGATGAGATGAATTGTTGTTGTCCACTGACAGTCTGGTTACTTCATAAGGAAAATTAAATAATCTACAAAGAGAATTATCTGCAAATGCTCAGCATGTCAGACAGTATGTGCGGAGAGGGAAACAGAGTACAGTAAGTGTTTCAGGTCAATAACTCTTTTTTGTCCGAGTTAGGGACAGTTGATATCAGATGTTTTAAAGTACTCTGACATTGGGTCAGAGAGATATTGAGTTCTACAGCATGGAAGCAACTTACACAATATGTCCATATCAATTAAGTTGCCATTTAACTTAGTGCTGTTTGTCTGCACAGAAGTAGATCCTTCCAACAATTTTCTGTCCATCGACTTGCCATCTCCACCTCTCTCACTTCTGCCAGCTCATTCCATCTGCTCACCACGCTCTTGTGTGTAAAAGTTGCTCATCGGGTTCCTTTTAAATGTTTCCCTCTCTCACCTAAAATCTGTGCCCTCTGTTTTAAACTCCGTGGATTGTCACTTGGTTGTGGTGGAGAAGCTTGTGTGGTCCTGAGATCTCAAGAGTGATGCTGTCTGGAGCTGTGTTCCTGGTAGGGCCACCCATGGTGGTAAGGTTGAGGGTGAGGTCCCTGACAAAGAACAATCAACAGTAGAACAGGAGGACAAAGTTACTTCGAACTCAATGGCTAAAGGTTGTAACAAATCCATCATTTCCAATCATCGTGGTTTTCATACCATTGGGATTAGTTGGTTGATTTGTAAAGTATCCTGTGCTTCTTGGAGTCCAACATCAAGTACACATTAAACAAATACATGCACAGGCATCTTCGCAATGTGGATCAATGAAATGAAGGCCGTCATCCTCGACTACGAGGGATTGCCACGACTCACTTTATCAATGCCTGAGATGATCTGGTGAGCCTCTAAAGCAGTGGTTTTCAAATTGTTTTTCTTTCCACTCACATACCACTTTTTTAAATATTCCCTATGCCATAGGTGCTCTGTGACTATTAAGGGATTGCTTAAGGTGGTACGTGAGTGAAAAGAAAAAGTTTGAAAAACCACTATTTTAATCGTACCTAATTGACTCGTTATGCAAACAGTTTCATAACTCCAAAGGAAATGGGCCAATGACAAATTTTCTCAAGCAAAATGTTTCAGTAACAATTGGGTCTAGTGCAGTGATTCGCAACCTTAACTTCCCACTCACATGCCACCTTAAACATTTAGTGCATCGAGATTAGTCTAGAAAGGGATCCCAACCCAAAATATTACTGTGTGGCGGCCCACCTATGACAGGCAAAGTATCCATGTGCTATCAAGGGGACTGGACTTTGTGGCACTGGTGGAAATGTAGCAGAGCAACAAGGAGATGCCCCAATACAAGACTGCCATACTGGGACTGCAGCTCCAGGACATCCCAGTTGGCACAGGTAACACCACTCTCCTGTGCAACATGGCCACTGGTCAGGTCAGACCCATCATCCGGGCAGCTCGGAGATGACAGGTTTTCGATTCCATCCATGGACTGGCTCACCCATCCACCGTCTGGCTGGTGGCCAGCAAATAGGTGTGGCATGGATTGCAGAAACAGGTCAGTGGGTGGGTGTTCACAGAGTGCCAAAGAGCCATGGCGCAGCGGCATACCAAGACCCCATCTCAGAACTTCAAGCCTGCAGAAAAAAAGTTCAACCACATCCACACAGACATAGTAGGACCCTTGCTGGTATCCCAGGGTTTTCGCTATCTGTTCACGATGGTCAACCGCTTTACCAGGTGGCCAGAAGCAGTCCCGCTGGCAGACACGTCCACAACCTCGTGCCCCAGGGCCCTCATCTCGTCCTGGGTACCACGGTTTGGGTTACTGTCCCACATCACATCAGACAGAGGGGCTCAGTTCACCTCCAATCTGTGGTCCGACCTCACCAGCCTGTGGGGTGCCCAGTTGCATCACACAACAGCTTACACCCACAGTCCAAGGGGTTGGTAGAGCGCTTCCACAGGCACCTCAAAACCACCCTCATGACCAGACTCCAAGGACCCAATTGGGTAGACGAGCTACCTTAGGCGCTGTTGGGCATTCGCACAGTGTAGAGCTCATCAAAAGAACCAAAGGCTTTTATTAGCAAAAGACAGGAGCTCTTCATAGGTGGCCGACCAGTCCGGAATGATCCGACCTGGCTAGGGACACAACCCTTTAAAGCCCAGACAATAGGCGTGGCTTAGCTCTCAGCCAATTGCTGTAAGCACAGTCTAGATACAGTAACTATATACATTATGTACATTGGTCATAGATCTGTACTATCACATTCACCCCTTCTTGGAGAACTGACCCTGGAAAAAAAAGCAAAAAACGAGGGAGAGAATGAAAGGAAGGAGTAGGTCAAGGACTGTAGCGGTCAGGGGGTCTGACCATCCGGCGTGACCGCCGTGGTGCCAGGAGTGGTGTCGCCAGCGGGCTCTTCGGGTGCGACTGCACCGTCGCTCAATTCCCCAGTCGTGTTGTCGGCAGGGTGGCCCGGGTCGTTGGGGTGTTGTTGGTCCTTCTGTTGCGGCACGGGGCCTGGGGAATAAAGAGTTGGGGAAGGTTGGGTTGGGGGGTTTGCTGGGTTTACCGCGTCCTGAGCTAGGTCCCACACCGAAACAGTGTCCTCCCGCCTGTCTGGGAACTCAACGTAGGCGTAATGTGGGTTCGCGTGGAGTAGAGTCACTCGGTCGACCAAGGGGCCGTTCTTTGAATGCCGGACGTGGCGTCGCAAAAGGACGGGGCCAGGGACGGTGAGCCATGCCAGTACAGTGGTTCCTGATTCGGATTTC
Source organism: Narcine bancroftii (assembly GCF_036971445.1). Classification (NCBI taxonomy): domain Eukaryota; kingdom Metazoa; phylum Chordata; class Chondrichthyes; order Torpediniformes; family Narcinidae; genus Narcine; species Narcine bancroftii. The sequence continues at coordinate 144,247,666 of NC_091469.1, forward strand.
CTCGGGAAAAGGAACATCCTTTCGTGGGGGGTGGCATTTGTTGCAAAACATAGGAGGGAGCGGATGGAGTATAAGGCACTAGTGAGAACCTCCTGCCAGTGAGAGGTGGGGAGACCTTTAGACCGGAGAGCCAGTGTAACCGCTCTCCATATGGTGACATTCTCCCTCTCGACCTGGCCGTTACCGCGTTTGTGATCGTTACGCCCTGTACTTCCAGCATGGCGATGCAATACCCCTTTATCCCGGTCGAGTGCGACCTCGTCGCTAATAAGATCCTCTGGGTAGTGGGGATAATGTCAAGTCCCCAACGGAGGGCCAGATCTGGCTGGATAAAACTGTCAGTTGACCCAGAGTCAAATAAGCAATTGGTGTAGTGTCCATGCACTTTAATTAGTTCCATTGCTCTGGTGAGGGGATGAGAGCATTGCTGGTTTAGTGTTATTGAAGCAGTTGACAGGGGAGTTTTGCGCGATGACGTCCGGCACTCAAAGAACGACCCCTTGGTCGACCGAGTGACTCTACTCCACGCGAACCCACATTACACCTACGTTGAGTTCCCAGACGGGCAGGAGGACACTGTTTCGCTGCGGGACCTAGCTCAGGACGCGGTAGCGTCGACCCCGGGGGTGTCTGTGGTGGCGGCAGCAGCAGCGGTTACCACAGTCGGGACCAAGGCCAGGTCGAGTGTTCCGCACAGGGGCAAGAGGCAGGCCAACACCATGGTTGCGAGGGTGGGCTGCCCCTTCCGGGTTCGGCGTCTCCGTGACGTCAGGCGTTGCCGTGCAGGGGAGCCCTCGCTCTCATTGGACGAGAGCTCTGGGGAAGAAGAGTTTGAATGGGATAGTGGCGATTGGGCTTCACACGAGGCACTGTGTTTGCCGGCAGCCATTTTAGACCTACAGACTGCAGCAAAGTGGCCCTTTTTAAGGCACTTCTGGCACCTGGCTTTTCTTGCTGGGCACTGGGACCTGCTGTGCTTGTCCCTCCCGCAGAAATAACATTTTAGGTTCGCACGGGGCAGGGTAGCAGCAGCCGACAGGCTGTCAGTATCTTGGGGGGTGGTAGGGTAGAAGGGCACCCTACTCACATCAGAATGTGGGGTCCAGTCCCTAGAGAACTCGGTGGACTTTAAGGCTGCATCCTCCATTGTGATTGCAATCCGGGCCACGTCCTCTAGTTTTTCTACCCCTTGCTTGAGCAAGCGCAGCCTCACTTCGTTCGATCGGAGCTCGGCCACATAGGCATCCCGGACGAGATCGTTTGTGATCTCAGCAGCAGTTTTGTCCAGCAGTTACAGTCCTTGCCCAACGCCTTTAATACTTGTAAATATGCCCTGCTGGACTCGCCGGGCTGTTGCTTCCTCGACGCAAGCACAAGCCGGGCATGAACTCTGTTCACCGGTTGATTATACAGTTCTTTCAGTACCTTTATGGCTGCAGTGTAAGTGGTCTCATCCTGGATGTTCTCGTAGACTCTCAAGGACACCATAGACAGCAATGCTGTTAGACGCTGGTTATCCTCCTCCACCTCAATGAATCTCAGGAAGTTTTCAAAGTTCAGCAGCCAGAACTTAAAGGCTTTGAAGGCTGTAGCTGACTGTGGGTCGATATCAAGTTTTTCTGGCCGAATTAAATGCTCCATCCCTTTTATTAGCAAAAGACAGGAGCTCTTCACAGGTGGCCGACCAGTCCAGAATGATCCGACCTGGCTAGGGACACAACCCTTTAAGGCCCAGTCAATAGGCGTGGCTTAGCTCTCAGCCAATCGCCGTAAGCACAGTCTAGATACAGTAACTATATACACTATGTACATTGGTGATAGATCTGTACTATCACACACAGCACCCAAAGAGGACCTCAACACTTCTTCAGCCAAACTTGTCTACGGACCATCCCCAGGTGGACTGCAGGACGACTGTGTAGCGTCCCTCAGCAGGCTAAGGGAAAGAGTCATCAACCTGGCCCTGATTCCACCTTCCAGGTGCAGACATGCGAGGACCATCCTACCCAAAGACCTGCAGGACTGTGCGAATGTTTTCATTTGCAGGGGTCCACATTGTTCACTGCTTTAGAGGCCATATGAGGGACCGTTCCAAGTCATGCGCAACAATGGGGCCATGTTCAAGCTGGAGATTGGAAGCAATATGCAGGTCTTCACCACAGACAGGCTGAAGCTGGTACACCTGGACCCCACACACCCGGTCAAGACACCAGCACCACGCTGAAGAGGCCGGCCACCGAAGGCTGCAGAGACTTTGCCTGTGGGCCCTAAGGACCATAACAAGGATAATACGCCAGTTCTGGAGGGGGGTCTTGTGGCGGCCACCATCACAGCGATCAAGCTAGCGCTCCAGGTGGCGAGTGCAACTGAAGGCCAGCAGCCCACACAGCAGCACTGGCCCCAACAAGCAAACAGGTGGGTGAATGGCAAGGGCAGCTTAAAGGCCAGCAACCCCATAATGGCGCTGTCCTTGCTACGCAGCCAACAAACAGGAACAGCGCGCGGGGAAGAGGGACATTGTTATGCAGGAAAATACCCATGTGCAAGAAACCTGCTTTTGTTATGCATGTTGTGACATCATCCAAGGGGGGCCACAGCAGGAACAATGCAATTATAAAAGTCGGGCCTGAGCCCTAATAAAATTCAGAGCTTAACCTGACTACACTACATGTGTGTGTCTTCTTTTGAGTAGCGTGAGGCTACAACTGTCTATTTCTCTCCATGGATGCTGCCTGACCTGTTGAGTCCGTCCACCTTCTCTTTGTTCACTCAGGATTCCAGTATCTGCAGTTATTGTTGTCAGGACAGTACTTGACTTCATCGGTAACAACAATGGGTCGCGCTACAGAGAAGAGGCGGGCAAGACAACGGAGATGATTATGGGCTTTAGGAAGTCTAGGGACAACCACCCTCCACTACATATTAGCAGCTTGAGGTGGAGAGAGTGGAGAGCACCAAGTTCCTCAGAGTCACTTGTCAGGAAGACACAACAGTGACTGCACTTTCTTAGAAAACTGAAGCAGGCAAGGCTACTGGTCACCATTATGTCAACCTTTTATAAGAACTCTATCGAGAGCATCCTGGCCAGCTGCTTCACAGTGTTGTATGCTTGCCATAGAGCATTGAATCTGAGCTCAAACCCCAGGACCATAAATCCAAAAGAGAGAATCACTGGGGTCTACCTCAATTTAAATTTAAATTTAGACATACAACACGGTAACAGGCCATTTCGGCCCATGAGTCCATGCTGCCCAATTTACACCCCATTAACTTACATCCCCGGTACATTTTGAATGGTGGAAGGAAACCGGGGCTCCTGGAGAAAACCCATGCAGACACGGGGAGGGCATATAAACTCCTTACTGAAAGCATGGGATTCGAACCCCGGTCTGGTCCCGATTGCTGGGGCTCACCACTACACCGACCGTGCTGCCTCCTCCCATCCACCTCCCCCTCAATCGATGTAATTTACCAGTAACATTGTTTAAAGAGGGTTCATAAAATCAATGAGGACCTCTACAACCCTGCACACAGCTTAATCCAGCTACTCCTGTCGGGAAAGAGATACAGAAATATTAGAGACAGAACCACCAGGCTGAGGAACACTTTCTTCCCATGGGCAGTGAGATTCCTGAATGAGAAATGAACCGCGAAAACAACTCTCCGAGACTAACTGCACTATTTATTCATCGTATTTATTTTATATATGTACAGTACTTGTCTGTCTGTGTATTATGTTTGCATGTGTGTTTGCACTGTTTGGCACTGTGGACTAAAGAGCGCTATTTCATCGGGTTGTACTGGTGATAAGTACTTTAGTTATTCACCCACCTAGCCTCCTCCTTGAGAAATTAATTTGAGTTAGACAGGTATGACTTTTCTTTAAAAAATCCATGCGAATGATAGACCATAGAACATTACAGCACAGAACATGCCCTTCACTCCATGAGTATCTCTGATAAATCTGTACTTTTCTAAATGAAAGTTTATTCTCTATAATTTCAATAATTTGCCTTTCACTGACATTAACCAAAGTGCCTTGCAATTACTGGGTTTATTGTGTACACTCTACAAATTCTCAATCTGCCAATTCACTGATGACTCCCACTGTTGTTGGGCAAATAACTGGAAATGATGAGCAGAATACAGGATGGAGATCGTGAACCTGTTTTGGTGGTGCCAGAACAACAATCTTGCTCTCAAATGTCACCAAGATCAAGAAGTTGATTTCAGACAGTCCAATTTACGTTCCAATTTCAATTTACGAACCAGCAAGCCGACTGGAAGTGGAGTGGCGCCAACTTCCGGCTCGTCAGTGGTTGAGTATAGTTTAAATTAGAATTTAAATTCAGAAGCGGGAGCTCTCCCCCCCGTTCACCCCGACGCGGTGTCTTCCCCCCTGCCCCGCCGCTTTCCCCAACGCGGTACCCCTCTCCTCTCACCACTCCAACACGGCCCCCCCCTCAACTTGCCGCTCTGATGTGGTACCACCCCTCCTAACACTGTCGCTCTTATGCAATCCCCCGCTGCTCCGGCACAGCCCGGCCGCCACCCCACTTTCTGCTCAGACGCTGCACAGCTGCCACCTCGCTCGCCACTCTGATGCAACCGCCACCCCTCCCCACTGGATTGGGTAACCTCTGAATCAGATGGAAAAATTGTCTCCAGTTTTTCATGTGGTAAATTACCCAAATAAAACTCTTATGTGCTCATTATGAGAGCACTTAATGACATATGAAGTGGGTGCTGAATTGCCAATAAAACTGAGTCATTTATAATTTTTACTTTATGTCATTGATATGGTCATCAAAGACTGGCTATAGAACTCTAATCTGTTTTGCTTAGCGATCAACCTTAGACTTGCTTATGTACAGTACTGCATTATTACATTTAAGATGTTTTAGTGTTGGGAAGTGTTTAAAATTAATTGAAATGTGATATAGTAAGATAAATATTTGACAAACTGATGCTAAATAAGGACTGTATGACATAAATACAAATTCGAGTTAAAGACAGACCGAGGTAACGGAACTCCTATTTAACCCTGGGAATGCCTGTATTGATTTTGAGAAGGAGAGGCCAAGGTTACCCATCCATTTTCTGTCCATCATCATTTGTACCTTCAGGGCAACACAGTTAGCATAGCGGTCAATGCCACACTGTTGCAGCGCCAATGATCAGGGTTCGAATCAGGCGTTGTCTGTAAGGAGCTTGTCCATTCTCCCTGTGTCTGCATTCATTTCCTCCGGGTGTTCCGGTTTCCACCCACTATTCAAACTGTACTGGATTACAGGTCATTTGGGTGCAATTCAACAGCTCAGACTTGTGGGTCAAAAGGACCTGTTACTGGGCTGTATGTTTAAAATTTAAATATAACCAATGTGGTGGAACATGGTATTCTGGGCACGTTCCCCACTGAGCTGGGCAGGTGGGCCCACCTGCGGAACCAGTAGCCCCTCTCCCTATGACCCTTAATAAAGACCGAGAACCCTTGTCTCCTCCCTCATACCTGCCCTTGGACTTGAGCCAGCAGCATGCTGAGGCATGCTTGGATCTTTAGATCAATAAAGCCTATGGCCCTTACTTCGTGTCTGTGAGTGGTCATTGATTGCGTAACAATTTATGGATCTAAAGTTTTAAGCACCATGAACAAGGTGATTCGGTTGGAGAAGCTGGAGATCGACCCAAAAGATCCAGAGGCCTCCTTGAAAATCGACATGTGGCTAGTCTGCTTGAAGGCCTACATGAGGCACCATGAAATCACAGCAGACAGTGAAGAGTATGATCTATTATTCGCAGCAGTAGGCCATCACATGTACCAACTCATCTGGGATTGCACGGTGTATGAAGAGGTGATGGCTCGTTTCAGGCAACAGTCCGGAGCACCGATGAATGCCATGTACCCGCTCTTCCAGCTTGGCTCCCAACACCAAGGCTTGGCTGAGTCAGTCGACGAATTCATATTGGCCAAGTGGGAGCTTGGCCGGAACGTGACAGAGGTGAAATACCAGGAGGAGCTCATCTGCGACGGGCTGGTCGCTGGGTTCCGCTCCCAACCTATCCACGAACGACTCCTGGAGAATGGAGATCGGTCCCTACAGGAGGTCATACAGATGGCCCGGGCTATGGACGGCCCAAAAGAAATGGAGGCCTATGCTGTGGACCATGTGGCCCCCAAATATGCAGAACGGGTGGTTCCATCTAGGAATTCATGGCCCATAGCTCCAATTGCCGAGCACACAACTTACTGTGGGCAGAGCAAGCATCCCCAAAAATACTGTCCTGCATGTAACGCGACCTGCTCAAACTGCCAGTGGAAAGGGCACTACTCAAGGGTATGCTGATCTTAGCCCCCCGTGAACAGTGCTGCATGCGGCCCGCAACCCACGTCACCATCTTGGCTCGAGCAGCTCCAGTCATCACTTCCAGTTGTGGAGAACAAAACTTCCGGGCCCACGTCACGACAAGGAGGGACATCACTGCTGGCTTCACTTCTGGGCCCCACCGGGTGCAACACATGGGAGCCGCCATCTTCACGATCTCCTGGGCAGTCACCTTGACAGCCGCTGACTCAACGGCATGACACCAGTTGGTCAGACAGCAAACTGATGTTAGCCTCAATCAACTTGAACCAGAATTAACCACACCAGCTGGGACATTCCTTGATGGACATAGAGGAAAACGGTCACACCACTGGTTGCTTGTTCGACACAGGGAGCACCGAGAGTTTCATACACACAGGCACTACCAAACGCTATTCCCTGACCATATCCCCTGTGAATGCCAGGTAGCACTAGCCTCTGAGTTCCTCTCGACAGGAATCCATGGAATGTTCTCCGTGAACCATGTGGGAGACTAAATACAAACATTTCAGATTGCTGGTGATGCCCCATCTTTGTGCCCCTGTCATTTTGGGACTGGATTTCCAGTGCCAGCTAAAAGGGTGCTGATACAGTTTAATGGCCCCCATCCCCCACTCACAGGCACCCTCCATGGTGGCCTCTACCACTCTGGGGGTGTCACAAGTCTCTACCACTTCGTGAGGGCCCATACATAACCTTCCCTACTTGGTGGAGGAAATCAGAGAGCTGACATTCAATTGTCCGGTCTGTGAGGAATGCAAGCCGCAATTTTACAGGCCAGAAAGACCCCACCTCATCAAGGCCATTCGCCCCCTTGAATGCCCCCTTTGAACGAATCAGATCAGCTGTTTCCTGAACATTGTGGGCGAATACTCGCGCTCCCCATTCATCATTCCCTGCCCAGACATGGCCACAGCTACGGTCATTAAAGTGCTCTGCAACATATTCTCTCTGTTTGGGTATGCCACATACGTGCATAGCGACTGGGTTCAATGTTCATGAGGGAAGCGCTGCGTCGTTACCTACTCTCCACCAGCCTTAGCAACAACCCTCTTCCCAAGAGAATAGCCAGGTAGAGAGTGCAAACAGCACTCTATGGAGTTCTATTGGCCCTAAAGGTGAAAGGGATGAATGTGTCCCAGTGGCAAGAGGTACTCCCGGAAGTGCTGCTTGCCACCAAGATGCACAGGTGAAGTGTTGCTTCACATGAAAGGCCTGTTTGGGGCTCTGGACCATGGTGAAGGAGGAGGTGTGGGCGCAAGTGTTGCACCTCCTGCAGGCACAGGGGAAGGTGCTGGAGATGCAATGGGTGGGGAGGGGATGAGAGGACAAGGGAATTGCGGAGGGAGCAGTCCCCTGTCGAAGGCCGAGAGAGGAGGAGCGGGAAAGATGTGTCTGGTGGTGAGATCTGGTAGTAAGTCCTGGAAATTCTGGCAGATGATGTATTCGATGAGGAGGCTGGTGGGGTGGTAGGCGAGGATGAGAGGGATTCTATGTTGGTTGGCCTCTGGGGGCAGAGGGGGCTAGGGCAGGAAATGGAGGAGAAGCAGATGAGGGCAGAGTCGATAGTGATGGAGGAGAAGCCACGTTTGTGAAAGAAAGCAAACATTTCAGAAGCTCTGGACTGGAGGCAAAAACAGAGAAATTGAAAGAAGGGGATGAAATCCTTGCAGGGGACAGGATGTGAGGAAGTATCATCCAGGTAGTTGTGGGAGTTGGAAAGTTTGTAGTATATGTCGATGGAAAGCTTGTCTCCCGATATGGAGACAGAGAGATCCAGAAAGGGGCAAGTGTTGTTGGAGATGGACCAGGTGAGTTTGAGGTTGAGGGGAAGTTGGATATGAAGTTGACCAGCTCATCACAGGTGCATGAGGCAACCCTGATGTAGTCATCTATATATATTGGAGGAAGAGTTGAGGGTCTTGCCTGTATAGTCTTGCAGCCTGGATCGCTCCACAAAGTCAACAAACAAGTAGGCATAGCTGGGACCCATGCAGGTAACCATGGCTACCCCTTTAATTTGGAGGAAGTGGGATGAGTTGAAGGAGAAGTTATTGAGGGTGAGGACAAGACCTACCAGGCAGAGGAGGGTGACAGGTCAGGTCTTTGGTCCAGGATAAGAAGAAACTTGAATAAGAAGTAATGAGCTATCAATGAACAGTGTAATATCTCAGTGCAACTCAGTACTATTAACTGGACAATTCATTAAATAATTATAACAAAGACCAGAACGTGACTGTTGGAAATTAGGTAGATTAAATAGGAACAATATTTTCTTGTTGATAGTGGGTTAAAAATACTGTGTGCTGGATGGAAAAGGTCCTCAATAATTTCTTTGATCCCTATTTAAATAACAAATATCACCAATAGAGGAAAGCGAGACCCAGTGATCTTCTCAGCTGTTCTGATGACCCTCTGTATTGAATTCTGGTCCAATGCTTTGCAGCTACTGAACTCAAACTGATGCAGCCAGACAGGACACATTCAAGGTTCAGGTTCCTTTTATTGTCAGTAATAATGCATAAAAATATTATATACATGATGCACTTTGACTGTTGTTTACTGAAAGGCAAACAGACTCACCATGATCATTGCCTGGCACCCGGAGCAAAAGAGTCCCTTCAAAGATACTGAGTGTCTGTGGGCTTGCCTCTGGCGCTCCCACAGCTCTGCAGCCACACAGACTCCGGTTCAAACCATTGGCAGTACGATGTTGTCGGGGGGGGGGGGGGGGGGCACACTCTGAAATGACCTGGATGAAGAGGATGGGTCAGTAAATTTCCGGATGATATAAAGATTGGTGGAATTGTAGATGGAGCTGAAGGTTGTTGTAGGTTACAAGAGAATATAGACAGGTTGCAGAGTTGGGTGCAAAAGTGGCGGATAGAGTTCAATCCAGATAAATGTGAAGTTATGCATTTTGGAAGGACAAATCAGAAGGCTGAGTACAGGATTAATGGTCAGTTAATTAAGAGTGTGCATGAACAGAGGGACCTTGCGTCCAAATTCATGCATCGCTCAAGGCCACACAGGTTGATAGGATAGATAAGAAGCCCTATGCGATGCTGGGATTCACTAATGGAGGGCTAAGTTCAAGAGTAGAGAGGTCATATTGCAACTCTACAAATCTCTGGTGAGACCAAACTTAGAGAATTGTGTTCAGTTCTAGTCACCTCATTATAGGAAGAAGGATGTGGAAGCTATGGAGAGGGCGCAGAGGAAATTTACCAGGATGTTGCTGGATTGGAAAATATGAGGCAAGGTTAACAGAGCTGGGACTTTTCTCTTTGGAGCATAGAAAGATGAGAGGAGACTTGATAGAGGTCTACAAGATTATGAAAGGCCTAGATAAGGTGGACAGCCAGCATCGGCTTCCCAGGACAGTTATAGCAAATACCAGAGGAAATGAGTACAACGTGAAGGGAAAGAAGTTTAAGGGAGACATCAGAGGTAAATTTTTTATGCCGACAATTGTGGGTGCCTGGAATGCCTCGCCAGGGATGGTAATGGAAGCTGAAACATTAGGGGCATTTAAGAGACTCTAAGATGAAAGAAAAATAGAGGGTTATGGGGTAGGGAGGGTTAGTACTTTTCAAGGAACATATGGGTCAGCACAACATTGAGGGCTGAAAGGCCTGTACTGTGCTGCAGTGTTCTATGTTCTGTTTATAAACCTCCACCCATCTCATTGGACCATTAGTTGTCTTTAATGAACAGGATATTAGAGTTTGACAGCAAGGCTGCTGTGTAAAATGTACCATTGCTGGACAAGTAGAGCAAATGACACCTGATCCAATGTCAGTGGAAATAGCACTTAATGTGTAGAAAATGTTGGGGATTTAAATTCCTCAATTTGTCATGGATTATGCATTGAAGCAACAAACTCTCAGCAATAATGAACATATTATGTCAAGCAAGTGATAGGCTTAATTGCACTTTTGAATTAAAGCAAGATTACAGGTTGTGGAAGAATTGGCTCATTTAATGTAACTTACTAATTATAGGGAGATTATAATGAGTAAGATGAAAACAACTAGAAATAGCTGATGGCAAAACAGCCTCAGAATGGTCCCGGACTATTAATTAATCATGTGGATTGTAACAGCGTGTTGCACTGAAGTTGCTCCCTTACTGGAATAAATCTTGTCAAGGCAATTCAGAGGAAAAATATAGAAATGCTGGAGGAACTCAGCAGGAGGTAATAATTTCTAACCAGCGTTTCAGGCCTGAGCCTACCTTGATGAAGGCGGATATGGCTGGGCGGGCAGAAGAGAAAAAAAAAACTGAGGTGATAGGAGAAGGGGGTTGCTCTCTAAATGAAGAGGGAGCAGGATAAGGAGAGACTGACAGACAGACAGACAGACGGACGGACAGAGACAAAGACAGAGGGAGAGTGAGTGAGTGTGTGAGAAAGAGAGAGGGATAGAGAGAAAAGATGGGGCAAATTGGAAACTGAGAAGTTGATGTTAATGCCATCTAGTTGGAGAGAGTCCAGATGGAATATTACGTGTTATTCCTCCAACCTCCTTCCACCAGCTCTTTATTTATGCACCTCCCTGCTTTTTCCCTCAGGTACAAACACACAGCTCAGCAGGTCAAACAGTGTCCTTTAGGTAGGTAAAAATACATAATTGACGTTTTGGGCTAGAGCCCTTCAACAAAGTATAGAAAAATGTCAGCAGGCGTCCAAACAGAAGAGCAGGGGGGAATTGCGGTCACAAATGAAGGAGGTGGTAGGTGGAGAAGGGAGGGAGGGAGGGGATAGCAGAGATCAAGGGGAGGAGGGATGGCTAGGTGAATGGAGAGGGAAGGGGGGAGGAGAACCTCAAAGGTGAAGGGAAAAAGGGAGGGGGAGAGGAGAGCAGGTTAGCAGAAAATGGAAATGTTGATGTTCATGCTATCTGGCTGGATCAGGAGTTCTTCCTTCAATTTATGGGTGGTCTTGGTGGGACAGTACAAAAGGCTACGGACAGACATGTGAGTATGGGAGTGTGACACAGAACTGAAAGTGTTGGCTGCTGGGACGTCACTCTCACTGGCACAGACAGAGCAAAGGTGCTCAGCGAAGTGATCTCCCAATCTGCACCCAGTCGCTTTGATGTAGAGAAGGCCATAAAGGGAGTACCGGATGCAGTTAATCAGTCCTGCCAATACACAAGTGAAGTGCTGCTTCACTTGGAATGCCTATTTTGGGCCCCGGACTGTGGTGAGGGAGGAGGTGTGGGTGCAAGTGTGGCAACTCCTGCGGCCACAGGGGAGGGGGATTGGTGGGGAGGGATGAGTGCACGGAGGGAGGGGAGTCCCAATGGAAGGCAGAGAGGAGAGAGGGGAAGATGTGTCTGGTAGTAGGATCTTGTTGTAACTGCCAGAGGATAACGTGTTTGCTGTGGAAGCTGGTGGGGTGATAGGTGAGGATAAGGGGGATCTTGTGTTTGTTGCGTCTTGGGGAAGAGGGAGCCAGAGCAGATGAGTGGGAAATGGAGGAGATGCGAGTGAGTGCTGAGTTCATGATGGTGGAGGGAATTGGTGGAGAGGAAACCACATGTGTGAAAGAAGGCAAACATTTCAGAAGATCTGGACTGGAAGACCTCATCTTGAGAACCGATACGGCGGAGACGGAGAAATTGAGAGAAGGGGATAGAATCCTTGCAGGGGACAGGGTGTGAGGAAGTGCAGTCAAGGTAGTTGTGAGAGTTGGTGGGTTTGTAATATACATCGGTGGAAAGGTGGTCTCCCGAGATGGAGACAGGGAGATCCAGGAAGAGGAGAGTGTTGTCACAGATGGACCAGATGAGATTGGAGTGGAAGTTGCCTGTGAAGTGAATGAAGTTGACAAGCTCATCATGGGTCTATGAGGCAGCCCTGATATAGTCATCAATATACTGGAGGAAGAGGTGAGGGTCTTGCCTGTGTAGGGTTGCAGCATGGATTGCTCCACAAAGCCCACAATCAGACAGGCGTAGCTGGGACCCATGCGAGTACCCATGGCTACTCCTATGATTTGGAGGAAGTGAGACGTGTTAAAGGAGAAGTTGTTTAAAGTGAGGACAAGTTCTGCCAGGCAGAGGAGAGTGGTGGTAGAGGGTGACTGTTTGGATCTCTGGTCCAGAAAGAAAGTGATTTCAGACCTGTATGGGGGGATGGAGGTACTCCCTGCCTGAGGGATGATTTCAATGCAGACGGTCCTAGAATCCTCTATTATTAACAGTTCCTTGGGCACAGAGATAGTTCCAATTTGTTTCAAGAGTGCTGTGGTCCAACCCCTCCTGGAAAAAAAAAACAACAAACCCCACCACACCCAAAAATTACAGACCAGTTTCTAAACTTCTATTCCTGTCAAAGGCCCTTGAAAACATTGATCTTAGCCAATTGTTGCCCTACCTACATCAAAACACATATCCAAAAGATTCCAGTCAGGTCATAACGCCCACCACAGCACAGAGTCGGCCTTACTAAGAATATACAATGACCTGCTCCTCACCACTGACTCAGAACGCTCCACCATTCTAATTCTCCTGGACCTTTGTGCATCGTTCGCTACTGTGGATCATGTTATTTTAATAAATCACCTCTGGCATAAGGTCAGAGTCAATGGCACGGCCCTGAACTGGTTCTACCTTAGCGATAGAAATTTCTCAGTCAGCATGGGCAAATTTTCATCCTCCTCTGCTACCCTTTCCTGTTGGGTCGCATAAGCATCTATACTAGGCCCCATCTCCTCTCCTTATACATGCTTCCCCTCGGCCATATCATCCAAAAACGTAGCATCTCCTTCCACTGCTATGCTGATGACACTCAGTTCTATCTCCCCCTGAAGCCCAATGACCAAGTAAAGTTAACCAGCCTCATTGACTGTCTGGAGGACATTAAGTGTTGGATGGCTCAAAACTTCCTGCAGCTATAACAAAGGCAAATATGAGATCATCCTATTTGCCCTCCCCCCAATCCACCAAAATTATCTCCAAAACTCTTGGTAACTTATCCACCGTCATCAAACCACATGCCAAATCCCTTGGTGGGATATTCAGTTCCACCTTCAAGTTTGACAAACAAGTCAATGCAGTAGTAATGGAATGTTGGCCTTCATCGCTAGAGGAATTGAATTCAGGAGTAGGGAGGTCATGTTGCAACTGTATAAGGTACTGGTGAGACCACACCTGGAGTACTGTGTCCAGTTCTGGTCTCCATATTTGAGGAAGGATATACTGGCTTTGGAGACGGTCCAGAGGAGGTTTACTAGGTTGATCCCTGGGATGAAGGGGTTGACTTATGATGAAAGATTAAATCATCTAGGTTTGTATTCGCTCAAGTTCAGAAGAATGAGAGGAGATCTTATAGAAACATATAGGATTATGAAGGGTATGGATAGGATAGATGTAGGAAGATTTTTTGAACTGGCTGGGGAAACTAAAACGAGAGGACACAGTCTCAAGATTCGGGGGAGTAGATTTAGGACAGAGATGAGGAAAAATAGTTTTTCCCAGAGAGTAGTGAATGTTTGGAATTCTCTAACCAGGGAAATGGTTGAGGCTGCTTCATTAAACATATTTAAAATTCAGTTAGATAAATTTTTACATGATAGAGGAATTAGGGGATATGGGGAGAAGGCAGGTAGGTGGAGTTAGGTCATAAATTAGATCAGCCATGATTGTATTGAATGGTGGAGCAGGCTCGATGGGCCATTTTTGGCCTACTCCTGTTCCTACTTCCTATGTTCCTAAAAGCCAGCTTTTACCAGCTCAAAATCAAATCATTCCTGACACTGAAAGACCTCAAGAAAGTTATCCATGTCCGTTCAGACTACTCTAACTCTCTTTACACAGGAATTAGTCACTCGTCATTATCCCGTCTCCAGCTGGTACAGAATGCTGCAGCAAGGCTCCTGACAGGAGTCAAGAAGAGGCACAATATCACCCCTATTCTGCACCCCTCCCCCCTCCACTGGCTGCCAGTACGGCTCAGGATAGATTTTATTCTCCAGTTTGTTTACAAAGCCATTAATTGACTAGCCCCCTCCTACATCACCGATCTCCTAACCTCCTACTCCTTTTCAAGGCCCCTCAGATCAGCCAATTTAGGATGCTTGGTTGTGCTGTGCTGAAATTGCGAACTCAGGGGAGATCAAACTGTGGAACAACATTCCTCCCTCCATCAAATCAGCCCCTTCCTTTAACTCTTTTAAATCCAGGTTGAAGTTGTATTTTTTATTCACAAGCATTTTGAAGTGATTGTTACCATGCGGTATGTCCAATTCTGAACCTCGGGTACCCGTTTTATACTGCACTTTAAATAGCTGCTTAACTTGCGCTTTAATTCATGATCTGTACAGCACTTTGGTCAACGTGAGTTGTTTTAAATGTGCTACATAAATAAACTAAACTAAAGGGACTGGGCATCCACTGTGAAGATGAGGTGGTCCAGTTCGGGGAATCTGAAGTCATTGAAGAGATGGAGGGCATGTGAGGAATCATGGATGTAGGTGGGGAGGGATTGGGAAAGGAAAAAAAAGATTAAGTCAAGGTAAGATGAAACTAGTTGGGTGGGACAAGAGCAGGCAGAAACAATGGGTCTACCCAGATGGTTGGGTTTGTGTATTTTGGGTAGGAAGTAGAAACGAGCAGTGTGGGGATGGGGGACAATGAGGTTGGCGGACAATGGAAGGAGGTGACCAGAGGTGATGAGGTTGGAGATGATGTTGGAGACAGTGGCTTGGTGGGGTCCTGTGGGGAGGGGGAGAGGGGAGGAGGTGTCTAAGAGTTGTCGTCTGGCCTCAGCAAGGTAGAGGTCAGTCCGCCAGACTTCTCTTTGCTCATACCTTGACAGAGGGCTCAGGCTCGAAACATTGGTCATCATATAGATGCTACATGACCTGTTGAGTTTCTCCAGCCCTTTTATGCATAAACTGAATGAAGACAAGTTGAAATCACGGCATAGAGACCTCAACTCTGGTCTTCCTTTGCACATTACAAAAATCCTCGTAAGCCTCCAATGCTTGGATAAGGGAGCTAGTGGCACTATGGATGGCTAAATTGGTGTGATAATAAAATAAACAAGCTGCGTGTATTCGAGTTCTGAAGAAAAATGTAGAATGCTGGAAACACTCAGCAAATCAGGCAGCACATGACTGAAAAAATCCACCTGGCACGTTTACCCTGTTTCTCTGAGCCTCCATAGATACCACCTGACCAGTATTTTCTGATTTAGAACACAGAATTGAAGATCCTTGGTGTAGACCATGTGCTTTCTTTTACATTTAGGTTTCTTACCAGCTGCTCACGCTCCAGCGTACACAGCGTCGAAGTTTGGAGTGCTTGGTTTCACAAGATCCATCGCTGTGAGTATTATCAATACTAACAGGCATAGTCTGACATAAGGCCTGAATACCTGCCCTGCTGCTTTAGTCCCACATGCCCGCATTCAGTCCGTACCCCTCCAAGCCCCACCCATATGTTGATGGACCACTGTCATGCAAGTGCAAGTTACAAACTAGGGAGAGTGGATAGAAATGTGGGGGAATATAATGGGATTAGTGTCAGAATTAGGTGGGTTAGCAGTGACTCAAAGGGCTGAAGAGCCTGCTTCAATGCTATGTGATGAGATCTCATTCTGATTAGATGCACACTAGCTAACAATCCAACCTTTCTTTTTTTTCAGGAAGCTTCTAGACTTGGACATTATGGGATCCGTATAAATGCCCTGTGCCCATCTTTTGTCAACACCTGCCTTCTGGACACCATAAACCATGAAGAAACCCTTGGGATGTTTCACCAGTTCAAGGACACAGCCAAACATTTGATAGATTCTGTCGGGATACTGGAGTAAGTTTCTGTGAGGCCAGAAGTTATTTAATTAAAAAAACAAAATGCAATATTACATGAAATTGCAGCGTTACCTGGCTCCTCTTACAGTCAGAGATGACACCGTTAGTGTAAAGGAGCAGCACAGTTAGTATAGTGTGCACTTATTACAGTGCCAGTGACCTGGGTTCAAAACTGGTTCAGCCTGTAAGGAGTTTGTACCTTCTCCCTGTATCTGCTTGGGTTTCCTCCAGATGTTTCAGTTTCTTCCCACCTTTCAAAATGTACGGGCTTTGTAGATTAATTGGGGCATTTTGGCTCATAGGCCAGAAGGTCCTGTTACCATGTATTATGACTAAATTTTTAAAAATTAAAATTAAATTTAGAAAAAGAAGCAAAAGAGAGTCCCCACCGAATCACTAAGTGTCTGTTAATGCACATCCAGTGCCCCCGAGGCCTCTGCAACGACACAAGACTCCAGTTCAGTTCAAACCATCGGCATCCCGAGCCCATCTAACCCTCTGACACGATGAGGAAACCTTCAGTAGCCCTTCTTGCTCTCAGCACCCTCTCAAATCCTCAATACCTCCAAGTCATGAGCCAGTTACCAGCAGCCCGCAGCCTTGGTGAGCCCTTTGATCTCAAGACTCCAGCACCCCACGGCCACAAAAGTGCAGGATACGGACACAAGGTCCCTCAGAACTGCCCCATCATTAAGACCATAAGCCATAGGAGCAGAAGTAGGTTACTCAGCCCATCCAGTCTGTCCCGCCATTTAATTATGAGCTGATCCATTCTCCCACTCAGCTCCACTGCCCGTCCTTCTCCCCATAACCTTTGAATGCCCTGGCTAATCAAGAACCAATCAATCTCCATCTTAAATATGACCAATAACTTGTCCTCCACAACTGCCTGCGGCAACAAATTCCACAGATTTACCACCCTCTGGCTGAAGAAATTCCCCCGCATCTCTGTTCTAACCAGACACCCTTCAATCCTGAAGTTGTGCCCTCTTGTCTTAGACTCTCCTACCACGGGAGACAACCTTTCTACATCGACTTATTCTATATATCTACATTCTACATTAAATATGATCACAGCTGGTCCGATGTTACTTATTCCTTGCTCCATCAGTGTCCCGAAGTATATCAGACTCAACTAGAGATAAAACAAGAAAAACTGCAGATGCTGGGATCAAGTACAAAACACGAGTGTTCTGGAGAAACTCTGCAGGTCACACAGCATCCATAGAAGGTAAAGAGTAACCAACGTTTCGGTCCTGAGCCCTTCATTGGTTATCCTTTACCAGCACGTTTGCATAACAGTGTCAACAGCCAAGCGTCATCATCCTGGGCTGAAAATTCAACGATGCACATTCCTTTGGGTCAAGGCCACAGACTCCCTGCATCTCGGTTCGAAATCATCAAATGGTTCAAGATTCCCCAGCTATAGGAAACCTCTCCTCAGCATCAACTCTTGTCCATGCTCCTGATTGGCACTGATTGCAATATGATCGTTTATCATTGTTACAGACTCCAGCAAAGGCCTATTAGAATCGGAGAGTTGTACCACTCAGAAACAGGTCCTTTCACCCAATGAATACTATCAACCATCAAGCGCCCATCAACAGGTCACTAATCCTACACAGTTGAGGTGGCACAGTTGGTATAGTGGTTATCCGCGACATCTTTGCAGCACCAATGGGCTGGGTTCAAATCCCAGACTGTCTGTATGTCCTCCCTGTGTCTGCATGGGTTTTCCCTGGGGGCTCTGGTTTCCTCCTACCATTTAAAACGTACTGGGGTGTAGGTTAATTGGGTGTAAATTGGGCTGCATGGACGTATCAGCCAAAATGGCCTGTTACCGTGCTGTATGACTGAAGTTAAAAATTTAAAACTCATTTTTCATTCTTCCTCATAATTCTCCCCAAATTCCACCACTCTCCTACACAGCAGGGGTAACTTACAGTGACCAATTAACCTACCAACCCACCCACCTTGGTATGCAGAGCAGCTGGAAGAAACGCTTGGAGTACATGCAAACTCCACAAAGACAGCACCAAAGGCCAGGACTGAACTTAGGATGGCTGAAGATCTGTAACTGTACTGAATGATTCTATTCATACTCTCTTCAGAGGGCAGTCTCGACACTTGGGATCAAAGAACAGTTGGTTCAAATGGTTTTTTCTCAATCACCTCCATGTCTGGACAGAGTTGAACCAAATGTAATGTACATAGAACAGAGTACTGGACAGGAACAGACCCTGTGGCCTATGTGACTGTGCCAAAAATCATGTCCATGATACATACCTCACTCTTGTTTGGGTTAAACGGCATCTGCCATTTTTCTGCCCATATCTGTAGCTGAGAGATTGAGACCTCTGGGACAACACACACTGGAGTAGAGAAGAATGAGAGATGATCTTATAGAAACAGATAAAATTATGAATAGGATAGATAAGATGGAGGCAGGAATGATGTTTACACTGGCAGGTAGGAGTAGAACTAGAGGACACAGCCTCAAGATTCAGGTAAACTGATTTAGGATGGAGGAACTCCTTTTCCCAGAGAGCAATATATCTCTAGAATTTTCTGCCCAAGGAATCAGTAGACATGATCTCATTAAGTATACATTAAAATCCCTGGTATCCGGCACTGTCCTGGGTGAACTTTTACCTCTCACTTTGTTCGTGTTAGATTGGTCACAGTGTTCGAACTACCGAAAGAAAATAGACACCCACACCGAGAGCAGTTCAGTTTATACAAATGTTTATCACAAATTCAAAAGCTGATTTCAAACTACAATATGCAAACCCTTCCCAATTATCCTTATCAATGCCTGGACTGGTCCCAACTGCCAAAGCGAGGCAATGACCGCACACTTGTAGTAGGTTGTCGGGATGCCAGTAGCAGCTTCTCCACCTCCCCCGACCGGGACGTTAGCTGAACTCTAGAAGTTCTTCTTCTTGCTGAGAGACGTTTCCTTCCCTCAGAGAGTCTCTACTTCAGCAATGGGACCATGGCTTATATTAGCCAAAAAATTGTTTACTCATAGCTTATTTCTTTGAATAAATGATTTAATTATCTCCAAGGTCTCCTGACAGTCTGCAACCAACAAAAGACAACTGGATCTCTGGGCCTCATGGTAGAATTTAAGATGTGTCTACTAATTCATATGCATCCTGGGCCTTATGGTGTAAATATGTCTTCCTATTCAACAGCATCCGTGGGCCCCATGGTGGAATTTAGATTATGTCTTCTGATGCAACTGCATCCCTTCTTGCATAAGCTGGTCTAAATCCTCCATTACAGGCACCTGTCTAAATCCTCCATTACAGGCACCTGTGGGGATTGGTAGATGTCAGATAAGTGAATTTTATGGTTGCTTGAAATGTTGCATGATTGCCGAACTAACGGCTAAGGTGTGCAAATTTTAAACTTCTGTATTCTTTAACCTATTTATTTTCCGCGTTTTTTTTCTTCTGGTTGTTTAAATCCCGGATAACAGGGGTTTTACCCTATTTAAGATACAGTTACATAAGTTGAGTTTGTAGAAGCCAGATCAGCCATGATCTTATTGAATGACAGAGCAACCTTTTTTTAATATTTTATTTATTAGAAAACAAATTAAAACCATAATTACTGAATTAGAATTAACAAATTATCAAAAAGAAACTTACATCGTTACATAGAAAAAAACTACAAGATCTAAAAAAATCTACAAATCTAAGCCCCCCACCCCCCTCTACCCCTCCCCTTAACCTAAATCTACCCCTAAAAAAAGGAGAAAAAAGAGAAAAGAGACAAGGAGAACAACTTCAATCATTTATTTAGTATTCAATGTGGAGATCCAGCCGCACACAACCAGTTTCAGGTTTTCTAAATATGGGCTAAAAATCTTTTTAAATCTATAATATTGATCTCTTAAATTATGTTATCTTCTCTATTGGTATACATGACCTCATTTTTGAATGCAATCTTTGTAAATTAAGCTCCATCTAGTCTTTCCATGAAACAGCTATATATTTCCTTGCTATAGCTAAAGCCAATCTCAAAAATGCCATTTGAAATTTATCTAATTTACGTAATAAAGCCATTTCAGTAAGGTCCCCAATGAAAAAGATCTTTGGGTCTAGAGAAAAATGTATTTTGAAGATTTCCTACAAACAGTCTCTTAATTTAGCCGAAAAACCTTTAATCTTATCACATGTCCAAATGACAGAGCAACCTTGACTGGTTAGACAACTGCTCCTATTTCCTAAATGTTTCCCTACTGAACCTCATGACCTGGCCTGGCTCATTTACCAATACAGGTACACAATCCTTTATCCGGAACCCTTGGGGGACAGTGTATCCCGAATTTTGGATATTTATGGATTTCGGAAAGCCAGATTTAAACCCACCTGAATTGTGCTACTGTATCCACCCCCACACCCTTCCGTTCGCGCTGCCATCTCTCCCCCCCCCCCCCACCACCCGCCTGCCTAACTCGTGCTCCCAGTCTCTCCCCTCACCTGCCCGACTCGTTCTGCTGGTCTCTCCTTCTCGCCCAACCAACTCGCGCTCCAACTTCTGCTGGTCTCTCCCTTCCCCCCCCCGCCCGTTCGACTCATGCTGCCGGTCTCACCCCCGCCCGTCCGACTAGTGCTGCCAGTCTCCCGCCTGCCCAACTCGTGCTGCCGGTCTCTCCCCCTCACCCACCCAACTCACGCTGCCGGTCTCTCCCACTCGCCCGCCCAACTCGCATTGACAATCTCCTGCCCGCCCGACTCATGCTGCCGGTCTCCCCCGTCGCCCGCCTGACTTGCGCTGCCGTCTCTCGATTGCTGGATTTTGGAGCTTTCTGGATTTTAGATGTCTGGATAAAGGATTGAGTACCTGTTCAAGGCTAGCAACATGCTGTTTCAAGAAACCCTCCTGTATGTACTCAACAAATTCTGCCCAATCTAAGTCTTTGGTACTAAAGACATCCTGGTCAATATTGGAAAATTAATGTCTAGAGGGGGTTGGAGGGTTATGTGCAAGGTGGAACTAGTGGAGTTTCACATAAAACGGTGCGGACTACGCTTGCAAGAATCGTGTCCAGTAGCAGGTCCTCTCAGAGCTTGGGACTCAGCTGGAGTAGCAGTAGGGTTCTCTGAGAAGCATTTGGCGGGGGGAGGGGGGGTGGGGGGTGTGGAGAGTCGAACAGATAGGAGCCTCAGGGATGTGGTCACAGCAAAATTTCAGACAGAGAGAAGGGTGAATCCAAGAAGAGGTAGGCAGATAGTGCAGGATTCACCTGTGGCTGAACCCCTCTCAAGCAAGTATATAATTGTTGTGGAAGTGAAATAGCTTCTCAGAGAAAAGTAAACCAGGGACTGGCTCTTGCAGGGTAGTGAAGGGATGGAATTTAGTAAGGGCCACAGACTGGCATTGCTGTGGCCATGAGCAAGACTCCAGGATAGTCTGATGCCAGGCTCAAGGATTTTTCAGAGCAAGCTCAAGACATTCTGAAAGGAGAGGATGAGAGCCAAAAATCATGGTCTATATTGACAACAATATTGGCAGGAATAGAGATGCCAAGGGAACTATGTACAAAGTTGTAAAAGACTTCTGGATTGTGATATTAGGATTACTCCTTGTGCTACTTCCCAGCAAGGCAAAGCAAAGCTCGTACAGTGAAGAACTGGTGCAGGAGGCAGGGCTTCTGGGTCTCAAGTCTTTCCTTCCATTAATTCTACACCTCACGTACCACGCTTGTTCCTATGCCTGATATGCACTTCCTTCTTCTTCTAAACCAGGGCCTCAATATCTCTCAAAAGCCAAGGTTCCCTATACCTGTTCGCTTTTACCTTTAATTCAGACAGGAACATAGAAATTGTGTACTCTCAAAATTTCAGACTTACCAAGCACACCTTGTCCTGGAAATTGCATGCCCGAATCCATGTTGGCCAGATCCTTTGCCAGATCTGGGGCAGCATAATTAGCATAGCGGTTAGCGCCATGCTGTTACAGCGCCAGTGATCCGGACCAGGGTTCAAATCCCACGCTGCCTATAAAGAATTGGTACATTCTCCCCCGTGGCTGCGTGGGTTTTTCCCGGGGACTCTAATTTCCTCCCACCGTTAAAAACATACCAAGGTTGTAGGTTAATTGGGTGGAATGGGCTTGTGGGCCATAAGAGCCTGTTACTACACTGTATGTCTAATTTTTGTAAAATTTGTGATAGCATCAAAATTTACCCTGTTCCAATTTAATTCTCAATCCGAGGACAGACCCCTCCTTTTCCTTAATTATCTTGAACCTAAAGACATTGTAATCACTAAATCTAAAGTATTCTCTTAGATACTGTACATTTGTGTCACCTGCTTTGTCTCAATCCCTGATAGGAGATGCAGAACTGCACACACCCTAACCCTAACCCTCTATATAATATAACTATATAACCATATCAAATGACAGTATGGAAACAGGCCTTCTTGGCCCCTCTAGTCCACACCGATTTAAGTGAACTCCACTAGTTGATTTAGGAAATTTGCTTGAACAAACTTTAAACCATCCAATCCTTTTACAGTATGGAAACAGGCCTTCTCGGCCCCTCTAGTCCACACGGATTTAAGTGAACTCCCACTAGTTGATTTAGGAAATTTGCCTGAACAAACTTTAAACCATCTAATCCTTTTATAGTATGGGAGTCCCAGTCAATATGTGGAAAGTGAACATCACCCACAATCATAACCTTATGTTTCTCGCAACTGTTCCTCCAATTCTCACTGTGCAATTGGTGGTCCATAATACAGTACCATTAATGTGGTCATAACTTTTACATTCCTCAGTTCCACCCATGTATCCTCAGTAGACACGGCCTCTAGTCTGTCCTGTCTGAGCTCTGCCGTGACATTTTCTGCCTGCTATTGCCCTTTCATCCCTTTCCTTCTATTGTGTCTGAAATAATGGAACCATGGAACATTAAACTGCGAGTCCTGCCCATCCTGTCTCACTTATTGCCACAATGTCATAATTCCATTGCTGATCCATGATCTAAGCTCAACTGCCTTTTCTACAATACTCCTTGCATTGGAATAGACTGGTGGTTCTTTCCATTCACATTCTCTTTGGCTTGGCTTCGCGGACGAAGATTTATGGAGGGGGTAAAAAGTCCACGTCAGCTGCAGACTCGTTTGTGGCTGACAAGTCCGATGCGGGACAGGCAGACACGATTGCAGCGGTTGCAGGGGAAAATTGGTTGGTTGGTGATGGGTGTTGGGTTTTTCCTCCTTTGCCTTTTGTCAGTGAGGTAGGCTCTGCGGTCTTCTTCAAAGGAGGTTGCTGCCCGCCAAACTGTGAGGCGCCAAGATGCACGGTTTGAGGCGATATCAGCCCACTGGCGGTGGTCAATGTGGCAGGCACCAAGAGATTTCTTTAGGCAGTCCTTGTACCTTTTCTTTGGTGCACCTCTGTCACGGTGGCCAGTGGAGAGCTCGCCATATAACACGATCTTGGGAAGGCGATGGTCCTCCATTCTGGAGACGTGACCCATCCAGCGCAGCTGGATCTTCAGCAGCGTGGACTCGATGCTGTCGACCTCTGCCATCTCGAGTACTTCGACGTTAGGGATGTAAGCACTCCAATGGATGTTGAGGATGGAGCGGAGACAACGCTGGTGGAAGCGTTCTAGGAGCCGTAGGTGGTGCCGGTAGAGGACCCATGATTCGGAGCCGAACAGGAGTGTGGGTATGACAACGACTCTGTATACGCTTATCTTTGTGAGGTTTTTCAGTTGGTTGTTTTTCCAGACTCTTTTGTGTAGTCTTCCAAAGGCGCTATTTGCCTTGGCGAGTCTGTTGTCTATCTCATTGTCGATCCTTGCATCTGATGAAATGGTGCAGCCGAGATAGGTAAACTGGTTGACCGTTTTGAGTTTTGTGTGCCCGATGGAGATGTGGGGGGGCTGGTAATCATGGTGGGGAGCTGGCTGATGGAGGACCTCAGTTTTCTTCAGGCTGACTTCCAGGCCAAACATTTTGGCAGTTTCCGCAAAGCAGGACGTCAAGCGCTGAAGAGCTGGCTCTGAATGGGCAACTAAAGCGGCATCGTCTGCAAAGAGTAGTTCACGGACAAGTTTCTCTTGTGTCTTGGTGTGAGCTTGCAGGCGCCTCAGATTGAAGAGACTGCCATCCGTGCGGTACCGGATGTAAACAGCGTCTTCATTGTTGGGGTCTTTCATGGCTTGGTTCAGCATCATGCTGAAGAAGATTGAAAAGAGGGTTGGTGCCAGAACACAGCCTTGCTTCACGCCATTGTTAATGGAGAAGGGTTCAGAGAGCTCATTGCTGTATCTGACCCGACCTTGTTGGTTTTCGTGCAGTTGGATAATCATGTTGAGGAACTTTGGGGGACATCCGATGCGCTCTAGTATTTGCCAAAGCCCTTTCCTGCTCACGGTGTCGAAGGCTTTGGTGAGGTCAACAAAGGTGATGTAGAGTCCTTTGTTTTGTTCACATACCACTTTAAGAATTCCCTATGCCATTGGTGCTCTATGATTAGTAAGGGATTGCTTAAGTTGGTATGTGGGTGGAAAGAGAAGGTTGAGAATCACTGATCTAGACCAATTGATACTGAAATAACTTGCTTGAGAAAAAATGTCATTGGCCCATTTCCTTTGGAGTTATGAAATGGTGCACATAACGAGTCAATTAGGTAGGATTAAAAAAGTGCTTTTCAACCTTTTTCTTTCCACCCACATACCACCTTAAGCAATTCCTTAATAATCACAGAGAACCCATGGCATGTGAGTGGAAAGAAAAAGGTTGATAACCACTAGAATAGACAATTCCTACCATGCTCAACCTTTCTATTTCTGTCTCTGGTATTCACTTTTTCCACCACCACTCCACTATTTGCTCTGGCACTCTGGTTCCTATCCCCCGCAACTCAAGTTTAAACTGCCTGGAGCAGCACTAGAAAACTTTCCCACAAGGATTTAAGTCCCTCTCTAGTTTAGATGAAAACTGTCCCATTAATACATGTCCCGCCTTCCCTGGAAGAGAGCCCAGTGACACAAAAACCTGAAGCCCTCCCTCCTGCACCACCTCCTTAGCCATATAATTTAATAGTATTATTCTCCTATTCCTGGCCTCACTAGCATGTGGCACAGGTAGCAATCCTGAGTTCACAATCCCAGTCATCCTGTCCTTTAACTTATCACTTAACTTCCTGAACTCATTTTGTAATGCCTCATCACATCATTGGTCCCTACATGGGCCATGTCATCTGTCTGCTCACCGTTTGACTTAAAAATCCCATGGATTTAATATGAGGCATCCTTGACCCTGGTAGCTGGGTCCATCAGAGAGTCTCGATCTCATCCATAGGACCTTTTATCTATCAAATTCCCCATCACTCAGCTTACATCTTTCCCTCCCTTCTCTTCTGAGCCACAGGGCCAGACTCCATGCCAGAGACCTGACCACTGTGCCTTGTCCCTAGTAGGTAGCTTCCCTCAATAATATCTAAAATAGTATACACTTGATGAAGTGGAATGACCACAGGGGTACCTGCACTGACTTGCCTGTTCTCTTTCCCTCTCCTGACTGTCACCCAGCTACTTTCCTCCTGCCTCCTAGGTGTGACTTCTTCCCCATAATTCCTGTCTATCATCCTGTCAGCTTTCCAAGCGATCCAGAGTTCATCAACTACAGATCCAGTTCCTCATAGGGGTCTGTAAGAAGCTACAGTTGGAAGCACTTCTTGCAGGTGTAGTCATCAGGGACACTGGTGACTTCCTTGAGTCCCCACATCATACAAGGTGAGCATACCACTACTCTGTGCATTAAGAAGAAGGCCTTTCCTGACTTCACCCGCACTTACAGGTGCCTTCTTACTGAAGCCTTTTTTTTCCAATTGGGCTGCAGTCATTGCCAATACCTGCACCTCTTTCTTTGTCCTTGTCTCACTGTCACACTGGGCCACACTTGAGCCAAAGGCTCAAATTCTCACTTTTACACTGGCCACTGCCACAATGGCCAATCTGCTTGAGCTTCCCTTCCTATCACTGGCTACAGTTAATCAGCCAAACTCTTACCTTCATTGGTACTTTAAGAGAATGATGCTCGAACCGTTGAATTCATCCAGCAGTTTGTTTCTCACTCCAGATACCAGTGTCGGCATTCTGTGGTGTCTCCTGTCCTGACTGTGGTTGAGCTTGTCTCCTTTCTTGAAAGTGGTCACATTGACAGATTCTCTGAAGTTATGTAGTGTTTTCTCACCTTCCCTGCTGCATTGAGGATTTATGACTTGCCACTGACAGTAAAGGTACATGTTGAGACCATAAAAACATGACAACTATACCTTATTAACCTTAAACATCATTGATGAGAGACATTCGCAACAAGATGCAGCAATGACGAAACTCAGCATTGCCTTCAATGCATCAGCATAGCCTTTGTATTATTGAGGGGATTGTTTATAGGTCAAACCTGTGGTGCTACACCACCGGCCTACTGCAGGGGGCAACCTCTGTACCTGCAGGAGTGTAAGGGGACAGGACAACACCTGGCCGGCTGCCAATCAGACAGCCCGAATGGATCAAGCCCCACCCGGTCGGATGTCAATCACCCTCCGGGATTTAAGCCTGCGCCGGCCTCCCGAGACCTCACACTGAGTTGCTGTAGCCACAGCCAGGCTGCTCTGTGGAAGTCTTGTGGATTAAAGCCTGTTGTACAGTCTTTACCTTGTGTGTGTCTGATTCTGTCTAACAGTGCACCACAAACCCCCCCCCCCCCCCCCACCCACCAACCTGGTATTTAACGCAGGTTTGCTCCGAGCTGCTGATCCCTGACCTCCTAACCAATTCTGAGATTTAGACTACCTGCAGCAATGTCACAAGGCCCTGGAGTCATACCTCCAATTCTCTGCAAAAGTCCCCTGAATCCATTGTCAGGGGAAGGGAACCAATGTTAGCATCTTCCAACACTGAGAACTTAATGACTGTAAAGTTCTTTTACCTCCATGTATTACAGCCCGTCGGTCGTAGTGGATGGCTTTCTACAATTGATTGAAGATGACAGCTTAAATGGAGCAGCAATGAAAATAACAATGTCCAAGGGCATTCACTTTGAAAACATGATCTAATTTACCCAGTTGGCAATAAAAGAAAGTTTGCAATGTTTCCTTGCCACGTTCCAAATTCACATCCTCATTATTGCAGCCAGGTTCAGGTAAAATGAAGAAATTTGAAATCCATGAAAAGCCCATTTGTTCCATGAAGCTCTCATCAGGTGTTACAGTATGGAAACAGCCTGTCAGCCTGACATGTCCATGGTAACCAAATTAATGACCTCAGCTGGTCCCACTTGCCTGCTCAAGATCAAAGCTACGCCAATCAAGTACAGGAGAAAGATTTTGCGGTATTACAGTATTAATAAATAAATGTTATTGTTGTATTAATAAATAATAAATAAGAAAATAAATGTATTAATAAATAACAGGGGTGGGACTTTTAGTGTCGTGGTTAGGGCAACACTGTTACTGCAGCACAGGACTGGGGTTTGAATCCTGTGGTGTCTGTAAGGAGTTTGTATGTTCTCCATCTGTCTGTGTGGGTTTTCCTGGGTTCTCTGGTTTCCTCCCACCATTCAAAACATACCAGGGGTTATAAGTCAATTGGGTGTGTAACAGAATTATTAATCTTTAATTTATAAATATATTATTTTTAGTAAAGTTATTTTGTGGGTTGGAAACAGGGGAAAAACACATACAAAGATACATTGCACATTTGTGTTAACAGATAAGAAAGGTCTTTCAGAAATGAAATGTCTCCTAATTCAAAGTCATAAAATCAAAGTGCTTTGTTCCCTATTGAAAGTTTGAAGACAATGGATGTTGGCTCAGAAAGGCACCTGTGTACACAAAAAGAAGAGCCTGTTGGCTGTGTAGACAAATCGAAGGCATTTGCTGTAAACTTTTGGAAGAGATGAACTTCAAACAAAACCAGTGGTGATGTCATGTCTTGTAATTGTGACCCTATAAGAAAACATGTTTTAATATTGAACCTGTGTTCAACTGAAAGTCAGAAAATGTGGCAACCTTCTGTGAGAAAATAACTGCTACTGTATTCTTCTTGTCAAGGGAGTAATACAGAATCAAAGTGGCTTCAGAAAAAAATGACCACTTCAACTGTCTTTTATAAAGACATTTATAAAGGCCATTTATAAAGGTCATTTCATCTAAAACTGCCTATGTTTGTGAAATCATCGTGGAAATCACAAGTTCTGTAACCTCCATGCAAGAGAAGGGAATTTATGGAAAATCATTTGTATGAAGAAACATTTCTCTGAAAGCAACTCTATAAGAATTTGTGAGTTTTGAGAATGTTGATAACTTGGTGTCTCAAATTACTTCATAATCACTTTTGAACAACAGCGAAGATTCGGAGTTTCAACACAAAAGATTTCAAAGACTGAACTTTAAAAAATGACTTTTCAGAATCGTGCCTGAACTGTAATGGTTTGGGACCTGCCAAACAAACACACACACACACACACACACACACACACACACACACACACACACACACATTTGTGCATAGTGGAGTTAAGTTTAGTGTTAAGTAAGATGTGTAATTTTATTAATAAAAATTCCTCTTTTTGAAGATACCATTGTCTTGGTGCATTTCTATTGCTGCAAGTCTATGTCATAGTAGGTGTAATTGGACGAAAGGAACTGTTACCATGCTGTATGTCTTTTTTTTAATTAAAATCTTACAGTAATTTAAAAGCAATGAAATATTTATATAATGTAGCTCAGACAATTTTTACAAAGTAGCAAAACTGAGCATATTGTAAAAGATCGATGCATCAGTCAGAATCTGTGGAAAGAAAAACAAAAGTAATATTTCAGGTTGCCAAATCCATAAATGTTTAAAAGAGTCTTAGACAGGCATATGTGTGCAAGAAAAATGGAAGGTCATGGGTGTGAAGTAGGAAAGGTTTAGCTTGTTGAATAGGTTTTTGTAGATCAGCACAACATTGTGGGCCGAAGGGTCTGTACTGTGCTGCAATGATCATTCTTTCGAAATGTTCAAGGCTTTCTATTCTTTTGGTGTCTTAAAGATATGTCTTGGCTGCTATTATAATATTACTCACAGTTATTCCAGGGAATGTACTTAAATAAACTGCCGTGCAATGTTGTAGTTCTGACACAGGGTCTTCAACCTGAAACGCTAACTTTACTTATCATTCCACAGAATCAGCCTGATATGCTGATCAATAATTTCTGCTTTTGTTTCAGCTTTTATAATTTGTATGAGCTGGCAATGTATACAAAGGTGCTTTCTGCTTAAAGTGGTATGTGAGTGGAGAGAAAAAGGTTGAAAACCACTGCCCTAGTGAGTAAGTGAATGATAGTATTTGAGGAGTCGATGAGCTGATGGGATAAATGTGAGTTTAGTGTAAATGAGTAGGTCAGTGCCAACTCAGTAGGACAAAAGAGCACAAGACCATGACATAGGAGCTTAATTCGACCATGAGTCTGCTCTGCCATTCAAGAAATGACTGTTAGAAATGTTGGAATCTAGGGGTTAAAACAGTATGAAATAAATGATTAATAAGTGTATATTTACTGCATGGTTCAGGGAAAAAGGAATGTGATTAAGTGGCAATCACAGCATGGAGCAAAGTTGGCTGAGCAAAATTGTCTGCTCCAAAATACAGGGAGAGGAAATGCATAAAACGATTTAGGAGGAATGCTCAAACTAAAGGAGGTGGTGAGTAGCACAGGAGACACAGGCCAGATCAGAACAAAGAATGACCTGCAAGAAACAAAGGGAATGGAAAACCAGTCTAGGAGGAAGATTAAGGCAGGAGGAGGTGTTAAAGAGAACAGCAGAAATTGGCCAGACAAGAACAGAATGGTGATTAGAAATATCTGGGGATGAATTAATTTCTGATCAACTCAACAGGATAGTCTGGCCTGGAGGATTAAGATGGGAGTGCTACACCCCAGATATCTGCAAAACAGGAGATGACTTGTGATAACCCTTATGCAAAAAGATCTAGCAAAGGAAGACAACTTTTGTTCTGTATGATAATGAAATCTAGCAAAGGAAGCCAACTTTTGTTCTGTATGATAAGGTTGACCTATATAAACTGAGCCAACTGGACAATAGGGGTCAGTCTTGGGGAGTAGCTCACTGTGCAGGTGACCTATGAACTAATGACTGACCCAGAGCTCTGTTGTTTTATTCTTGTGCTGTGTAATAAATTGACTGTTGAACCGAATACCTTCTCCTATCACTTCATTCAAAGAACACGCTGGACTCAGACTACACATAGACTAAATTAAGAGTAAGGTAAAGCCAGAGTCCGACAATTTGGTGACCCCGACGTGATGAAGATGGAGAAGTGACGGAAGAAAAAGATACTGTTGAACCGAATATCTTCTCCTATCACTTAATTCAAAGAACACGCTGGACTCAGACTACACATAGACTAAATTAAGAGTAAGGTAAAGCCAGAGTCCAACAATTTGGTAACCCCGACGTGATTTGAATACGCAGCCTTCTGAAACACCGGTCGATTGTGGTGTGGTGATAACAACAAGTGACCATCCTACAAAGGGAGGTAAGCAGGCGCCTGTTTTAACGAAGTTCTGCTATTGGCAAAGATAAATTGTGTGTTGTCACTACTCTGCAAAAGCCCTTGTTAAAGCCAAAGAATAAAACAAAAGGGGGTTGGAGTCCCCCTAGTAGAACGGGGTGGGTTGAACGGGGTTGGAGTCCCCTGTAGTAGAAGGGGGTTGGAGTCCTCCTAGTAGAACAGGGTTGGAGTCCCCTGTAGTAGAAGGGGGTTGGAGTCCTCCTAGTAGATCGGGGTTGGAGTCCCCTGTAGTAAAAAGGGGGTTGGAGTCCTCCTAGTAGAACGGGGTTGGAGTCCCCTCGTAGCGATCTCGAGAGATAGCTTTAGACACTTGGCCAATTAGAATAAGGTGTATGGTGATGGTTATTTGCTTCTATAGTGTGTAATAAGTATTTGACTAAGGATCGTGTGCCATAGTAGTGTATAAGTATCTGTATAAGGTGCATTGTGATGGTTATTTGTTTTCATAGTGTGTAATAAGTATTTGATTACGGATCGTGTACCATAGTAGTGGACAATCAGTATCTGTATAAGGTGTATTGTTTTATAGTTATTTGCTTCTATAGTGGATAAGTATCTGTTTAGGAATCGTCTAGTGTATCATAATAGTTTATAATAAGTATTTGTTTAAGGATCATGTGTAGTGTGTCGCTGGTGTTCATAATAACGTGGGAAGGGACGAAGTAAATTGCAGGGTGTCAAAATCCTACCAGGGGAGAGACCCAGTGAAGTACGAAGTCTAAAGGGTTAAAGATCAGAACGGAGATGGAAGGAGTAAATAGGGATGTAGGGCAAGAGCTCGGGGGAGACAGAGGGGTTCCCCCATCTGTAAACCGACAGTGGGAAAAAACAAGGAATCAATTACTGGGAGGATTACTGAAGGGAGAGGAGGTACAGGCTATGGCACGGTACGAACAGATATGGAGAGAGCTGCAGAATCAGGGGAAGGTACCACGAGGGTTTGAAAAAATCCGGCTGGTACTGTACTTAGGAGAAGCAGAGAGGGAAGCAGCCAAGGAGGTACAGGATCATGAGGCAAAAGGACAAGGATCTATATGGAATAGAAGAAGGTTTAAACAACAGAGAGAAGTGAAGGAACAGAGAAGGGCAGATTTACACATTATGACATTGGCTTGCATGGCTGTGGAAGCGAACCTTCAACATAATATTAAAAAGGGACCCCTATCATAAAGGAGAAAACGGGGGAGGTTAAGCCGTCAGCCCCGCTATATCCAAAGTTACCAGAGACATTGCCACCACCTTATCCTATTCCCCAGATGCCAGTGATGCAGATAAATGAGGGAATAGTGAATGTCACTGAATTAGCAGGTCACGAACTCCAGGAGGCGAAGGAGAGACTTAAGAGAGTTATGCAGGAAAGGGTGGAGGAAATGAAGGAGTTAACGAAGGAAATACAGAATGATGTATGTAAAGTGAGGGAAACTAGTATGCGACTGGAAAAAACAAATGAGAGAGAGCAAGAACAGACACTTGAGAATGCCATCTCGGTAGGAATGTCAGAAGATCACACCACCCCCTCTCCTCACAATAGACAAAAGGAGTCAGAGGATGAGGAGATCTCGACTCTTTTGAGTCAGTGTAGGGAGAGTTGGACGGATAAAGCAGGAGTACACCCAGCCACAGATCCCTTGCAGACTACACTCTTTAGGGCTGCAGTAACGAGTGGACTGCCAGCTGTAGTTAGGGAGGCATTAGAGAATAACCCTGATATTCCTGGCTGCTTGAGTGAGCAATGGGAAAAACATTTGACCCATCACATGAAACGTTACAGGGCTAAGCAAAAGGAGGACAAACATACTATGGAGTCGGCACAAGTGCAACTCCTTAAGCTTCAATTGGAAGAGGCTAGAAAAAAGGCAAACGAGGCAAAAAAGATTTCCTCAAAGGGTGCGAACCAGATGATTCAGCAGCCAACGCAGCCACCACAAGGGAATAATATGAGTTGGCACCCGGCCCCATATTGGGCACCGGGTCCCACCTATGTGGCCAGAATGGGAGGTCCAATGGGGGGATTCCGAGTAAGAGGGAGAGGTCGGGGTGCTCCACGAATGCAACCAGCCGTATGTTTTGTATGCGGTCAGCCAGGACACTGGAAGAGAGACTGCCCCCTGGCTTGGGATCCTCGGGACACTGGGGGAAGGGGATATGGACCACCACAAAATGAGCATTGGGTCCAGCCCCAGAGATCGTCAGTGCCACCCCCGGTACATCAGGCACCCCATGCGGCTGTAGCTCCAAAGAGACAATTCCCTTTGCTGACAGAGGAGGAGCAATATTGCCCACAGTGACGGAGCCCGAGCACCCACGAGCAGGCTAGGTTGGCAGACCCTTTCCTGCAGATTAAAGTTATGGACATGGAAGTATCCTTTTTAGTGGATACGGGAGCCAGATTTTCAACACTCACTGGCACTGAATTTCAAGATAAAACATCATCCTCTAGCGTCCAGCTGATAGGGTTCTCGGGTACACCAGAAAATCTGCCGTTTTCTACACCACTAGTCACTTCTGTGGCGGGACAGACTTTTACACATCAATACATTTTGTCAGCCAGGTGCCCTACCAATCTCTTGGGCAGAGACCTGTTGGTCAAGTGCGGAGCATCGATCCTTTGTGGACCCAGCAGAATAGAGGTCACCTTTCCAAATGGATATTCTATGAACTGTTCAGTAACTACACCATTCCGGTTCTCAGATGTTGTTGGCGGCAGCTGGAGGATCCGCGTCTGAGGGACAATGGGCTGACATTTACTGGGGGCTGTTGGAACCAGAGGACCCACAGAAGGGGGGGCTGCTAAAGCTTTATAATCAATGGAAGCCGTGGATCCAGACGTTACACCCGTATACCCCTCCCTCGGATCCCCACCATATGACCCTCTTTTACGATAGGGATGGGGATGAAATGTATCAGCATGCCTTTTATGAAGAGGTAGAGGGCTTGCTATGGGAAATTAATTCGGACTACATAGTGGTAGGAAAGGAGGGAGTGGCCGCTGCGGAGGCACTGACATCTGAACAGCTGGAATGGTATGAGATGGCAGGTGAGGCCATTCCTCATGTCACCCTTGCAATTGGCACTACTCATCAGGCAAAAGATTTGGGACCGATGTGTCAGAACTTGAGGTCCCTTAGTGACTGGTCTGACACCCAAATACCGACAGTGCAGTTCTCCTCATCTGGTCAGGCATACAAAATTTTGTCTCCAACATATGATCAAGTCCTCCTTGAGCATAGACAGATTGAACGCTTTCATGGTAGAGAGAAGATGGATCACCCCGACTCGGCCCCTATGCTAGATTCTCTCCCTGAGAACCTGTGGTCAGTGGGACCAGCAGATGTGGGTTTTTGTCAGCAGGTTGATCCCATAACCTTCGAACTGTCAGATTACACCCCTATTTGGCAGATGCAGTATCCCCACAAACCTGAAGCTGAGGAAGGTTTGGCAGAGACCATTGATGGCCTTATGTATTCAGGGGTGTTGGAACATTCGCATTCTAGTTGGAATACACCCATTTTAACTGTTCCTAAACAAGACACGGGCAAATATCGGATGGCCCATGACTTAAGGCGCATCAATGGTATTGTGAGAACACCCACAGTTCCAGTACCAAACCCATATACTGCCATGACTGCTTTAACCCCCAACCACAAGTGGTTCTCTTGCATAGATTTAGCGAATGCTTTCTTTTGCTTGCCGCTGGCAGAACCATTAAGAGATGTGTTTTCGTTCACGTATAGAGGTAGAAAGTTGCGGTATACTAGGCTTCCGCAGGGCTTTATTTTATCTCCAGGGATTTTCAATCAGGTGTTGAAAGAACAGCTGGGGGGGCTAGCACTGCCAGGTGGGGTAGTTCTGATCCAGTACTGATCATACTTCCTGTTTGGAGGCCACCTGTCTCCTGCTAGTGCAGCTGTTCAAGGCAGGCTTTAAAGTCTCTCGCTCAAAGCTGCAATGCTGCAGACAGGTGGTCACCTTTTTAGGTAGAATGGTCTCAGCGAAAGGCACAGGGATTTCCCCTGCACATCGAACAGCGATACTACATCATACAAAACCAAAGACAGTAAAAGAGATGCTTTCGTTTTTGGGTTTGTCAGGTCATAGTAGGCAGTTTATCCCATCGTATGGTGAGTTGACACATCCACTGCGAACTTTGGTGAATGAGCAGGGGATGAGGAATCTGGGAGCTACACTTGATTGGACTGCACAGGCTGAGATGAGTTTTATTCTATTGAAGCAAGCTCTTACAACAGCTACAGATTTGGCGATTCCAAATTATAAACTGACTTTCTTTTTGGATGTTTCTGAAAAAGCACACACAATTGATGGTGTTCTTTTTCAGAAAAAAGGGGGTGGAAGATGTGTGCTCATGTATGTGAGTATCACACTAGACCCAACGGAAGACAGACACCCACCATGTACGAGACATGCAGAGGGAGTAGCAAAGATTTTACAAAAGGTGGCACACATAGTAATGGGACATGGCCTGACGGTATTAACAACACATAGCATTGTAGCATTTGTGAGCTCGACAGCATTTACAATGACTTCACTAAGGCAGACGAGACTAGAAAAGATCCTGAATGCTCCAAATGTTACATTTACCCATGAAGGCATTAACATGGCAGACAATATGGGAGAGGGAGAACCACACTGTTGTGAGAAGAGGGTAGTGAAGGATATTAAAATAAGACCTGACTTACAGGCTACACCCTTAAGAGAACCAGATGAAACCTTGTTTACAGATGGGTGCTGTTACAGACACCCCACAGATGGATTGAAAGCTGCCTATGCGGTGGTACGAAAAACTACAGGAGGATTTGAAGAAATCATTACAGGGACAGTGAGAGGAAAGGAGTCAGCACAACTCGCAGAACTACAGGGAATGATAGCAGCATTAGAATGGGCAGAAGGGAAGGAGGTCAATATATATACAGACTCGGCATATGTGGTAGGGACAATACAGGTTGAACTTAGTCAATGGATTAGAAGTGGGTTTTTAACAGCAGCAAGAACCCCAATTAAACACGAGAAGGATGTTAGGAAACTGGCTGAGGCCCTCCTGAAACCAAGGGCATTAGCAGTTCTTAAATGTAAAGGACATGATAGAACAGATACGATGGTGGCTCGGGGAAATCAGGAAGCGGACATGGCCGCTAAAAGGGCAGCAGGATACGGCCCTCAGTTTATTATGATACAGGCAGACAGAACAGCACATGACTTATTACCACCGTGTAGGGTAGAAGTAATAGTACAGGAACAAGCAAAGGCATCACCTCAGGAAAGGATGGTATGGGAGGAAAGTGGGGCAACCAAGGATCAAGGACTATGGAGATCGATAGACGGGAGGCCAGTTTTACCATCTGGACTCATGAAACCCCTCCTCGAGGAGGCGCATGGGCTAACACTGTGGAAAGAAGCAGATGATAAGGTACTTGATACATTGGTGGCACCCCTTCCTGCCGGCGATGGTGGAGAACCATATTAGAGAGTGTGAGGTATGTATAGCTTTCAATGTAAAGGCGACTGTAAAGCCACATGAAGGTCAGTTCCCGCTACCTAAGTTACCAGGGCAGGAAATCGTACTTGATTATACGGACATGATTGAGAGGGTAAGTGGCTATCGATACCTCTTAGTAGCAGTAGATGTGTTCACAGGGTGGCCGGAGGCAATCCCTGCCAAACGAGAAGATGCAAGGACGGTATGTAAATTCCTGATCAACCAGTATATTCCGAGACACGGATTTCCTAGAAAAATTAGGTCTGATAATGGAAGTCATTTTAAGAATAACGATCTACAGGAGGTAAAGCGATGTTGGGATTGAAACATGCCTTTGGAGCGGTGTACCATCCGCAATCCCAAGGGAAAGTGGAGAAGATGAACCAAACAATAAAAAGTAAGATCGGGAAAGTACAGGCACAGACCAAACTAAATTGGGTGAATGCGTTGCCCCTGGCATTAATGTCAATAAGGAGTTCGGTAAGTTCTGTTACAGGATTTACTCCATATGAACTACAAACAGGGCACCAGTTTCCAGGACCAGGAGCCGGAATTCAGACTACGAAGAATGAGGTAAGCTCAATGGGATGCAAGCTTTATTATGAGAAACTAACGGCTCTGGTGTCAGATTTTTCACAACAGGTCACAAGTCCCAACAGAGAAGGGGAAACACCGATACCTTCAGTCGTGGAGTGGGTTCTGCTAAAGGTCATCAAAAGAAAGTGGTCGGAGCCCAGGTGGACAGGACCCTACAGAGTGGTGGAGAGGACGTCCCACGCGGTTCGACTACAAGGAAAAGGCGAGACGTGGTATCATTGGAGTCAGTGTGCAGCAACGGACCCACCGACACGGACACTGGAACAGATTCGAACGGAGGTGACTGAGAACCTGTGAAGCAACCACGGACTAAGAACACTTAACGTCCCTTTTTAAAGAGACTATTGGACTACGGTGACTGTGTATCAGTGGTTGACGGCATAATCAATTTATTGGCATCAAAACAAAGAAGGGAGCTGAGATGAATACTATGTGGGGACTATGGGTGATGATGTTCCTAGCCCTTGAAGCATCTGGAGAAGGAAACAACTGTACAAAGTGTTTATGATCAGCCTGGGAGGCCCATAATGAACCGAAACAGTACTTTGCAGATTGGACTGACGTTCCTGAACACTGTGTTGGGGCCCCCACTGGACTGAAGTGTGTTCATAATGGCCAAGTTTGTGAGGTTAAGTTTAACAAGGGGTCGGAGATGCCGGTCCTTGCAAAAACTCCTGAGGTCTCAGTCTAATAATGTAACAGGTGGTTGGTCTCATTTTCATGAGACCAAAAGGGGGACTGTTGGAATCTAGGGGTTAAAACAGTATGAAATAAATGATTAATAAGTGTATATTTACTGCATGGTTCAGGGAAAAAGGAATGTGATTAAGTGGCAATCACAGCATGGAGCAAAGTTGGCTGAGCAAAATTGTCTGCTCCAAAATACAGGGAGAGGAAATGCATAAAACGATTTAGGAGGAATGCTCAAACTAAAGGAGGTGGTGAGTAGCACAGGAGACACAGGCCAGATCAGAACAAAGAATGGCCTGCAAGAAACAAAGGGAATGGAAAACCAGTCTAGGAGGAAGATTAAGGCAGGAGGAGGTGTTAAAGAGAACAGCAGAAATTGGCCAGACAAGAACAGAATGGTGATTAGAAATATCTGGAGATGAATTAATTTCTGATCAACTCAACAGGATAGTCTGGCCTGGAGGATTGAGATGGGAGTGCTACACCCCAGATATCTGCAAAACAGGAGATGACTTGTGATAACCCTTATGCAAAAAGATCTAGCAAAGGAAGACAACTTTTGTTCTGTATGATAATGAAATCTAGCAAAGGAAGCCAACTTTTGTTCTGTATGATAAGGTTGACCTATATAAACTGAGCCAACTGGACAATAGGGGTCAGTCTTGGGGAGTAGCTCACTGTGCAGGTGACCTATGAACTAATGACTGACCCAGAGCTCTGTTGTTTTATTCTTGTGCTGTGTAATAAATTGACTGTTGAACCGAATACCTTCTCCTATCACTTCATTCAAAGAACACGCTGGACTCAGACTACACATAGACTAAATTAAGAGTAAGGTAAAGCCAGAGTCCGACAGAAATTAAAGTACCTTTAAAGAAATTGCTCGAGACAAAAATTGAGAACAAAGAACATTTATTACAACAACAATGCAAAGTTGGGTGCTTCCCCTTACCCTGGGAATACACACACACACTGGGGCTCACCCAACTTTTATACAGTTGATTTCAGTATCAGAGTGCCCTCCCCCTTACATTCTTCTGCCCCCTGGATGGGTTTGGCATAGGTAATCCTTCCTGCCTACGTGCAGTTTCAGTACACTTGGAGGACCAGGGGGTATCCTGTCAGTGTCCCTTCATGTTATTGTCCTTATTCACACCTTCCTGATTCTCGGGGCTACAGTCTCTTGGTATGCAGAGTTGGCTCATCCTGTCTAGGGTTGGCTAATTTAATATGTATAAATCTGTGTAAGGTTAGCTAATTAGATATGTAGGACTTGGTACTTCTGTCCAGGGCTAGGAGACCCTTATCTGATCCAGACTACCTCAACTTCCTACATTCTATTGTTCCTTACCACTCCTTATCTTAGTCTTGGCTCTTGTCACAAAGACTAGAAGATTCTTATGTTAATCGTGCTGACTCTGCTTTCCTGCATCCTAATCCCCAACCTCATCCTGTTTGTACTGGTTACAGCCATTTACTGATGAATTTTAGTTTCTTCCATGTTCATATTTTTAGATCAATTTTCCCATCTCTCACATGACTGATGTTCTTTTTTTCCTTTCAAACTGCCTCCCCCCCACCCCTCCCCCCCCCCCCCCCCAATACACACACTCTTTATCACCCTGACTAATCAAGAACCTATCAAGTTCTCCTTTAAATCTACCCAATGACTTGGCTTCCACAGCCAACTGTGCCAACCAGTTCAACAGAATCAACAACCTCTGGCTGAAGAAACTGCCCCTCATCTCTGATCTAAAGGGGCATCTATTTATTCTGATCTGTAGCTTCTGGTCTAAGATTTTTCCAAGACTGGGAACATCTTCTCCATGTCCACTCTATCCAGCCCTTTCATGTATGTTTCAATGAGATCACCCTTCATTCCAACTTTAGCGAGCACAGGCCCAGAGCTATCAAACACTCCTCATATCATAGCCCACTCATTCCTGAGAAAACTCTGTGTCTATGCTATCTCTCTCTCTCTCTCTCTCTCTCTCTCTCTCTCTCGCTCACTGTTTAAATGCAGCAGCTCTCAACATAACCAACAAGTTATGCTCCTGTCACTGAAGACTTACATTTGAATGTGTGGAATAATATAATTGTATACTCTCCAGTGAGTACTCTAAATCGAGAAGCAAATCATGTTCATCATGTTCCAAAATAATTAAAAATGTTTAGTCTCCAATGTCTAGAAATTTTCTGCTGGTCTGATGAAGTTAAAGGGGATCTTTTATATAAAAATGATCAGTTTCAGGGAAGGTGGGTCACTGCAAAGATTAAAATTTATAGATCATAACAAATGGCCCTTGAAAAGGTTGCTGTGAATTGCTTTACTGAACTGTTGAACACATTCTGATTGTGAGAGATGGGAAAATTGATCTAAAATTATGAACATGGAAGAAACTAAAGTTCATCAGTTAATGGCTGTAACCAGTACAAACAGGATAAGCTTGGGGGTTAGGATGCAGGAAAGCAGAGTCAGCACGATTAACATAAGAATCTTCTAGTCTTTGTGACAAGACCATAAGACTAAGATAAGGAGTGGTAAGGAACAATAGAATGTAGGAAGTTGAGGTAGTCTGGATCAGATAAGGGTCTCCTAGCCCTGAACAGAAGTACCAAGTCCTGCATATCTAATTAGCTAACCTTACACAGATTTATACATATTAAATTAGCCAACCCTAGACAGGATGAGCCAACTCTGCATATCAAGAGACTGTAGCCCCGAGAATCAGGAAGGTGTGAATAAGGACAATAACATGAAGGGACACCGACAGGATACCCCCTGGTTCTCCAAGTATACTGAAATTGCACGTAGGCAGGCAGGATTGCCTAATGCCAAACCTCTCCAGCAGGAGGCAGAAGAATGTAAGGGGGAGGGTATTCCTATACTGAAATCAACTGTATAAAAGTTGGGTGAGCCCCAGTGTATGTGTGTATTCCCAGGGTAAGGGGAAGCACCCAACTTTGCATTGTTGTAGTAATAAATGTTCTTTGTTCTCAATTTTTGTCTCGAGCAATTTCTTTAAAGGTACTTTAATTTCTAACAAATGGGGGCTCGTCCGGGATCACACTCCCTCCACTGACAGAGTACCCCGACGACGAGAGTAGGTGCACCCCGGCTGATTCAGCTGGACTCACGGGCGACGGGTGGCTGGTCAGTGGAAGAAGCGAGTGATATCCGAGAAGAGGCATTGAGAACAAACGACGGAAGGAAGCGCACTAGAGCAGTACTACTAGAACTCGGTAAGAGTATTTTACTTGTTTATAAGCATGGGAATAATGGGTAGCAAGGAGGAGAGTCCTGGTACAGGATGTGAACACCAGATAGCTACGTACAGCCCGCTTGGGTTGATGTTATCTGAGTGGGGCACAGGAAAGACCCGTGGTAAAGAGAAACTGACAATGGTCAGGTATTGTTGTATTGAATGGGTTAAATACCCGGTTAAAGGGAGCTCCGTGTACTGGCCAAAATTCGGATCCGAGGATGAATGGATGTGTAAAGCTTTGAACCTATGGCTCTATCAAAACCAGAAAGACAATGTTGAGAGCAGGGAATGTGCAGCCTGCTGGCTCAAGGGATCCATTGAACAGCTGGTTTTGAATGAGAAAGAATTCAGGGATAAGAGAGAGGAGGAACCTTTTGTCCCTGAATCACAGGGTTGGGATGTGTTACATTCCCTCCCTCCACCCTATGTTCCTCCTATGCCGGCTCCTATCTTTCCTTCCCCTCCTATGACCTACCCTTCTACACCTTCCCCACCTCCCCCCCACCACTAGAGAAGAGAGAAGAGAGCAGGAGTGGTATGATAACTTGCTCACAAAGCACTCGATTACCACCTCTGTTGACAGGAGAGAGAGGTAACTTTAATTCAGAACAGCGTGAGACTCTTCAGGAAGAAAGGGCAGAACCCTTTGATTCATTTCCCAGGGAGCAGGAACCCAGACCTAATAAGCCAGAAACCAATTGGATGAGACCACTGCGGGAAGTTCCCATGGGAGAGGGTCTCGGTTTCGTAAATGTGCCCCTGACCAGTACTGAAGTGCGTAACTTTAAGAAAGAACTGACCTCCCTGATAGAAGATCCCCAGGGATGTTCCGAACAGTTAGACCAATTTTTGGGACCAAATATATATACAATATGGGGGTCTCGACATAGAATCCCCAGCAGGGGAACAATTGGTACTAACTGGTTTTGTTACTAACTCAGCCCCAGACATTAGAAGAAAATTATAAAAGACAGAAAATTGGCATGAGCAGGGAATAACCCAGCTTCTACAGATTGCACAAAAAAGCATTTGTCCAGACATCTGAGGATAAGCAGAAAGCAAAGGCTAAAATTTTAATGCA
Organism: Narcine bancroftii; assembly: GCF_036971445.1. NCBI lineage: Eukaryota > Metazoa > Chordata > Chondrichthyes > Torpediniformes > Narcinidae > Narcine > Narcine bancroftii. The sequence goes on from NC_091469.1 coordinate 144,289,591, forward strand.
AGCAGTTAAAGGAATAGTAGATGAGTAACATGAAAAAGGCAGGGACTGTGTGCCAGCTCCTGAATGTTGGGAGAAGCGTCGGGAGTGGGAGAGTAGAGACCAGAGATAATTTCATAAATCACGACTTCCCACTTCAGTCACTGACCAATATTGATTAAAATTCATGCTAAAAATTAAATGTCATAAATGATCGTTTTTCAATACTGTAGAATGAGCGAATTTAACTACCAGTTAATTCCAATTTATGAAATAAATTGTATTCAAATGTGATTTTGCACAGGGAGTACCTGAGAGTTGTGATGTTATAACATTTGCAGGGAGAAATGTTTGCGCAAATAGGGTGAGTTCTACACGTCTTATTTTAAGTGTATGTGAGATAAAGAAAGGATCTGATGTGTAAAGTGGCTGCATCAGCCAGTTGAAGGGGGAGTGTGCATGTCCCTTTAAGTGCACTGTGGCACTTGAAATTGAGGCTTCAGGCTCTTGTCTTGCAGTTAGAGGTATGGAGCCCTATCAATAGATTTAGTACATTTCTTCTACACATTCAGCAGTCAAGGTCCGTGAGTTTAAAGATCACCCACCTCTGGAGAATAAAGATACCTCTGGGGATTCCTATGGGGATTCCTATAAGTTTAATCATTCATTTCTCTGGTGCATTTTCCTCTGGAGTGAAATTAATGCCTCAGCACAATTTCTCTGTATTGCCGCTGTTATTTAATTCATGATAACTTTCCCCCATTCATCAGGTTTATAGTTAAATCCGGTAGTGCGGAAGTTACATTGTAAATAATCACGGAGGTAAACCCTGCGCGACTGGATTCAGCTTAATGGAGAAATAAACCTGCGAACTGGTCTATGGTGCTGTGTGAGTACTGCAATAGGTGGAATATGATTTAAATTGGTGGCATAGTTCAGAACAATTGGGTGCATAAGAATAATATCATTAAGAACTCACAGATCTTGTACCAGATGCTATCCAGTACATCTTGACTTAAGGACTGGAGAAATTGGCATGTTAGAATGAGATTGGCATGGCACCAATATTTCTTGATTCAATAATGACTCCACAAGCTCCAGGATTCATGCAGCAGAACTTTTAAGTGGAATATAATAGAAACTAGCCTGTACTTAAATGATTGTGTGTGCAATCTTCATAAGAACATCTTTTAACTTTTTTTGGTGCCTGTTTTACAGACTGTTTTAAATAAGGCCAGCTCCTGTGAGCTGTGGCACAAGGCATTTTACTTTTTTCTTTTTCTTTCTTTGGCTTGGCTTCGCGGACGAAGATTTATGGAGGGGGTAAAAAGTCCACGTCAGCTGCAGGCTCGTTTGTGGCTGACCAGTCCGATGCGGGACAGGCAGACACGATTGCAGCGGTTGCAAGGGAAAATTGGTTGGTTGGGGTTGGGTGTTGGGTTTTTCCTCCTTTGCCTTTTGTCAGTGAGGTGGGCTCTGCGGTCTTCTTCAAAGGAGGCTGCTGCCCGCCAAACTGTGAGGCGCCAAGATGCACGGTTTGAGGCGTTATCAGCCCACTGGCGGTGGTCAATGTGGCAGGCACCAAGAGATTTCTTTAGGCAGTCCTTGTACCTTTTCTTTGGTGCACCTCTGTCACGGTGGCCAGTGGAGAGCTCGCCATATAATACGATCTTGGGAAGGCGATGGTCCTCCATTCTGGAGACGTGACCCATCCAGCGCAGCTGGATCTTCAGCAGCGTGGACTCGATGCTGTCGACCTCTGCCATCTCGAGTACCTCGACGTTAGGGGTGTGAGCGCTCCAATGGATGTTGAGGATGGAGCGGAGACAACGCTGGTGGAAGCGTTCTAGGAGCCGTAGGTGGTGCCGGTAGAGGACCCATGATTCGGAGCCGAACAGGAGTGTGGGTATGACAACGGCTCTGTATACGCTTATCTTTGTGAGGTTTTTCAGTTGGTTGTTTTTCCAGACTCTTTTGTGTAGTCTTCCAAAGGCGCTATTTGCCTTGGCGAGTCTGTTGTCTATCTCATTGTCGATCCTTGCATCTGATGAAATGGTGCAGCCGAGATAGATAAACTGGTTGACCGTTTTGAGTTTTGTGTGCCCGATGGAGATGTGGGGGGGCTGGTAGTCATGGTGGGGAGCTGGCTGATGGAGGACCTCAGTTTTCTTCAGGCTGACTTCCAGGCCAAACATTTTGGCAGTTTCCGCAAAGCAGGACGTCAAGCGCTGAAGAGCTGGCTCTGAATGGGCAACTAAAGCGGCATCATCTGCAAAGAGTAATTCACGGACAAGTTTCTCTTGTGTCTTGGTGTGAGCTTGCAGGCGCCTCAGATTGAAGAGACTGCCATCCGTGCGGTACCGGATGTAAACAGCGTCTTCATTGTTGGGGTCTTTCATGGCTTGGTTCAGCATCATGCTGAAGAAGATTGAAAAGAGGGTTGGTGCGAGAACACAGCCTTGCTTCACGCCATTGTTAATGGAGAAGGGTTCAGAGAGCTCATTGCTGTATCTGACCCGACCTTGTTGGTTTTCGTGCAGTTGGATAATCATGTTGAGGAACTTTGGGGGACATCCGATGCGCTCTAGTATTTGCCAAAGCCCTTTCCTGCTCACGGTGTCGAAGGCTTTGGTGAGGTCAACAAAGGTGATGTAGAGTCCTTTGTTTTGTTCTCTGCACTTTTCTTGGAGCTGTCTGAGGGCAAAGACCATGTCAGTGGTTCCTCTGTTTGCGCGAAAGCCGCACTGTGATTCTGGGAGAATATTCTCGGCGACACTAGGTATTATTCTACTAAATAGCATTTTACTTAAGGCAGAACTAAAGGTTGAATATGTTTCAAGTTCTCTTGCAGGGGCTCTTGTGCTACAATGTCTGTTATGTACTCACTCTAACAAATTGGAGGGTTGTGCCCCATACAGACAAGCAGCTCCAACTGCATTTTAATAAGGTCTAACATATTCAAAACCCATGGAAATATGGTTTGTGTTTCATTTTACAATTTTTACACCAACACAAAGGAAAGTCAGATTGTTATTCATTTTATTAAAATCTAGTGATTGGTTATATGTAAAAGCATGGCAAGAGGATCAACTAAAACCTGCCTGGGATGGTCCCTACTGTGTACTTTTAATTACAGACACCGACAAACAAGAGAAAAAGGCTGGACCCACATTCAAAGAATTAAACCAGCTACTGAACCACAGAATCACGACAGTCAAACTCAACCCTCCACCTGGCGTGCAGTGCCTCATCCTTCACACCTGAAACTTACACTGCGCCGTGACAAAGTGCCGTAATGTTACATTTATTGTGGTATTTTTTTAACTGTTTATACATTTTTTGTTGTATTTTTAACTGTTTATTTTTTTAACTGTTTATTAATTTATTGGGGTATTGTTTGTTAACTGTTTATGTCACTTCATTACTCACAATGTATTGTCCTCCTGGGATAGGGGCAGCAGAGGTGACAATTATTTTCCTTTAGAATGTAGACAGGGCATAGATTTAATGTATAGTCATAGTGGGATATGGGTTAACAAGGGATTCCAATACGGACCAGGGGAACTGAACAGCTTTAGTGGAGTACATCTAATTTGTATCTTAGCCTACACAGGTATTAAAGACAGGAGTTTTGAGGCGATAGCACAAAGGACATGGTGGGACAAAGACAGACAGAATGGTAGTCAGGATTGTACATGTCGCAGAGAGAGAGAGAGAGTTAATACATATTCTAATGTACACAGACAGGCTGCAACTCACAAGTTCAATGATACATATGCTAATGTTAGCAGACAAGCTGCAACACACAGTTAAATCACAAGAAACAATCCCCCCCCAGCTTGGTCACTTTTCATCACCCCGTGAAGGGGAGCACCAGTTACCAACAACGTGAGCTGCTTGACACTTTAATATCAGGCTCCAGACAGCCTTCGGAGATCGGTGGCCCTAGGGTTCGGGGCTGAAGAGGACATCAGATACTAGCCACAATTCAACGGAACCGCCTGACTACTGCTACTCGTTCGCTGCTGAAGGCAGCGTCTCTCACAGACTTCGTCAGGACAATGCTTACAAAAGTCGGGTGGTTAAAAGACACTGCTTCAATGTTTCAACGTGAATCTGCCCATGCCCATGTTCAGACGTGGCAACTTCGGACTGATGTGGGATGGACTAGACTCTTTACTGAGAACTGGAGCCTGATACTCGCAACCCTAATAAGGAGCTGGACTCGCTACTCTGACCTTCATGGTGCTCCCCTACCTAAAGACTTTACACAGAGATTACAATTCGGTTATTGACCAGCTGGGTAAAACTACACCTTACACTTGAAAGATCAGTATTACTGATCTAAAAGAAAAGTGAGGAAGGGGGGGGGGGGGATCAGTCACACTGACACTAGTAACCAAAGATCAGTAACACTGATCATGGTGAAAGATCAGTATTACTGATCTAAAAGAAAAGTGAGGATTGTGAGAGATGGGAAAATTGATCTAAAATTATGAACATGGAAGAAACTAAAGTTCATCAGTTAATGGCTGTAACCAGTACAAACAGGATAAGCTTGGGGGTTAGGATGCAGGAAAGCAGAGTCAGCACGATTAACATAAGAATCTTCTAGTCTTTGTGACAAGACCATAAGACTAAGATAAGGAGTGGTAAGGAACAATAGAATGTAGGAAGTTGAGGTAGTCTGGATCAGATAAGGGTCTCCTAGCCCTGGACAAGAAGTACCAAGTCCTGCATATCTAATTAGCTAACCTTACACAGATTTATACATATTAAATTAGCCAACCCTAGACAGGATGAGCCAACTCTGCATATCAAGAGACTGTAGCCCCGAGAATCAGGAAGGTGTGAATAAGGACAATAACATGAAGGGACACCGACAGGATACCCCCTGGTTCTCCAAGTATACTGAAATTGCACGTAGGCAGGCAGGATTGCCTAATGCCAAACTCTCCAGCAGGAGGCAGAAGAATGTAAGGGGGAGGGTATTCCTATACTGAAATCAACTGTATAAAAGTTGGGTGAGCCCCAGTGTATGTGTGTATTCCCAGGGTAAGGGGAAGCACCCAACTTTGCATTGTTGTAGTAATAAATGTTCTTTGTTCTCAATTTTTGTCTCGAGCAATTTCTTTAAAGGTACTTTAATTTCTAACATGATGCATGTGCTTCCACAAAAATATTGAAAGGCAGACTTTCAGGTCTTCCAGGGCTTAGACTCAACAACAATGAAGGAACGGTGAATTTTACACCTAATACCATGTGGTTCAGTATGACAAAAACACCAATATAAATTTCCTGACGATGCCACTGTCATGGGCATCAGTATAAAAAGGGTCGATGATTCAGCAGGCAGGAGAGAGATTGAAAACTTGACTGAATGTAGGCTTTAGGAAGTGAAAACCAAAGGTGTATGATCGAGTGTTCATTGGAGGATCAGAGGTGGAGAGGGTAGGCAGATTTAAATTCCTGGAAGGCACTCTCTCGCAGGACCTTTACTTGACCAAACACACAAATGTCATCATGAAGAAAGCACATCAATGCCTCCACTTCGTCAGGAGGTTGCAGAGGTTCGGTATGACATCGTAAACCTCGGTGTGATAGTACAGATCTATCACCAATGTATATAGTGTATATTGTTACTGTATCTAGACTGTGCTTACAGCGATTGGCTGAGAGCTAAGCCACACATATTGTTTGGGCCTTAAAGGGTTGTGTCCCTAGCCAGGTCGGATCATTCCGGACTGGTCGGCCACCTGTGAAGAGCTCCTGTTTTTTGCTAATAAAAGCCTTGGTTTGGATCAACAAGTCTTTGATTCTTTCGACGAGCTCTACACTCGGAAAACTACTACAAATGCACGGTGGAAAGTGTATGGACTGGCTGCATCAGAGTCTGGTATGGGGGTGTGGGGATATGTAATTACACCACTAGGTCACCTTGTATATAAAGCAGTCCAGAGCTACAGTCTAGCCTTCCAGGTTCATCTTGCAGAGAGACAAGACCTCTTAGTGTACATATTAGTTTATTAAAGCAGTCTTATACTCACACAGCTGGTGTGGTTATTGTCAGTGCAATTTAATAAACTAATATGTACACTAAGAGGTCTTGTCTCTCTGCAAGACGAACCTGGAAGGCTAGACTGTAGTTCTGGACTGCTTTATGGACAAGGTCACTGAGATGACCCCTGGTGACCTAGTGGTGTAATTACATATCACCACAGGGGGCACAAATACCTCTGAGTGGAAAGTCCTGCAAAAGATGGTGGACACAGCCCAGTACATCACAGGCCATCATTATTCTCCTCATCATCGAGAAGATATACATGGAACGCTGCCATCAGATAGCAGCAGCAATCAAGGATCCACACCACGCGGGACACTCTCTGTCATCACTGATACCATCAGGAAGCAAGTACAGGGGCTACAAGACTCACACCACCAGGTTCACCAATAGTTGCTACCCCTCAACTATCAGATTCCTAAACAAGGGACTCAATCAGAAGCTCATCTAAGGGCTCTTGCTTTACACATTATTTATTACTGAAATATTTATTTTTTTCTGTATTTGCACAGTCACTTTGTTCACATTTATTTCATTTATTTGCATTTCCTTCTTTTGTGTACATTTCCTTCTTCCTGAGTACAGGTTACAGTGAGCGAGAATTAGGAGGAGAGGGGAATATGTGTCTAGTGGTGGGATCACATATTTGGTGGTGAATATGGTGGAGGAGGATGTTGGATGCGGAGGCTGGCAGGGTGGTAGGTGGGGACAAGAGAAATCCTGTCCTTGTTGCACATGGATGTGGAGAGGGCCAGGGCAGATCTGCAGGTAACAGAGGATATGCGGGTGAGCACTGAGTGGTAGAGGGAAAGCCACGTTATTTGAAGATGGAGGACATCGCTGATGATTTGGCAAGGAACTCCCAGACTCACGTCTGTCCATGGCCTTATGTACTATCCCATCCTGTCCACCCACAGATTGGAGGAGCAACACCTTATTTTCCGTTTGGGCACCCTCCAGCCAGATGGATTAACATCGACTCATCTGCTTTCTGCTAAACTTGCTCGCCTTTTATCCCCCCTTTTCTCTCTTTCCAATTCTCTCCTCCCTTCCCCCTTACCCACCCACCCAGACATTCCTCTCCCTCACTGCTGCTGTCTCCTCCCTCCTTTCTCCACCTATCATCTCCTGCCTTTGCCACCCCCCTCCCCCCCACTCTTTTGTTCAGACGCCTGCCAGCATTCTCTAATACGCTGTCACGTCACAGCTAGCACAATGCTGTTAAAGTGCCTGTGTCTAGAATTCGAATCTGGCGCTGTCTATAAGGAGTTTGAACATCTTCCCCATGCCGGAAAGGATTTCCTCTGCGCGTGCTCCAGTTTCCTCCACCCTTCAAAACATACGGGGGTTGTAGGTCGATTGGATATAATTGGGTGGCATGGGCACAAGGGCCCAAGGGACTGTTTAGGTGCTCTATGTCTAAATTTAATTTAAAAAAAATACTTAGGTGGGCATATTAAACTACAACGAATAGTAGTGTGATAAATCAGCTGGTTAAGTGAAGTTTCATCAACAGTATTGCACTCAATGTTACCAAATCTGAGGAACTGATTGTGGATTTTAGGAAGGGAGAAATCAGGAAAACACAAACCAGTCCTCATTGAAGGGTCAGCAGTGGAAAGTGTAAAAAACTTCAAGTTCCTGGGTGGCAATATCTCTGAACATTTATTCTGGAACCTTCATGTCGATGCAGTCATGAAGAAGGCTCGACAGCGGCTATACTTCTTGACGAGTTTGAGGAGATCTGTTATGACACCAAAGACTCTTGCAGATTTGTACAGGTGTACAAATTCTGACTGGTTTGAATCACTCTCTGGTAGGAAGATGCCAATGTCCCGGACAGGTAAAGACTACAGAGAGTGTGTACTTGGCCACTGCCAGCATGGGCATCAATCTTCACCCCATTAAGAGCAACAACACGAGGTAGTGCCTCAAGAAAGGAGCCTCTAACCTGAAGGACCCTCAGCACCCAGACCATGTCCTCTTCACATTGCTACCATCAGGAAGGAGGTACAGATGCCTGAAGATGAACACCCAATAACACAAAAACAGCTTCTTCCCCTCCCCCGTCAGATTTCTGAATGGACAGTGAACCACAGACACCACTTCACTTTCTTTTCTTTCACACTATGAGGTGTTAGATTTCAGGCTGCTGTACCTTCTGCCTGAAGGGAGTTGTAAGGTGAGACTGCGGCCAAGTTAATGAAGAATGATTTTCACTGGTAAACTGATTTTTTAAAAAAGGATTCAGAAGAGAGTGGGGACGCTTGCAGAGGAGTGCAAATGATCTTTGAATAAATGTGGCAATTTCAGGTGTCACCGTCTCTGTTTCTGAGTGTGAGGGTTTCTCAGCCTGCAGGTTATCAGCAAGGTTATAAACAGGGGAGTGAATGGACTCTCTGTTCCACAAACAACTGTAGAGTCTGTATCGGAAGAGGAGGAACAGCTTTCCACAGGAGGATGGAAATGTTTGACAGTTCTTAATAGCAGGCACATCAGCACAAAGCTGTCCAAAATGTCTACGGCCCCATTGCATTGGCCTGGCAGAGAGGTAATTGCAGAGAGATGTACTTTACAGCCACAGATTTAGACCTCCTCAATGACTATAATCATTTTACTTGAGGCTGTTTGAGTGATGGTGCTTCATTAGTTCATGTTTTCTCAGCTTATCCAGGTACCAAGTAGTCATTTCACTGAAAGTGAACAAACTGCTAGGAGCTTTTAAACTCAGGGAGAGACTGTTAATCTGTCAGTTTCATAACCCTTAACAAATTAGTTTATTCTTTATCCCTCCAAAATGCTATCAATTTGTTCACTTTTCAATTATTATCACGGAGTTGAAAAGCACAGAAACAGCCCTTTGGCCCACCTTGTCCATACTGACCAAGCTAGTTTCATTTGCTTGCATTCAGCATATATCCCTCCAGACTTTTTCCATTTTACATACCTGTCAGAATGTCCTTTGAGCAATAGTCCATTTCACACACCCAAAACCCTCCGCGTAGAGATGGTGCTCCTCAGAAGGTGTTTATAAATCTTTCCCCTCTCACTTAAATTTATGCCCCTCTAGCTTTAGAACATAAGAAATAAGAGCAGGACTAGGCCATCTGGTCATCAAGCCTGCTCCGCCATTCAATGTGATCATGGCTGATCTGATGACAGGCTCATCTCCACCTACCTGCCTTTTTCCCATATCATTTAATTACCCTACTGTTTAGAAATTTATCCAAGCCTGGCTTAAATAGATTTACTGAGGTGGTCTACACTGCTTCAATGGACAGTGAATTCCACAGATTCATCAGCCTCCAGGAAAAGCAGTTCCTCTTAATCTCTGTCTTATATTTGTGATCTTTAATCTTGAGGCCATGTCCCCTAGTTCTGATCATCCACATAGACCAGCAGCAATAGAAATTCACCAAGACAAATGTATCTTCAAAACCATCATTTTTATTAATAACTATTAATAATATAAAATCTTACTTAACTCTAAACATAACCATCAACCATGAGCAAATATATATGAGTGTGTGTGTGTGTGTGTGTGTGTGTGTGTGTGTGAGTGTGTGTGTATGTGTGTGTGTGTGAGTGTGTGTGTGTGTGTGTGTGTGTGTGTGTGTGTGTGAGTGTGTGTGTGTATGTGTGTGTGTGTGTGTGTGTGTGTGTGTGTGTGTGTGTGTGTGAGTGTGTGTGTATGTGTGTGTGTGTGAGTGTGTGTGTGTGTGTGTATGTGTGTGTGTGTGTGAGTGTGTGTGTGTATGTGTGTGTGTGTGTGTGTGTGTGTGTGTGTGTGTGTGTGTGAATGTGGCCAATCCCGAACCATTACAACTCAGGCACGATTCTGAAGAGATTATTCAAATTCAAAATTCAGTCTTAAACATCATGTGTTGAAACTTAGAATCTTTAAATTGATGTTCAGAAGTAATTCCGAAGTATTTTGAGACATCTAGACATCAGACTTCTCAAAAATCACGAATTCTCAACGTGTTGCTTTCAGAGAAATGTTTCTTCATAGGAGTGATTTCACAAATTCCCCTCTCTTGCGTAGAGGTTATGGAACTTATGATACTTTCTGCGATACTTTCACAAACCCAGGCAGGGGTCAAACAAAAAAACCATCAAAATAGTTATGATCCAACTGCAAGAATAATCTTGCTTTCTTTTACCCAGATCTGGGTTAGTCAACAGTTACCATTAAAATAACCACAGCAGCATTGCTCTCCCTGGACAAGGCGAAGCAGCAGGAGCGTCCATCTCACAGAATGTCACTGAATTTCTGTCTCCAGATGATTCTCTGATGAACTAAAAATGCTGCTTCAACTGGCTTTAATCACATGACTGCTTTGATCAAGACTGGCTCTATTAGATACATTTTCCAAAAAAGATGAGTCAGTAAGCAGATGGTCCTGTTTCTTCATCTTCTACTTGATGGAATCTCTGCATCAACTTCAAGATGGTGTTTTGCGTGCACGCACGCGCGTGTGTGTGTATTTCCCCAGTAACTCTATAACCCCAGACAACTCAATCTCTCCTCTTAGGCTAACTCCTTCATCCCTGGAATCAATGGCGAACCTCCTCTGCACCATCTCCAAAGCCAGTACATCCTGCCTCAAATATGGAGACCAGAACTGCATGCACTACTGTACTCCAGATGTGGCCTCACCATTGCCTTGTACAGTTGCTGCATAACCTCTCGGCTCTTAAGTTCAATCCCTCTAGCAATGAAGGCCAACATTCTACAGTGGAACCCCAATTTAACATGACCCAATTTAATGTGAATTTGGATATAACGCGATTAGTCATTGGTCTAATCGACAAGAGCCCATGTATAAACTACAAAGAATGGGAAAATGGTAGTGTGAGATATAAGTTACAATACCTCTGCGCCAGGCAAGCTTTGCACCTCTCTGTCCAGTCTCGAGGCTGTCACAGCGCTGAGGCAGCGGGAGAGGATGGGTAACATTGACCAGGTTCCCCCACTGCAGGAGTATACAAGCAGGAGAGACCTATCCTTGTGCTGCTCAGTGCACAGGCCGGCTGACTCCAGAACCCATAGCTGCAGCAACAGTCATTTGAATCACATTGACCATTGGGCTTGAAGCTACCTACAAACCAGACGGCAGCATTAGGAGAGAATCAGATCCACCACCATCATCCAAGAGGCTTGGAGAGGTCACCAAGGTTGGCAAGAAATCGGTGAAGATCCAGGCTTTGTTCCGAGGTTACCAGATCAGGTGGAGGAGGGAGGCAGTTCTGGGGGGGATTCCAGGGAAGTATCCACAGACGCTGTCGGGGGATAACCCTGCGAAATTCCACCTGCATACGAGCGCGGCGCGGGATCTAAGAGATGGAGGGATGGCGAGCCGGAATGCGCAGCTCAAGGCCAAGGGACCAGCAATTTGGATCAAGCGCCACACTTGCTACAACCCCCCGCGTGGTACATATGAAGGTGTTGGTGGCAGAAATGCACTGGAATAGGAACCTTATAAGCACCGTCAAAGCATATCACCAGCCATAGATAAACGGGGAGATCGGCACTGTCCCTAGAATACAAAAGATAACACCCTACAAATACACTGGGTCAGGTGGGGATCATAATAATTCTTCATTTGGGAGGAAGCATGCCCACAAATGCCCCCCCCCCCCCCACCCCCCACCCGACGGCGCCAACCGTGATCTTAAACATGATCATGCATAATAAATCTCTGGGTCCAGACAGAATATTCCCTGGGACCCTGAGGGAGCTTAGTGTACAAATAGTGGGAATGTTGACAGAAATATTTAAAATGTCACTGGACACGCGGGAAGTGCCAAAGGACTGGAGGATGGCTCATGTTGTTCTGCTGTTCAAAAAAGGATCAAGAAGTAAACCTGGTAACTTAGGCTTTTAGAGCACCAGCGATCGGGACTGGGGTTCGAATCCCACACTGTCTGTAAGTAAGGAGTTTTTAAATTCTTCCCGTGTTTGTGTTGGTTTTCTCTGGGGTCTCCAGTTTCCTCCCATTGTTGAAAATGTACCAGGGGTGCAGGCTAATGGAGTGGAAATTGGGCGGCATGGACTTGTGGGCTGAAATAACCTGTTACCATACTGTATATCTATTTTTTAAAAATTCCTGAGCTGTCCTTTTTTTTCACACCATAAATCACATTAGCCATGATATACACTTTTTCTTTTTCATACATATACAGTGACTTTTTCTCCCCACCCCCCTCCCTCCTCCCAGGCCGCCCCCCCCACCCCCCCCCTCTCATCCATTTTAGGTATATAATCTAGGTTGCATTAAACCAGTCAGACAATGTTGTCATTCAACAAAAATACACCAGAAATTCTACTGAGTCCATTCTTTTCTTTCCTTCTCCTTCCATCAACTTAGGTAATGATTGTCCCCGGTAGGTTTTCGCTATTGTATTTCATGTAAGGCTCCCATATTTGTTCGAATATTTCAATATTATTTCTTAAACTATATGTTATTTTTTCTAATGGAATACATTTATTCATTTCTATATACCATTGTTGTATTTTCAAATTATCTTCCAATTTCCAGGTTGACATAATACATTTTTTTGCTACGGCTAGGGCTATCTTAATGCAATTTATGTAGAACTGTACAGGCCCTTATGTCCACAAAATTTTGCCAACCTATGTAAATCTATCCCACTACAATCTAATTGTTCCCTAAGTCACACCATAACCCTTTATTTTTCTTACATTCATGTGCCTTTCTAAGAGTCTTTTGAATGTCCTTATTGTACCAGCCTCCACCACCAACCCCAACAAAGTATTCGAGGCCCCCACCAATTTCAGAGTAAAAAGATTTACCTCTAACATCTCTCCTAAACTTTCCTCCTCTCGCCTTAAATGATGTCCTCTGGTATTTGCTATTGTCACAGGAAAAAGGTGCTCACTCGTATCAAAACCTTCATAATCTTATGTACCTCTCTTAAGTCACCTCTCATCCATTGTCACTCCATGAACAAAGCTCTGTCAACGTTGCTTCATAAACATGTAGTTCAATCCAGGTTGAAGACCAAAGAGCCCACCTCACTGACAAAAGGCAAAGGAGGAAAAACCCAACACCCAACCCCAACCAACCAATTTTCCCCTGCAGCAGCTGCAACCGTGTCTGCCTGTCCCGCGTCGGACTTGTCAGCCACAAACGAGCCTGCAGCTGACGTGGACTTTTACCCCCTCCATAAATCTTCGTCCGCGAAGCCAAGCCAAAGAAAGTTCAATCCAGGTAACGTCCTGGTCAGTCTCCTCTGTACCAACTTCTGGTCGAACCAGAGTTTTATAAAGCTGCAACATTATCTCATGGCTCTTGAACTCAATCCCCCGACTGATGAAGGCCAACACATCATTTGCCTTCTTAACTATTCTATCTACCTTCTTGTTTTAACAGTGACCATTGTAGTCAACTGAAAACTGCCCGAGTTTTCGGTGACGGAAACTTCAGTGGTTGAGGTGAGAGTATAACTGGCTTTGTCTGCATTTCTGAAAGACAAATTTTGCCATCACAGAAAGAAAGAGAGATGGATGAAACAAAAGGACTACAGGTGTGTGGTGTGCTGTTAGCCAGAATCAGACACACACAAGGTAAAGACTGTACAACAGGCTTTAATCCACAAAGACTTCCACAGAGCCAGGCTGGCTGTAGATGCAGTAACTCTGAGTGAGCTTTGGGAGGCCGGCGCAGGCTTATATCACAATACTTACAGGGGCACCGGGCGCCTGCCGCAACGACGTTCTTCTCCCCAGTTCAACCTGAGGCTGCACTGCAGCTGTAGTGTGAGAGGGCCATGAGGGAGCCTGGGGGAAACCGGAATTGAAGACATTGACGTGAGGGCTGCTGCTTCCAGGGTTTGGACCACTTCCACAGTCCTGGTTAGGGCATAGATGTTGTCTTCCAGCAGCTTCTAAGCCTCGAGCTTAGTCCACGGATGAAGGCATCTCGGATCAGCCTCTCGACCTCCTCTACACCTACCCCGGGTTCAGCCAGACACGGTCAGGCCAACTCTCGCAAGTGTCCCAGGAAAGACACAGCTGTCTTCCCGGGTTGCTGGGCTTGGGTTTTGAGGAGGTAACTTGCACAGACCACATTCATGAGGGGCTTGTACAAGCTCTTGTACATGGAGCAGCCTCTGGTTACCTGGAAGGCATGGGGACCCAGCTTTGACAGGAATAGGACCAACCTCTTTCGATCAGAGTCCAGGATGTCACCCTCGTGTGCCTCGATGATTGCCTCAACCGCATGCTGCCAGATCTTGAAGCATGTCTCGCTTCCAGGTGGCGTGGGTCGACCTTGAGGCTCCCTGTGCTCAGGAGTTTTTCCATGGCATTAATTGGTACACCCAGCTGGATGTCTACCCCCTGCCAAGGATCACCGACATGGTCAATGAGATTGCCTGCTACTGGGTTTTCTCCACGATTGACTTGAAGTCGGCGTATAACCAAATCCCTATCCACCCGAAGGACAAGCCCTAAACCGCCTTTGAGGTGGACGGGTGCCTATACCAGTCCCACCGGGTTCCTTTAGGGGTCACGAACGGGGTCTCCTTCTTCCAGCGGGAGATGGATCGCATGGTAGACCGGCACAAGCTGAAGGTGACGTTCCCATATCTGGATAACTTCACTATCTGCGGCTGTGACCAGCAGGACGACGATGCTAACCTGGAAAAAGTCCTCCAGATGGCTGCGGAGCTGTGTCTCACTTACAACAAGGAGAAGTGTGTGTTCAGCACCACCTTCCTCGCCATTCTGGGGTACATCATGGCCAATGGAATCGTCGGTCCATATCCGGAAAGGATGCACCCATTAATGGAGTTACCCCTCCCCTCCACGCTAAAGGCAATCCGCAGGTGCCTGGGCCTGTTCTCATTACTCGCAGTGGGTCCCTCACTTCTCGGACAAGGTCCGCCCACTGGCCCAAGCCACAACTTTTCCCCTCCCACCTAAGGCGCAGGCAACCTTCACCCCCATCAGGCAAGACATCGCAGACGCCACAATGCAGGCTGTGGATGAGGACTTCCCCTTCCAGGTGGAGAGCGAAGCCTCCAAGGTGGCCGTCAGTGCTACCCTCAACCAAGGAGGGAGGGGCACCCCGTCACCTTCTTCTCCAGGACCCTCCGTGGCTCCGAGCTAGGGCTCTCTGCCATTGAAAAGGAGGCCCAGGCAATTGTGGGAGCGGTCCGCCACTGGAGCCACTATCTGGCCGGCAGGAGATTCACACTCCTCACGTGGTGTTCATGTTTAACACTACCCACAAGAGCAAGATAAAGAACGACAAGATCATGCGCTGGAGAGTCGAGCTGGCAACCTACAGCTACGACATCCAGTACTGCCCCGGGAAGTTTAACGACTCCCCTAACGCCCTGTCTCGCACCTGCATGTCTATGCATGATGACAGGTTGCAGGCATTGCATGAGTCCATCTGCCATCTGGGCGTCACCCAGTTGTAGCATTTCGTTAAGTCCCAAAATCTGCCGTATACCATCAGGGACGTCAGGGACATGATCGAGGCCTGTCGGGTCTGTGTGGAGTGTAACCCCTATTTCTTCGGCTCCCCCCCCACCCCACCCAGGCCCACATTGTAAAGGCTTCTCAGCCTTTTGAGCGTCTTGCTGTGGACTTCAAAGGGCCCCTGCCTTTCACAGTAGTGGATGAGTACTCATGCTTCCCTTTTGCCATCCCTTGCCCGGACACCTCCACGGCCACCGTCATCAGGGCTTTGGTGCAGATTTTCACCATGTTTGGCTACCCCGCCTTCATCCACAGTGACTGGGGGTCCAGTTTCATGAGCGACAAGCTGCGCCAGTGCCTGACGGCGAGGGGTATCGTGACCAGTCGCACGACAAGCTATAACCCAAAAGGCAATGGGCAAGTGAAATGAAAGAATGGGGTGGTCTGGAAGGCAGTCCTCCTGCCTCTCAGGTCAAAAAGGTGAGCTGTTGAGTTCTGGCAGGATGCCCTGTCCGAGGCGCTCCATGCCATTCGATCACTGCTGTGCACGGCTATCAACAAGACCCCTCACGAACATCTGTTCTCATTCCCCAGGTGATCGGCGACTGGAATGTCATTCCTAGCATGGCTCACGTCCCCGGGACCGGACACACAAGGTCGAAGCCCTGGTCGAGCAGGTCTTCCTCCTACATGCAAACCATAACTACGTTTACGTTAGGTTCGGCAGTGGCAGGGAGGACACTATCTCAACCAGGGACCTGGCACCAGTAGGAGCACCCACCAGACCATGCCACCTTCCAACCCAGGACGACGCTGACTGGGCATCCATCCCCGTCCTCATGCAGCTATGGGGCACACAGGGCCTCCTTGTCCACCAGGGGCCCGCTTCAGCCTTAGGAGACTAATCCACCCCCTCCACCCATCCAATATGACCCGCATATGTCAACCCCGGCCCCCCTGACCACCCCTCTGCACAGCACCACAGCAGCCACACACACCCACTGCTGCCAGCCCCCCCACATCCCCTCTGACCAGTGACCAGGAGCCAGTCCTACGACAGCCACAGAGACCCCGGCGGCCACCGAATCGTCTCAACCTTTAAATATTGTATGTACATAGTGGGTGCGATTCCTCGTTACTGCCCCCCCCATCCCCCGGGACAATTTTAAAGAAAAGGGTGAATGTGGTGGTACACCACCGGCCTAATGCAGGGGGAAACCTCTGTACCTGTAGGTGTGTAAGGGGATAGGACAACACCTGGTCGGCTGCCAATCAGTCAGCCTAAATAGATCAAGCCCCACCCAGTCAAGTGTCAATCACCCAGTCAAGTGTCAATCACCCTCCGGGATATAAGCCTGCACTGGCCTCCCGAGGCCTCACACTGAGTTGCTACACTGAGTTTCTGTGGCGGTCTTAGTGGATTAAAGCCTGTTGTTCAGTCTTTATCTTGTGTGTGTCTGATTCTGTCTAACAGTGCACCACAGTGTCTGATTCTGGCTAACAGTGCACCACAGACGCAACATGTTGACTTCCCATTTCTGACCTGCTGAGTCCCTGCAGCTTCTGTTTGTTTGCAAGAGGAATGGATTTGTGAAATAGATGTGTTGTTATGAAACCCTGATAATCGTATCACTGCTCCAGGACAACAAATCCATTGCTGCCATCCTATGGTTTATCTAAGTCATTTCAGCTAATTCACAGCCATTCATTCAATCATTCTCATCGAGTTTCAGAGCCTTTCTTCCACAAATCTAAAAACTGAAATTAACTGACTTAAACAGATAAGGAATGTTAAAATGAAACGCAGCTGAATAGACTGAATAGAGATGGAATATTCTGAGCCTAAAAGAACGCTTAAATATTTGAACTGCATCTTTCAGAATCCAAAGCCCTTCACAGTCAATGAAATACACGAACTATATTCACCATTGCATTGAAGGAAATGTAGAAAATACTTTATTCACAGCAAGCTCCCACAAATAGCAATGTCAAACAGGTGATTTATCGATTTCAATGTAGCGGCAACCTGGGGCAGGGCCTCATGTTCGAATCGTCCCTGTAATGCCAGCCGACCACGAGTCCTGGGAACCCGCGCTGAGATGGCGCTGGACCACTTCCAACTCGGGGAAGAAGCCCGCGGGCTGAGAGTGCATCGGGAGCATCATGATGTCGCTTCTGGTTTCGGAACGATCGAACCGGAAGTGACTTAAAAGTGGTCTAAAAAAGAGATTAAAACAGTTCTTTGCTGATTACAACCTGAGTCAGTGTTTTCTTTTGCAGCTCTGCCTTAAAAGATGCCACATTCAATATAATTACACTAAAGGGCAGAACGGTGAGTGTAGTGGTTAGTACCACACTATTACAACGCCAGCAACCCAGGTTCACATCCAGTGCTGACTGTAAGGAGTCTGTACGTTGTCTCAGTGACTACAGGTGTTTCTCCAGGTGCCCTGGTTTCCATCCACCCTCAAAAATGTACAAAGTTGGTTGGTTAATTGGCTGCAATTGGGGAGGTAGAGGCTTCATAGGCCGGAAGGGCCTTCTTCCACTGTGCTGGATTGTTAAAATTAAATTAAATTAAATTAAATTGAACTTGAATTTGAAATATTAACGATGTGAATGGCAAATGTGGTCACTTTTTTAAAAAAAAGGAAACAGAGAATTCTGGGAATTATAGACTGATGAGTCTTACATCAGTGGTGTAGGGAGCTCTGAGGAGTGGGAGTACCTTTGGAGCTGATAGCTGCACCTCACTAAGGTGGGGATGGTAGGCATCACTGGACCTCATCTCCTAAATCTCTCATTTGTTGGTTCCTCGTGCCGCACCCTGGAAACCGCTTCAGCTAGCGGGTGAAAATAAGTGAGGGGGTGGTGTCATTACTACACCATTAGGTGATCATCCCAACGGCGGAGCAGGCGGAAGAGGAGACATCTCCCAATGGCTGCAAAGGCGGATGAGATATTCAACAATAGGTAGGGAGGCTTGTGAGCATACCGCAATAACTGCTGTGGACCCACAACACTCAGGGCTTGTCTACCTAGCATGTGAAGCCTGGATTTAGTCGACTGTGCAGAAGAAATCATCACTGCTTCAATGGGCAGAAAGGCAATTCTCAGCATGCATTGTGGTGCGCTAAGAGGGCACAGTGAGACACACACAGAACACTGCTGGCCATCCACTGCATCCTGATCTGTCTCCAGCCACCTCAACTATGTCTTGCCACTGGTCCAGATAGGCTGGGATGAGAGAGTGAGGCTGATGACTAGCACAACTCTCCCTCACTTTAATCTAAGTCAAGCATAAATCATGAATTTAAACCCAATGTGTTTGACTTTGAAGCCATGGTTATCTTTGACTTCGAAGGATGAACAACAGCAACAACATCAGTAGTGTACAAAATATTGGAGAGGATTCTTAAGAACAGGATCTTTGAGCATTTGGAGAAGTACAGTCTACTCAAGGGTAGTCAGCATGGCTTTATGAAGGGAAGATCATGCCTCACAAGCCTAATTGAGTCCTTTGAGATGGTAACAAAAGGAATTGATGAAGGTAGGGTGATAGATGTGGTTTACATGGATTTTAGCAAGGCATTTGACAAGATCCCCCATAAGAGACTTGTTAAGAATGACACGAGGCATGGAATCCATGGAAACTTGGTTGCTTAAATTAAAAATTGGCTTACATGTAGAAAGCAGAGAGTAGTAGTGGTCTGAAAGTATTCTTCCTGGAAGTCAGTGACTAGTGGAGTTCTGCAGGGATCTGTGCTGGGATCCTTGCTCTTTGTGATTTTTATAAATGACATAGATGAAGAAGTGGAAGGATGGGTCTTTAAGTTTGTTGATGATTAAAAAAAAGATTGGAGGAGTTGTGGATTGTGCTGAAGATTATCAAGGTTATAAGAGGATACAGAAAGGATGCAGAGTTGGGCGGAAAAGTGGCAGATGGAGATCAGTCATATGAATACAAGATGAAACATGGTGTTTGAAGTGGGATGAAGGAAATTAGAGGGAAATACTTTAAAAGATAAAATCTAAAGTCAGCAACTGATCAGTGAAGTGAAGCTAACACAGTGAAAAATGGAAGGATTACATCCACCAGCGAAAATTCAGCTGACAGGTAATGTGGCTGAAAATTGGAATAGATTTAAACAGCATTTTGGACATACATAGGTTTAATGGAATGGTCAACTATATGGGTAAATTCATATCCAACCTCTCAGAAAAGATGGCTCAATTGAGAAGACGAACAGAAAAGAACATTGAATGGGAGTGGAATCATGAACATGAAAAGTCATGGAGGGAACTAAAGAAACTGCTCACAGAGGAACCAGTTCTGAGGTTTTACGACCCAGCGAGACCCATCAAGATATTATCTGATGCATCACATAGTGGGCTCGGAGCAGTTCTTCTGCAAAAATATGATGACTGGCAACCCATTGCCTATGCATCACACTCAATGACAGACGTGGAGATGAGATGCACTCAAATTGAAAAGGAGCTGGTCAGCATCACATAGATCTGCAAAAGATTTCATCAGTTTGTGTCAGGACAGGCAATCAGTGTAGAGACTGACCATAATCCCTTGATTGCATTGTTCCAAAAGCCATTAAATGAATGTCCACTGAGAAAACAAAAAATGAAGATTAGGCTGCAACGCTATACACTGAATGTAGCGTACATTCCAGGTAAGCTAATATACACAGCAGACACGTTGTCTAGAGCTGTTGACACGAGAAAGCACGCAAACACCAAAATGGATGAAGACATGAATGCCTTCGTGGACATGATCACAAATGCACTCCCCAAATCAGATGCAAAAATGGAGTTCATAAAGTCAAAGACAAACAAAGATGAAACACTGAGACAACTGAGAAAAATCATCTTGGATGGATGGCATAAAATGAAGCAGGACTGCCCACCTGATGTTTTAGAGTACTGGAACTGCAGGGCAGTTGAAGACATCATCTATAAAGGAAGAAAAATCCTTATCCCAAAAAGTCTGAAAAAAGAGATGCTAAAAAGGATCCATGGAGGACAACTCGGAATCGAAAGAGTAAGAAAAGAGCATGAGAGATGATGTACTGGCCAAGAATCAACAATGATATAACAAATGAAGTGTCAAATATCAAGCAAGCAATCTTGCAGAACCATTAAAGCCACACCCAGAACCATACAGACCTTACCAGAAGGTAGGTGCCAACCTATTCAAATGTCAAAGGAAGATCTATCTTATAGTCATAGACTATTACTCCCTGTATCCAGAGGTCTGTAAACTGAATACCACCACTGCAGACACTGTAATAACAGGAGTGAAAGCCATACTTTCCAGACATGGTGTGGCAAACGAGGTCTTCACAGCCAATGGATCCTAGTTTTGCAATTTAAAGTTCCCACAGTTTGCCAAAGAGTGGGACTTTGTACACACCATGTTAAGTCCTCATTTTTCACAGTCCAATGGTCTAGTGGAAAAATCAGTACAGATAGTGAAAAGACTGATGAACAAGGCAAAAGACAGTGAAACAGACTTCTACCAGAGCATGCTAGTATACCGCACAACACCGCTTGAGTGTGGTATGTCACCAGCAAACTCCTTATGGGACGTAGGCAAACCTACCAATTCAGGAGGACCTCCTAAAAACAAATAACGGGGAGAAAGTGAGGAAATTCAAAGAACAACAGAAAGAAAAGCAAAAGTAATACTTTGAGAGAGGAACAAAAAGCCTACCAGATCTCTACACTGGTGTCCAAGTAAGGCTAAAAGACAAAACAAACTTATGAACTCAAGACTGTCTTTAGTGAAATCCAGCCAAGATCATATACTATTCAGACAGATAAAGGTGCAGTTCTGCAAAGAAATCATCAAGATCTTCAAATGGGACCAGACACAGTAGATGGAAAGACAGATACTGTTGAAAAACCTGAATGCACATCCGAGAAGACGTCGTCAGAGGCAACAACTCAGATTCAAGGACAATCAATCAGGAGATCATCAAGACACGTGAATTCTCCTAAGAGACTCATGGAATAAATTTAAAGACCCCTGTTATAGAATCAAGTAGTGCTATCTTATTCGCTCTTCAGATTTTAGTGTATGCAAATGTGAACACACAAAACAAGTTTTTTTAAATGTTAATAATGCTGATAATAATGAAAATGTAAGTTCTTGGTATTAACGTTAAAATTGCAGAGTTATTCAAAGAAAACATGTTAGTTAAAAGTAAGCTACTTTTGTTTTAAGAAAGGGAGATGTAATGATAGTGGTTGCAAGGCAACTAACAATGCCTTACTGTTTGATTAGACTTGGCTGCCAGCAGGGGGATGACACACAGTATACAGATCTGCAATGGAGGCTGCAGCCTCATGTGCTGTTTACAACAACTTTAAAGTAAAGAATCTTTTCCTTCATCCATGTGTTGTCTAAGCACTCACACATATGAATACAAGATGAAACATCTTACTCCCCCTGGTGGTAGCACTCTCTCACTACATCCCCTTTCCTTGAGATGTTTAATCAAACGCGACACAATAATACAGTATTCTTTCAATTTAAAGTTCAACACAACATTGCATGAATATCACCAGCACAAACTTTTAAGTGTGAAGTTCTTTTTCTGTTACAGATTCAGTCTGTCTGGGTGCTCTGAAAAATCATGGGGATCTTCTTAACACAGGCACTTGTGTTGACTCTGCAGGTACTTGTGTCGGCTCTGTTGATCCACTACTGTCTAGCACGGGTGGTGTTTCCTTTTTTTTCTGTGCAGCCTGAATCCCCTGCATTTATCTCTTCCTGCAGTATCTTTTCAATTCCTCCTCAGTATTTGACCCTCCTCTGCTCTGACAGTGTAGGATCTTGGATTTACCTTTCCCAGAACAGTGGCCTTTTTGTCCACAGTCTCACTGTGTCATGTTGTGCTAGTGGCCCTGTGCTTCTCACTGACTTGCCTTTTGTCTCCCTTGCAAATGCTTTATCTTCCATTTGACATCTTGGTTCTTGTTTGGGTCTGCAGAATAGGGAAGTGTGATGTGTAGTCTACGCCCATCTGAAGCTCAGTGGGTGGCATCCATGTTCAAGTGGCGAAGCTCTAAAACTCATTTGAGCTACTTAAGGATCTGAGCCGCTGTCTAGTGCTCTCTTGATCAACTGTTTAACTATGTGAACTCCTTTCTCTGTTTTGCTGTTTGACTGTGGATGCAGAGGACTTGGTCACATGTTGGAAATCATACACTTGCAAAGTTCTGGAATTCTCTACAGTTGTAGCAAGGTCCATTGTCTCTGTAGACAATTTGAGGAATTCCGTGCCTTGCAAAGATTGATTACATATATTGGATCACACAAACAGCAGACATGCTAGGAAGCAGCGCACTCTCCGGATAGTTCAATAGATAATCAATAGCCAGCAAGTAATTCTTTCCATCCATGTGGAACAGATCAGTCCCGACTTTCTGCCATGGTTCTGCTGGTACGTCAGTTGCTATCATGGGTTCCTTTGTCTGCTTTGAGTAATGTTTCAAACAGGTCTCACAGCTTGAAACCATCCTGTAAAATGTCAGCATTTATCTCTGGCCAATAAACAGCAGGTCTGGCCCTTCTCCTGCATTTTTTTCAATTCCAAGGTAGCTCTCGTGCACCCTTTTCAGCATCTCTTGTCAGTGATTGAGGGATGACAATTCTGCTCTTTCTGAGTAGAAGCCCATTGACAACACTCAGCTCAGCTCTGACTTATAGCTGACATTCACCTCTAGGCTATTCTTCATTCAGATTCTTGATGACGTTCTGTAGAACTATATCCTTTTCTGTTTCTGCTATGATCTGCTTGGATACAGGAAGAGGTTCAATGATCAGATACATATGGAGATTCACATCTGTCTCTGTGGAACTCTCATTGTGTGCTTCACTCTGCACCGTTGCTCTGGATAACGCATCAGCTAACACAATAAGTTTCCCTGATGTGTACATCAATTCAAAGTCATAACGTTGTAGCTTCATCTTTGAATTTTCTTTGGATTCTCTATGACATTTCACTGAGATTTTTCTTGAATGCTTGTGGTCTGTCTCTGTCATGAATGTTGGTAGACCACACACATAACTGTGAAATTTCTCGCATCCATAGATCAGACCTAGACACTCTTTCTCGATCTGTGCATATTGACATTCAGATGCTGTCATGGTCTTTGATGCCTATGCTACTGGCCTCTAATCTTCTCCTGTAGCTTGAAGTAGTATTGCACTTATTTTGTACCATCCTTGGATATTTTTGCCTTTCTGGCTGCATTGTAGCACTTTGATGAGCCTTTCATTGTGTTGTTGTTTTTTGTTGATCCTCAAAAGATCATGTCATCTATGTACACATAGATTTCTGTGATGTGCTCCATTGTCCTGTAGAACATTTCTGGAGCTGAGGAATTCCAAAAGGCATCCGCAGACTGGAATATTGGCCAAACGGTGTATCAAATGTCCAGTATTTTGTCCCATCATCATGCGGTTTTATTTGCCAGAAGCCCTGGGATGCATCCAATTTAGTTAAAAAACTGCATCGGCCATCTCACTTGTAATTTCATCCCTGGTTGGAATCTGATAATGTTCCCTCTTTATATTGGTGTTCAAGTCTTTTGGGTCCATGCACACATGCAGGTCGCCATTTTTTTCTTTTTAACACACAACACTGAATTCACCCATTTTGTGGGCTCTTCCACTTTCTTTATGACCCATAGTGCCGTCATTCAGTCGAGTTCCTGCTTGAGCTTTGCTTTTTGTGGTGCTGGAGCCTGCATCGGGGCATCCACTACTGGCTGTGTGTCCTCTTTTAAGTGTATCTTATAGGTGAATGGTAGAACTCCAAACCCATTGAAAATGACAGACAAATGATCCAGTATTTCTTCTACGCTGATCTGTGCAAGGTCACTGTTAAAGTGATACATTCTCTTGACTAAGTTTAAGTTTTCACATGCTTTCTCCTACTCTGAACCTGAGGTGGTACTTTTTATCTTTGACTTTCACCTTGAGTATACATGTACCTTTTGTGTCGATGCTCTCTCTATTGTAGGCTTTGAGCAGTACAGGATTTGTATGGATGTATGGCTTTATCTTCATTGCCCTGATGTCATGCTCACAGATCAAATTGACCTTTGCCCTTGTGTCTAACTTGAAAGGAATATTTATTCCATTTGTATGCAATGACATACTCCATTTATCCTGATCAACACTGTTCACTTCCTGCACCACCATGCCCATGAAAAGTTTACACTGAGAGCAATTTCTTCTATAGCATGTACATTTCTACTTCTTTTTACTTTCCCTTTGGATAAACATTGCTTTAAATAGTGATTCTTCCCTTTGCACTTGTTGCAGTCTTTTTCATAAGCTGGGCATTGCTTTGACACATTTAGTGCCGCATCATTTACAATTGAATGTCTCTCCATCTTTTTTTTGTTCCTTTATCTCATATTTTGTTTGTGTGTGTGTGTCCAGACACTCTAGATATGACTATGCCTTCATTTTCACTGGCTTTTACACTATCCCCAAACATTTTTTGCATGCCTCTCTGGTGTGGCATGTCTTTATAGCTCCAGCTAAGGTAAGCTCTGTCTCTTGCAGCAACCCCTCTCTCACTTTCTTAACAATAATCCTGAATGCAATTTGATCACAGATCATTAAATCTTGCAGTGGTCCAAAATTGCATTTTCTTGCTTTTAATTTTAAGTCTGTTAAAAAAGTATCAAAGCTCTCTCCCTGCAGAGGTGGACAGTGGACAGTGTTCATCAATCATTTCGATAATCTTGTTGAATTTGCTCTGGTTTTCTGCCTTGACAAAAACAAATGTGTTGAAAATCTCTAGGGCATGAGGTCCCACCAGGGTAAGTAGCATTGCAATCTTCCGTGTATCCAGTTGCCTATCAATTCCATTCGCTTGCATGTAAAGCATAAACCTTTGCTCAGTCTCCATTCATGGTCAATATTTCCAGTTCTATTTACAGCATTAGGAGTTTTTAAACCCTCCATATTTTCCCTACTGATATCAACTGTTACTCACTATGCACACTGTAGGTTTTTTTGTTTTTCTTCTCTCCTATTCACAGCAGAACTTGGCTGTTTCTTCCACTTCTGGTACCATGTGATGTTTCTTTTATTACAATAAAGAAATTTGGGTTCTGTTTGTTGATGCATCGAATAACCAGACAACACCAAGTGGCAACCTCTGATGAATGCTTTACTATTAAATTCAACAACACAATGTATAACGGGAACCCTTGGAAATGGTGTCTACTACCAGCCAAGCTCCATTTCTTTTTTTTAACAAGCATGTTTTTGGGGACTCGTGCATGCACAATAGCATCATGGCAAGTACAATGGATGCAATGGGTGCAGACATTCCCTTTCTTGGGTAAACACCCTTCACATACCAAAATCCATGTAGGTGTCGTACATTTCAATAATAATAGTTCAGCAGTGAACAGTCAGCCGTTTAATCCTGATATTTGGGGTTGGGCTTACAAGTGCTCCCAAAGCATGTAATGTAGTAGCCATTGGTGGAAGTGGATACTTGGGATGCTTCAGCTTGAAAGGATGTGCCATCTGTGGTCTCAGGGTTGCAGCCATTTGTTTCATGGGTTGTGTTACTGAGGGAGCTCCGCCCACCCCGGGTTCATGTTCCAGTTCCTGGTTTCTAGTCTCATCAGAAATATTTTGGGATGGCGGTGGCTCCCTTATGGGTAGGATGTGTCGACGGTTTCTCTGATACACCTTTCTTTCTGATTTTAACCTTGGCTCCTGGCAGCTCCTTTCACCTATGCCCATACAGTCATAGCCCTATGGAGTCTTCATTCTTATGACTTGCCCTTCTGCTAATGGCACGAGTGGCCGGCTGTTTCTGTCATAGCATTTTTTTCTGCATTAGCCTCCTATTCAGAAGTTGGGATTTAATTTATTGCAGGTTCTTTAGTTGAGGCTCCAGGTCTCCTTGCCACAGGAAGAGTTGTCCATGTCTCCCTGGTCATGAGTCATTGTGCTGGAGAGCCCAATATGGCATCGCCGGGGATGTTCCTTAGGTTCAGCAGTTTTAGGAACACATCTGTATTTTCCCTGTGGGACTTCTTCATGAGATGCTTTGTGCTCCTCACGGCTCTTTCAGCCAACCCGTTTGGCAGTGGGTACTCCAAGCTGTTAGTGATTGGGCTGAAATCCCATGTTGTTCCAACGTGTCTGAATTTCTCACTGGTGAACTGGGTGCCATTGTCCGATAGCAGAGTGCGCAGAGCCCCATGCACTGAAAAGTGTCTTTTTAACTTGATCATGACTGCCGACGAGGTGACGTTGGGTAAAAGATCTATCTCAAACCATCCAGAGTATGAATCAACAAGAGCCAGATACTGTTGGCCGTGCCATTCGAAGAGATCTGTTGCTACGGTTGGCCAGGGGAGGGCTGGCACCGCGTGAAGCTGCACCGGCTCTTTCTGTTGGTGCGGCCTGGTGCTATTGCACACCGAGCAAGCTTGTACCTCCTGGTTTATGTCCTTGGTCATCCCTGGCAAAAAACTATGTCTCTAGCCCTGTGTTTGGTTGCATTTGCGCCTGGGTGCCCTCAAATGTTTTGCAGTGAACTCGGAACTACTGCTCTCAGGTCTTTCATTATGATTCCATCTTCGATGAGTAATTCATCCTGGAATGGGAAGTAGGATTGCACTTCAGGTGGAAGACTGCATTGCTTGTAGGCCCAGTGCCCTTGATAAAAGTGCTTATGGTCCTCAAAGTTGTATCTTCAGCCATGTGCTCTCTCAGTTCATCCAACCAGGAGGAGGAGATATGCGTTACTGCCATTATATCAAACGTGTCCTCTTCCTCAGCTTGTTGCATCGTGCATTTCCTGGGACCACGAGATAGTGCATCAGCTAAGTGCATTTCTTTCCACACGTAAACTAAAGTCATGTTGTATTTCTGAAGCCTGAGCATCATTATCTGTAATCGTGCAGGGTCTGAATGGATTGGCTTTTTCAGAATTGTGACCAGAAAAGTGGTCTGTCTCTATGGTCACTGGTTTTCCATAAATGTAGTCATTGAATTTTGAGCAGGCTAAAACTACTGCCAACAACTCCTTCTCTATTTGGGAGTATCTGGTCTCCGTGATGGTGAGTGACTGGGATGCATAGGCCTCTGGTTTTCTATCCTGCAGGCATGCTGCACTCAGACTGTGCTGTGATTCATCACAGGTTAGCATGACTGGTCTTCGTACGTTGTAGTACAATAGAACAGGTGGGCATGTGTTTTGTTGTTGCTCCTGCCAGGACCAAACCACGTCTTTATGCATCAACAACCTGTGTGGGACGGTAAGTTCACTGGTGTTTGGAATGAACTTGCTTAGGTAGTTGACCATGCCCAGGAAACATTGTAGCACTGCCACATCTGTCAGTACCAGCATTCCACTGGTGTCTCTAGTCTTTGAAGGGTCCAGATTCAGGCCTTCTCTTTTTGAAAATTTTATTTATATTTTATAAAACATTACAAAAATACACACAACCTACAACAACCAAAACAAACCAATACAATACCCCCCTTCACCCCTCTACTAGACTTTCTTGTCCCAACACACACCCCCCCACCCCACCCCTCGGAGCCCTAAAAAAAATTCTTTCGGGTATTTAAAATTAACTGTTCGACGTGCCAACTCTGTACATATCATTTACTTAAGATCTATAGCCATATGTTCCAAATATAATCTCCACATTTTAACAAAAAAAGATTAATTATTTCGCAAATTATAGGTTATTTTTTCCAAATATAAGCATGATTGTAATTCACTGTGCCATTTTTGTATATTCAACTCTACATCATTTTTCCATGTTACAGCTATACATTTTCTTGCTTCTTCTCTTCTTTGGCTTGGCTTCGCGGACGAAGATTTATGAAGAGGGTAAAAAAGTCCACGTCAGCTGCAGGCTCGTTTGTGGCTGACAAGTCCGATGCGGGACAGGCAGACACGGTTGCAGCGGCTGTAGGGGAAAATTGGTTGGTTGGGGTTGGGTGTTGGGTTTTTCCTCCTTTGTCTTTTGTCAGTGAGGTGGGCTCTGCGGTCTTCTTCAAAGGAGGTTGCTGCCCGCCAAACTGTGAGGCACCAAGATGCACGGTTTGAGGCGATATCAGCCCACTGGCGGTGGTCAATGTGGTAGGCACCAAGAGATTTCTTTAGGCTGTCTTTGTACCTTTTCTTTGGTGCACCTCTGTCACGGTGGCCAGTGGAGAGCTCGCCATATAACACGATTTTGGGAAGGCGATGGTCCTCCATTCTGGAGACGTGACCCACCCAGCGCAGCTGGATCTTCAGCAGCGTGGACTCGATGCTGTCGACCTCTGCCATGTCGAGTACTTCGATGTTAGGGATGAAAGCGCTCCAATGGATGTTGAGGATGGAGCGGAGACAACGCTGGTGGAAGCGTTCTAGGAGCCGTAGGTGATGCCGGTAGAGGACCCATGATTCGGAGCCGAACAGGAGTGTGGGTATGACAACGGCTCTGTATACGCTTATCTTTGTGAGGTTTTTCAGTTGGTTGTTTTTCCAGACTCTTTTGTGTAGTCTTCCAAAGGCGCTATTTGCCTTGGCAAGTCTGTTGTCTATCTCGTTTTCTTGCTACTGCTAATCCTAATCACAAAAAAGCCAGTTGTGGTTTATCCGCTCACAACCCCACAATTACTACATTCATATAACCTCATAAACGCTTCATTGGATCCAATTGCAAATCAATTTTGAATAAACCTTTCAAAAATTTTATAACTTTTTCCCAAAAAGGTTTAACTTTCCTACATGTCCAAACAGAATCCATAAAAGTACCTGTCTGTTCCCCACATCTAAAACACAAATCTGATGAACTCAATCAATAATTCTTCAACTTCTCAGGAGTCAAACACAATTGATGAATAAAATTATAATTGATCATCCTATATCTCACATTAAGTAATTTTGTAACACTATCCATACACATATTTGACCATTCTTCCCAAGACAATTCAATATCTAAATTTCTCCCATTTCCCTTTTGTCTTATACACATCAACTTTGTCCATTTTGTCTTACTACAACCTATGCATATCTGATATAAACCCTATCATTTCTTAATCTGCCATTAAAATCTCAAATTTTATTTGACCTGGTAAAACTAAATCCCTACCAAATTTTGTTTGTAAAAAATCTTGAACTTGATGGTCAGCCAAAAAAGAGTTTGATGAAATACCAAACTTCTCTTGTAATCTATTAAATGTAGGAAATCTACCTGCCTCGAAACAATCTTGTATAGTACTTATTCCTTTCATTTCCCAATTTTTCAAATAAGGATTTTTTAAAGAAAATGGAATTAATTTATTTTGATACAACAGTGATCTTATTGAATTTTTTTTCTTTAGACCCTATAAGTTGATCTCGCTTGTACCAAATATCCATTATATGTCGTAATACAGGTAATTTATATTTTTGTAACAATAAAGGATTCCATTTATAAATAAAATGATTTGCTTCATTTTCAAAAATTTGATCCAATTCAACTTCTGCCCACACAGGTTGAGTGTCAAATAACTTATTAATAAATTTCAATGGTGCCGCTTCATAATAATTTTGAAAGTGTGGTCATTGAAGTCCACCCCATTCATACCGCCATGTTAATTTTTGCATAGAAATCCTTGACAGTTTGCCTTTCCACAAAAAAAATCGAATTTATTTATTTAATTCCTTTAAAATTTTCTTTGGTATCACACTTGGAATAGACTGAAAATGATATTGTATACAAGGATATATATTCATTTTTATACAATTTATTCTCCCAATTAAGGTCAATGGCAAATCTTTCCATTTATGTAAATCAACTTTAATCTTATTCAACAATGGTATATAATTTAAATGATATGTCCTGATATTCTCTATTAACTCTAACTCCAAAATATTGAATTTTATTAGACCATCTAAATGTAGTGATCTGTCTACAATCGATATAATCTTCATCTGATATAGATAATATTTCACTTTTTTCCCAATTAACTTTGTAACCTGAAAATGTACCATATTGACTTAACAAGTTCTGCAATGATTTTAAAGAATCTTTAGGATATGTCAAATATATCAACATATCATATGCAAACAGATTAATTTTATACTCTTGTTCATCTATTATAATGCCTGCAATAGTAGAATCTTGCCTTATAGCTTGAGCCAGAGGTTCTATTACCAAAGCAAACAATGCTGGTGAAAGAGGACAACCCTGTAAGCCTTCTCCTGTGAAAATATGGCCTACATAACCGACCTGGTTCAGCTGAAACCTGCACTTACAGGGATTAACCATCCAGGCTCTGTCAAGTACTTTTTAAAACATTTGTGTCATGTTCTTCCAAGTCTTCGCCACCTACAAGTATGTCATCAACAATGATGGCACAGGAGTACCCCACAAAGATATGCTCTATTGATCTTTGAAACACTACGCTGGCTGAATTGATTCCAAAGTTGAATCTGTATCGGCTAAAAATGTGGTCAGCAGTGATGACTTGTATTAAAGTTTTATTTGCCAGAAGGAATTCTTTGCACCCAAAACTGAAAAAACGGTTGCGTCGGCCATCTGCGCGGCAACTTCCTCCACAGTATGCATTGGATGGTGCAGTCATTTTAAAGCTGTATTGAGGTCTCTTGGATCAAGGCAGATCCAGATCTCCTGTCCATCTTTTCTCTTAGCAGCCACTATGGAGGACACCCACTTGGTGGGCTCAAAAACTGGGGTAATCCTGCATCCTGTCCAGCTTGGCCTTAACCCTGTTCTCATTGCTATCAGTATACGGTGTGCAGGAAGAACCATGGGCCTCACTTTTGAGTCAAGGCTCATGGAGTCTGTCGCTGGTAGTTTTCCCAGTTCCTCCATAAAAAGGTCATTGTGCTCAGAAAAGATTCTGGGCGTCAGATCATCTTCAGCCAGACTTATCTGGTGTACCTCTCTGCTGAACGAAACAAGACCTATGTCCAGGTTTGCGCACAGGCCCAGCAGAGGCAGGACATCTTCTTGAACTATGAAAAAAGTTAATATGTGCAGCTGTCCTTGAACATAGCACCACAGTCACACTGTGTTGTCAGTTCTAATTTTGCTTCCCCGTAAGCCACTAGACTTGTAGACTTGGACAGTATGACCTGTTTTGACTTCCTCAGTGGATTGAACATTCTTCGTGACATGACATTGCACTTAGTTCCAGTGTCAACTTTCATGTCTGTTGCTTTACCATCGATCTTCATTGTTACAAATGCTTCGTTATTCCTTCTGATTCTTATTGGGTCTCCTGACATGGGCAGAGTCAATCACATCACTGTGATACTCGTCATCCAAGTTGGTTTGTCCTTGCTCAGTCATCCAAGTTGGTTTGTCCTTGCTCAGTCATCCAAGTTGGTTTGTCCTTGCTCAGTCATCCAAGTTGGTTTATCCTTGCTCAGGTTCCAACTGGTTAATCATCCTTCTGTATCTGGGTCTCAGGGTGAGTTGCTGCCTAGCTCTACAGCATCT
Source organism: Narcine bancroftii (assembly GCF_036971445.1). Classification (NCBI taxonomy): domain Eukaryota; kingdom Metazoa; phylum Chordata; class Chondrichthyes; order Torpediniformes; family Narcinidae; genus Narcine; species Narcine bancroftii. The sequence continues at coordinate 144,321,597 of NC_091469.1, forward strand.
GCTGAAATGGTTCCATTTCTGGCAGGCTCTGCACTGCTGGCCGAACGCCAGGCACATCTCTCATCTTGCCACATGGTCGCTGCCACAGTTGCCACACTTTGACCTGGGTGAGAGTGTAGCAGGGCTTGGTTGGCTTTGTATTCTTCTGGGTCCCGAACACTGCTTGTTTGCAGGTCCCGCCTGGACTGCGTCTATGCTCATGTCTTGGTGCTGCAGAGGGGCTAGCTTTCTGCTGTTCTTTTTTATTAAACTTTATTTATTTGTTCAAAATACAGATAGTAAATAACATATACAACAATAAACCAAAAACATGAACATTATATTTTATAGAAAAAAACAAAAAAAGAAAGAAAAAAAGAAAAAAGAATCCCCCCTCCCCCCCTTCAGCCAACTCTCCTAAGGAGAGTCATAAAGAAAGGGAAAAAAAATTAAACATGCATATTAAAATCTAATCAACATAAATTGAAATATAAATATTCTGAATATAACAACCACTTACTAATAAAAAAGCTATAGTTATCATGCGAAACATATGTAATTTTTTCCATTATTAAAAAATATTTCATCTCATTATGCCATCTATTAATATCAATCATATTTGTATCTTTCCACATACTAACAATACATTTTTTCTCTACAAATAAAGCTAAATATACAAAAGCAAGTTGAAATTTATCTAATCCCAAACCTTTCAGAGGTTGCAAACTGCCCAATAAAGATACTATCAGATCTAAAGGTATGTCAATCTTATACAGATTTGGATTTATCCCAACCCTTTTTATCCATTCCATCCTATAATATTTAATACATAACTGAAATATAACCCTTCTCTGGTACCTTCATAAGAAAAGTCTCAAATTTAATCATTTCAGATAAAATCATATCGCTACCAAACACACATTTCACCAAAGATCAAATTTAAAAATAAAGAAACAAAGAATTCTTATCAATACCATAGCTCTCCCTCATCATTACGCTTAATCAAATCGTTTAAACCTTGAACATTAAAAGTAGCAAACCTCAACTTTAACATATCTATTAATATTACTAAAGACTAATAATGTCTTTATATAAAAACTCAAATCATCGTATATAGGACCTCCAATAGGAGAAAAAAATCACAAAGTAAAAGTTAGATAAAATAAAAATTAAAAAAAAGAAAAAAAATTAACAAACACCCCCCCACCCCAAAAAAAACTACCAAAAGGTACCAAAAGGTAATTTGGGTGTGGATCACCCACCAGTGGCTGATGACTAATAGAACCTAGAACAATTCTCTTTCTCCCCAGCCGAACCAAAAAAAATCTCAAAATATCATTATAACATAAAAAGTAAAATAAGAATAAGAAGATTCTGCTATTCATCCAAGAGGTTCCAAACTTGAAGATCCCATTTCAAAAGAAGTTGGACTCCCTCCACCCCCGCCCCTCCCCCTTCTACCATTTCCTCCATCTCTAGAACAACCAGATTCTTCCTCAGGAGACAATGGTGGACTACGTCCCTGTCCTCCCACATCAGGCAATGAACCAGCAAAATTCACCGCCTCATGATCATCCTCAAAAAACAGAGATTGATAGTCTCTATGAAACACCTTCAACACTGCTGGGTAGCGAAAAGTAAACTTATAACCTTTACGCCACAAAACCTCCTCAACTGGACCAAATCGACGGCGACGTTGAATGACCTCCCGACTCAAATCAGGATAGAAAAAACTCTGCTATTCTGAATCAATAATGGAGTTTGTCATTTTCTCGCAGTTTGCACCGCCAGTCGAAGCACCACTTCTCTATTCAAATAACTCAAACATCGAACCACCACAGGTCTCGGTGGCTGACCAGGTAAAGGTGATCTCCTTAAAGTTCTGTGAGCTCTTTCCAATACCAAGCCCTCAGAAAAAAAATTCTTGCCTAGTACTTGTGGGACCCAATCTGTAAAATAACTAAGAGGATCTCGTCCTTCCATATCTTCTGGCAAACCGACAATTTTCACATTATTCCTTCTACCTTGACTCTCCAAATAGTCTATTTTCCTCTCCAACTCCTTCTCACGCTCTTGCATTTCTTCAACCTTCAACACTTTCTCTGCATTAGAAGCCACTCGTTCTTGACATTCCAAAAAAGCCGACTGAAATTTTAAAAATCTTGACAAGATGCTTCTACACGTGTTTTAACTGTATTCAATTCTGAACTTATCCTTTGAGCCAACTCATTCATTATAGGCTGAATGACAGCATTTAACTGGTTACATTGTAATTCAGAAAAGCTCAGCCCTGCTTTCTCTAACGTAGTGGCAGAACCAGGTAACTGCAGCTCCTGCTGCAACTCAACAAAAGGCACTTTAACGGTTTTACTGCGGGTCTGGACTCCCAGCGACGGCACCCCGACTTCCTCAGGGGTTCGATGCTGGTCTCCACCTGCAGCTCGTTGTTTTTTCAAAAAAATCACGGAAGAGATCGAAATCTTCAGGTTGGAGCATTGCCAGAAACGTTTCAGACAATGGAGTCATCTTCCTGCGTGCTCCCTCCATTAAAATCGGCAGGCTGCCAGAATCAGGATCCATTACATGGTAACAAGCACCTTCTTCCAGAGAAGGGGTAATTCCAGCGCTATTCTTCACTTGGTGAGTAGTAGAATTTTTTGTTTCAGCTCCCACAGGCAGGCTTTGTAGTTTAGGCACTGAAGAAATTAAATCTGAGGCTGTAGCAAGTTGTTTAAGCCCCAAATCTTCAGTACTTCAAAAATGTAACTTCTTCTGCACTTGAGGTTTAATCTTTTTACCATTAATGGCCATAATAATTCCTTAATACTTTAAACTAAAATCTAAGAAGTTTAAACTTGAAAACAAAGGGCTAAAATGGGTACTTAAAAGTCCGGCCAGAGAGGTCGAGATTACACGTCTAGACTCTACGCCATCTTGCCACGCCCCCCTGCTGCTGTTCTCTTCCGTGGTTTCCTAAGCCAGACACGTGGTGATGGCCTTTGAGTGCGTTAGTTCATTGTCACGCAGCAGTGCCTTTCTCATGCCTTCGTTACAGATCCCGCAGACCATCCTGTCTTTAATCAACTCATTACAGAGTGCTCCGAAGTCACAGGTCCTTGCCCTAATTTTTAGGTCACTGACATAAAATTGAATTGACTTGCCAGGCCTCTGGTTTCTGGTATTAAATCTCTGCCTTTCCATTGTTAAGTTCTTTTGTGTATTGCACAGTTCTTGAAATTTTCTTTTTAAACACTTGGGGTCCTCTCTTGATTCAGCAGGGCTGATAAAAATACCCCTTTCCATTTCCATTTTGATGGCCTCAGAACCCTCTGTGACTCGGGCAGACATCACTATGCACTGTCGCAATGTAAAATGTCGTATTCTTGTTTGAATACGCGCCAATTCTCGGCCACATTGCCTTCAAACACGAGCGGGTCAGGCCTTCTGAATCCATCGGCCTAATTTGGCACAGTCACAAATGTGTTGCAAACGTGGCGTTGGTTCCTCACTTTTAACTTGAAGGCTTTGGGTTCAGACATCTGACACCATGTTTGCTGATGCATCGAATAACCAGACAACACAAAGCGGCAACCTCTGACGAATGCTTTACTGTTAAATTCAACAATATAATGCATAACGGGAACGTCTGGAAATGGTGTCCGCCACCAGATAAGCTCTGTTTCTTTTTTATTTAACTAGCTTGCTTTGTGGGGCCTTTTCATGCGCAATAGCGTCGTGGTGAGTACGTGGCTGCAGTGGGTGCAGACAGCAAGTAGAGGTGGCTGTCTACAGGTTTTTTTTTAAAACAACTAGATTTATTAACTAAGCAAACAGCAATAAAAACAAAGCATACGCATGCAGATCTCATGGGAAGGCATCCATCTTGAATTTACTAAAGATGCAACAACATTCACCAGATCCTATATACTCCATCTCTGACTCCTCTTGGTGGTAGCACTCTATAACTACACTCTATTACAACAGGGCCAAGGACAGATATAGAGAACATGTGAGTGAGGGCTGAGTTAATGGTAATGGAGGGAAGCCATGATTAATGAGGAAGGAGAACACCTTAAATGTCCAGGAATGGAAGACTTCATCTTGTGCCAAAGAAATTGAGAGAAAGAAATAGAATCCTTGCAGGAGACAGGGGGGGGAAGAGGTGTAGTTAAGGAAACAGGGGGAGTATTGATCCATGCTACCATATGGTTCACTGGCCACTCACTCCTCTCCAACACATTGTTGAAATGTTCATGTTCCACATGAGCATGGACGATGAACTTCAGAGTGAAGGTCACGGAGGCCATTCTCAAAGGTCAAATGTTCCTTTTATTGTCATGCAATAATACAAAAATTTTAACATACTTGATATACTTCAACTTTTTCCTGCTATAATGCAAAAAGTCCCAGTGAGCTTTGCCTGGAGCCCCCAATAATAAGAGAAAGAAAAGGAAAAGGGAGTCCCTACAGAGTCATTGAGATCCCGTGGATTCACCTCCAGCCTTCCTGCTGCCGTACTGGCTCCCGTTCAATCCATTGGTAACCTGAGCTCCAGATCCAAAACCTCCAGTACGATCAGGAAACCTTCAGCGTCCAAGGCCCTTTGAGAGCCTTTCTTGCGCTCAGCATGCTCTTGAATCCCAGTTCCGGCACCTGATTTCCATGAGCCCGTCTCCAGCAGCCTTCAGACTGGTGTGAGAGCTTACCTTTCAGCATTGTGACCTGAAAGCTGAGGGAGCTTGCACAACCCAGTAGGGTTCACAAGTCACAAACAAATGTTTCAGCATTGAATCCCTGCCTTTGTTCTTCAAGTATGACAGGCAACTCTAAAGCTAAACCTCCCTGAAGGTGGCCACACAAGTAGATGAGATGGTTAATGAAGGCATATGATATGCTTGCTTTCATTGGTCAGTTCAGCTGAAGGTAAGTGTAAGAAGGTCACGTTGCAGTTATTTAAAACTTTGATTTGACTGCACCTGGAATATTGTGTGTAATTCTGGTCAGCCCATTGCAAGTAGGTTAGTGAAGATTTGGAAAGAATGCATTTAGATGTATTGGTCACATTGGTCTCCATGTGGGTCTTTAAAATATTGCTCAGTCATTGCAACTTGTGGCATGTTAGGATGGAAGCCAGGTGGGCCTTTGAGTGAAAAACGTTAAGAACCATGAAAGAGGATGAGCTAAAAGGAGAGGACTTAAACACATGGCTTGCATTCTCAGGGGTGATAGAGGCTAAAGGAAGACCTGATAGAAGTTTAGAAAATTATGAGAGGCATTGAGAGGGTAGTCAATCAGAATTTTTTTTACCCAGGGTAAAACTTATCAAGTATTTATCAAGTGTGCATTTAAGATGAGAGGGTGAAAGTTTAAAGGAAAAGATGGGAGTCGGATTTGGGAACAACAATTCCTGAACGATGCTGATCCAACCTTTTCCAGGACAGAATGAACACCAGATGTAGATGGGTGCAATACAACTTTTTACACCAGTTATATCTCACGCTGCAAAGCTTACATAAGGTCATACTGGAAATCTCAGATGCAGCATAGAGACAGGAACCTTTGTGCATTCAACGTGGCTATGCACCAAGGGTGAGGCCTTTTTGGGTAGAATTAGGGGACGTTTTGAAAATAATCACAGAGGTGGAATATCCGCAAGACCCAACCTTGTTCCTGCTCGGAGACATTGCAGACATATGTCCAAGATTGTCTAAGCATCAAATTCAATTTGTGAAAGCTAAGATGGAACATGGAGATACAGAGTTGTATTCCCCTGGAGAAAATTACTTACAACTTAAGGGGGAGATATGGCACATTCATTGAGGTGTGGCACGTCGAAATGCAGGTGTGATTAGCCTCCCCGGAACCTTTCTCAACAGGAACAATTGGATCTCACAAGCCCTGAAACACTGAGAACAAGAAGACAACTTGGAAATCCTGCCAGCTCCCACTCCTTTTTGTTCTCTCTCTTTCTTTCCTTCTTTGTATATTCGCATTACTATTTTTAATAATTGATTTTTATTTTTTTGCTTGCGTTGAATGGGATGAAGGGTGAATGACGGGGGGGGGGTTAGGGAAGGATGGGGGGATGGAAAAAGGGAGGACTCAGCAAACAAAGATCTGTAAAAGGCAAAGATTGTTTCCCTTTGACACTTTGTTAATACGAGTCTGTAAAACTATAAATAAAATGTTCAAAATAAAAGTTTAAAGGAGTCGCGCAGGGAAGGTTTCTGCTTTACACAGAGAGTGGTGGGTGCCAGCAGCGGAAGGAAATACAATAGACCCATTTGAGAGGTTTGTAGATAGATGTGAATATGTAGAGAATGGAGGGAAATGTGGACGAAATGATTTAATTTAATTCAGGACCATGTTCAGTGCAGATATTGTGGGCTGAAGGGCCTGTTCCTGTGCTGTCTGTTGGAAAACAATTCTTCCATCAACCATGCTCTATAAGCCCAATGCACAAGTGCAAGGTTTGTTCATCACCCTTCTCGGCATATGTTCGGGAACAACAGATTCATTCAATATGTCCTGAAGCAGTGAAAGTTTCCCTTTCTTATAAAGTCACTAAGTGAAATGAATTTACTGCGGATGAATGCTAATGTACAATACAGAGAATTCAAGGATAAGGTTAAAAACAGGCACCAGGACAGGAAATGCCACTTTGAAATGATGCATTTATTTTTGCAAATATAAATAATGTATTTATATGGAGTTTGTGGCACACACTTTTTTCTGCTATTCAGTTTAGATCTGACAAAAGAGATATTAAAATCTCTGATATCTTACAGCCCACCCAGCAGAAATGAATCTCATCAAATATTGATTGGTTAATCAAATTAATTGCGAGCCTACCTGTTAGCCCCATGCTATTACAACGCCAAGATTCGAATCCGACTTTGTCTGTAAGGGGTTTGCATGTTCTCCCCATGTCTGTGTGGGTTTCCTCCGGGTGCTTCGGTTTACCCTCACCTTTCAAAAGCGTATGGGGGCAGTGGGTCAATGGGATGTAATTGGGCAGCATGTACTCGTGGGTCAGAAGAGACTGTTACCATGCTGTATGTCTAAATTTAAAATGTAAAATCCTTGTATTGGTTAACAAATTCCAATCATGCCATTTCTTAATGCTTGCTGCATTTCACTATCAATGGAACAATTGACCTGGAATAAGGAATCAAGTGAATGTGTTGTGATAAATGTAGCACGTCGAATGACTCAAAGACTTTTTGACTCAAACCAAGGCTTTTATTACCAAAAGACTGGAGCGTAGTACATCGAGGTCGACCAGTCCAGACTGACCTGGATCTGGTTAGGTGCAGCCCTTTATGACCTGCCAGTGGGTGTGGCTATGGCTCTCAGCCAATCATTGCTATATGCAAATATATAGAAATATATATACAGTGGTGATAGGATCCCATTTCTTTCTTTGGCTTGGCTTCGCGGACGAAGATTTATGGAGGGGGTAAAAAGTCCACGTCAGCTGCAGGCTCGTTTGTGGCTGACAAGTCCGATGCGGGACAGGCAGACACGATTGCAGCGGTTGCAGGGGAAAATTGGTTGGTTGGGGTTGGGTGTTGGGTTTTTCCTCCTTTGCCTTTTGTCAGTGAGGTAGGCTCTGCGGTCTTCTTCAAAGGAGGTTGCTGCCCGCCAAACTGTGAGGCGCCAAGATGCACGGTTTGAGGCGATATCAGCCCACTGGCGGTGGTCAATGTGGCAGGCACCAAGAGATTTCTTTAGGCAGTCCTTGTACCTTTTCTTTGGTGCACCTCTGTCACGGTGGCCAGTGGAGAGCTCGCCATATAACACGATCTTGGGAAGGCGATGGTCCTCCATTCTGGAGACGTGACCCATCCAACGCAGCTGGATCTTCAGCAGCGTGGACTCGATGCTGTCGACCTCTGCCATCTCGAGTACTTCGACGTTAGGGATGTAAGCGCTCCAATGGATGTTGAGGATGGAGCGGAGACAACGCTGGTGGAAGCGTTCTAGGAGCCGTAGGTGGTGCCGGTAGAGGACCCATGATTCGGAGCCGAACAGGAGTGTGGGTATGACAACGGCTCTGTATACGCTTATCTTTGTGAGGTTTTTCAGTTGGTTGTTTTTCCAGACTCTTTTGTGTAGTCTTCCAAAGGCGCTATTTGCCTTGGCGAGTCTGTTGTCTATCTCATTGTCGATCCTTGCATCTGATGAAATGGTGCAGCCGAGATAGGTAAACTGGTTGACCGTTTTGAGTTTTGTGTGCCCGATGGAGATGTGGGGGGGCTGGTAATCATGGTGGGGAGCTGGCTGATGGAGGACCTCAGTTTTCTTCAGGCTGACTTCCAGGCCAAACATTTTGGCAGTTTCCGCAAAGCAGGACGTCAAGCGCTGAAGAGCTGGCTCTGAATGGGCAACTAAAGCGGCATCGTCTGCAAAGAGTAGTTCACGGACAAGTTTCTCTTGTGTCTTGGTGTGAGCTTGCAGGCGCCTCAGATTGAAGAGACTGCCATCCGTGCGGTACGTGCGATAGTATAGGATCCCATACTATCACAATAAATATTGCACATGTTGTAATTTGCATGACTTCATTTAAAATGTGTCTAATTTGCCAGGACATGATCAAAACCTGACAGGAATGCACAAACATCATTCCCCTGATGTTCCTTTTATCAGTCAACTGAAATTTCATCTCTCTTTTAGTTTGACTCTACACTATGCCTATTTAGAGAATGAACAGGTCCTTAATGGTGCATTCATTGCATAATCAACAAAACATCTGCTTTCCGAATGCAATTCCTTAAACTGCCCACAACATCCTACATGAGCATGAATATCTCAACTATTCCTGATGTCAGCTGTTCACTCTGTCTTCCAAATAATTACCTTCAAGAAATTGTTCCTCCCGAACTGAGATCTGTAATTTTTAAAACAAATTTTTATATTTTAAAAAATTTAGTTATAAAATCTTAAATAAAGTTTTTTTAAAAATTACCGATGTGGTACTGTAATTTTATTATCTTACTTTTATTCTTTTTAAATGTAATCTTCTATTTTATTCATGTTATAAAATCTTAAATAAAGTTTTTAAAAAAATTTAGACATACAGCACAGCAACAGGCCATTTCAGCCCACGAGTCCGTGCCACCCAATTTACACCCAATTAACCTACACCCCTGGTACATTTCTACCCCCCCCCCTTCCCCTCCCGGGGGATACCCATGCAGATACGGGGAGAAGGTATAAACGTTTCACAGTCAGCGCGTGATTCAAACCCCAGTCTTGATCGCTGGCGCTGTAAAGGCGTTGCGCTAACTGCCACTCTAACTGTGCCGCCCCAATTGATGCCAGCAATACAGAACAACTGACCGGTGTTTACAGGATGCTCATTTATTTGTTTTGCAGCTATCAAGGTGTCGCAGATCTTGTTTCTGCACCGAGATGTGAAGCTGTCACAGTCTGATGGTGGTCCAGTAGGCTAGAGAGATGTGTGCACCAATCGACTGCAATCTGCCATCAGGGAACCAAAGTTTTCTGCAGATTTTCTGGGAGTAGTCTGCTGGTTCTGGGTTAGGTCACAGGCTATGGGCATCATGGCACTGAAGAGGGCATACTAAGACTGCTAGCAAAGGCAAAAATTCCCGATGGGTAAAAGCAAGAAGCCAGTGGAGGAGGATGCTCAGGATGAGGGAGGAGTAGTGCCAAAAGGAATCGGGAGGGAACCAAGGTGGAAAGGAAAAGGCTGAGGGAGGGAATGATTGGAGGGGAAAGACAGTGAGATGAAAGTTTCTCTTGGATGGGAGTCCTGAGGGAGCAATTAGTGAAGACAGAGATAGGGAGACTAAAGGAGGAGGGACTGGAAGAGTGAGGGGATCAAGTGTACGGCTTAAGGTGGGAGTTTAGCCAGGATTTTATCTCCGGGCAAGTTTTAGCATCTCTGTCATTGGACTAAGACCTCTTTCAATCAGCCATGCCTCATTAAAAGAACTTATGCATGACCATCTTCCCCACCCCTCCTCCCCATCCCACGACATCCTGGGTGAGGAAGTAAGTCATTTTCTAAACAGGGGATGACCTTAGAAGAAGATCCAGTCATGGGCTTGATTGACATGAGCATACCATGCCTAGAAATTACACTGAACAATGAAGATTTTGCTTCCTGAACACTTTGAGTTCATTTTATGTGTTTTGGGCTGCTCATCGTAGCCTATCATGTACTATCTTTTAGATGTAACCTACTTTTGTGATGTCCTGTCATAGTTTAAATCTACAAAACCAGAAAGTGCAACATGTCATAGAAAATGAATTTCTTGCATTCGCTTTGGATGTCTTCCCTGCTGATCTTGGTGCTGTCGGTGACGAACATGGTGAGAGGTTTCACCAGGACTTTGAGACCATGGAAAAGTGGTATCAAGGCAACTGGAATCCATCAACACTGGCATATTATTGTTGGACACTGACATGAGAGGCATCAGATGCTGAGTACAAACGAAAATCAGCAGTAAAACGTTTTTATGTCAGTTGAACGAACGCAATGTGTCGGCGTCATTATGCGATTAAACAGGGTAAATTCAATAAAAGTTAATTTAATGTTTCTCTAACTTCTTACGTGATTCAGCAAATCAGAAATCATCTTTGAGTTCAGCTTGAAGTTGTCTATCATAATCCCCAATTTCTTTTCAGGAAGCGAACCTTTTGAAAAAATGCGCTGTCCTGTGTTATACCTACTCATAAAGCAAATTGAAGTCACATCAGGACCACATCCACAGTTCCTCCCAACACAAAGCCTCACCACCAAGCAGGACTAGGTTTATGGGAACATCTGGAGCTTCTCCTCCAAGTCATGCACTACCTTGGCTTAGAACGAGAACGTTGTTCCTTGATTATTGCTGGCTCTAGGTCCTGGAGGTCTACTGTGGTTCGAAAAGGTGGCTCACCACCATCATCTCACTTAAGCTATAAAAGCTGGCATTGTCCATGATCAGTGGATGACTATGAAAATAACACACGGTGCTTTGGTTCCAATAAAAGATCTGGTGTAGCGGGCCTATAGATAGACTACAACTCCCAGAAGTCTAGCGAACAGGCACATGATGTCATAACATCATGACATGGCGCGCGCGACTCAAGTAAACAAGTTCTGATTTACCTGCAACTGTGTGCCGCTATTTTGCCTTCATCAGCCACCACTGCCTTTTCAGTGGCTACAATGGTGCGTTTTAATTGATTTCATTATATCGAGATAATAAATCTGTCATTTGATTGTGAGAGGGGCAAAGGAAATATCTGAAATTGCATGCATTTACAGCTTGAACTCACCATCTGCAGTCAGATTGTTTCAAATTAATGTTGTAGCAAGCAGAATAGCATACATCTTTAGGGCAAGAGTTTGTTGCAGAAACTAATTTTCTGTGCTGTTAGGAGCACATCTTAAAAAAGGAAGGAAGTCTGCAGACGCACAAATGTATTGGAGAACTTTATTTCCGATCGATGCTACATGACCTGCTGAGTATCTCCAGTGTATTTGTGCATTGAATCTTGATAATGAGTTTAACTAATCTGTTTTGACGATTCAAGATTCGCAATTCAAGATACCTTATTGTCATGTAATAGAACGGAATATGTAATATTACACAAAATTGCCATTCAAGTCGCCCGGCGCCACTTACAGTGAGAGAAAGAGATGCAAAAGAAAATCCCTTCAGAGTCACTGAATGTCCATGGATTTGCCTCCATTGCTCTCACAACCTTTCACAATCTCCTGTTCGATCCATTGGCAACTTGAGGTCCAGACCCCAACCTTCGATACAATAAGGAAGCCTTCAATTTCTGGGATCTCTAGGGAGAGCCAATTTCATACTCAGCATCCTCCTGAATCCAGGCTCCAATTCCTGGTTCTCATGAGCCAGTCTCAAGCAGCCCGCAGTTTCTGCAGGGTCCCCTCCTGCAAGTCACCCACAGCCTGTGTGGGTCCCTCAGCCACTAAACCCCTTGTTGCTCCTCTGAAATGGTCACTGTCCTGTAGGGTCATCTCCTTTACTTCTCCTTCAACAGGGTGAGGTGGCGGGAGCTGTTCTTCCCATTTCTCGGGCACTGCACCTGTCCACTGCTCCCCAGTGTCTGCAAACCCTGGTGAGCGCTGCCGAGCACAGGCACCACCATCTTAGGCACAGACCTGTGGTTGGAGGATATTATTTTAAAAACACCATCAGCTCCTCCAACAGCCTGACGGCAGCAGGACCAGGCGGCTGAACCCCTCCGAGCAGCGCTGCGTCTCCGCTCTCTGCTCTCTCAGGTCCACGCCTGAGGCAGAGCTGCTGTAACAGCAGCTCTGAACTGAACTCCAACCCCCAATCTGATTCAGTATACACACAGTGGCAAAGTTATGTGGGCAGATGGTTAATGCATGGGTGATTACAGCATTCAGAGAATCCGGCAAATGAAATGAATGAAAAGAGGGACAGGGGATAGATTTCAGAATGGATTGCAAGTGAACCAAGGACACTCACATGATGGGAGAACTGGGGTTGGTCATCAGCAGGCTGTGGAAGAGGGGAAGGGTCTGCATCCATTTATTCCCTGCAAGTTCTTCTCAGCAATAAACACATACAGCATTGAGCAGGCCCGTTGGCTCATCTCGTCCGTGCTGACTGAGTTGACATTCCGGGTTGGTCCCATATGCCTGCATTCATCCATGTCCTTCCAATTCTGTCATGATCATAAATCTATCCAAATGTCTTCTGAACGCTGTTGTTGTGCCTGCTTTCATAGTCTCCTCTGATAGCTCATTCCAGATGTGGGCCACCATATGAAGGAATAATTTGCTTTGAAGGTTCCCTGTGGTGGTACACCACTGGCCTACTGCAGGGGGCAACCTCTGTACCTGCAGGAGTGTAAGGACACAGGACAACACCTGGCCGGCTGCCAATCAGTCGGTCTGAATAGATCAAGTCCTACCCAGTCGGGTGTCAATCACCCTCCGGGATATAAGACTGCGCCGGCCTCCCGAGGCCTCACACTGAGCTACTGCAGCCACAGCCAGCCTGGCTCTGTGGAAGTCTTTGTGGATTAAAGCCTGTTGTTCAGTCTTTACCTTGTGTGTGTCTGATTCTGTCTAACAGCGCACCACACTCCCCTTGAGCCTTTACCCTCTCACCTTAAGCCTGGGCCCTCTAGTTTTAGAATCATCTACTCTGGGAGAGACTGTGGGTGATCACAAGTCAACTTGCTGCCATTCCACTTTCTGTATGTTCTGATATGAGTGATGTGGTCAGTGCGGGACCAACAGCCTTCCACAATGGTCAGGAGGGTGCTTTGTGAGATGGTGCTCCTCCACTGCTTACACAAGGCGTCATTTTAGCCTGAGGCATGGCTTTCAGATGGTTGATATGCTCAAGATTCAATGTATTGTCATTTAATAAAAAGTGTCACATTGCACAAAATTGCTTTTGTTCGTTGTAAGGCAGACAGATTCGCCATCAGCAGAAATTGCCTGTAGCAGTTCTTACAAGTCAGAGAAAAAGAAGCGAAAGAGAGTTCATTCAGAGTCATCGAGTGTCCGTGGAGTTACCTCCAGCACTTCCACAACCTCTCCAGCCTCACAGAGTCCAGTCTAAACCATCGACAACCTGACCTCCAGATCTGAACCGCTGATCCGATTAGGAATCTTTCAGCGCCTTCGGCGCCCTCTTGCATCCCGGTTCCGATACCTGATAGCCCTCCAGTCTCAAACCATTCTCCAGTAGTCCATGTCCTGGTGTGAGTCCCTTGTCCACTGCTTCCAGCAGCCCACAGCCTGCGTGTGGGTTCCTCTCCTCAAGTCACCCACAGTCCACCGCCTGTGTGTTTCTCAGCCGCAGAACTCCTCACTGGTCCGCTGCCATGGCCACCATCCCATGGGTCATCTCTTCTGCTTTGCCTCAGGGAGGGGAAGTCTCCCTATTTTCTGGTGCCCTGCTCCAGTCCTCCTCTTCCCTGGAGTCTGTAATCTCTCGTGGCTGCTACCGATTATAGGCACCGCCATCTTGGGCACAGACCCCCACGGTCATGAGATTTCAAATAAAGCCACCATTGGCTCCTTCAACAGGCCATTTAAAGCCTGTATGGAGCTGATGGCAGTCGAACTGGGCAGTTAACCCCATGGGGAGTGCTGCGTCTCCGCTCCCTGTTCTCCACCGGTCAGCACCAGCGGCAACATTGCCATTCTCAAGAGGAATTATTTTGCTTTGGTTGCAGGACAGAAATAAGACCAAAATGCGTAGGAGCAGAAATAGGCTCTTCGACCCATCAATATGCCCACCATTCAATCATGAGCTGATCCGTTTTTCCACTCAGCCTCACCATCCGGCCTTCTCCTCATAACATTTGATGCCCTGGCTAATCAAGAACCTGACAGTCTCTGTCTTAATTCCCAGATTTCTAGAAGTCAGTGGAAATGTTACAATCCTTCATGGAGATTTTGAATACATCCTTAAATGTTGAAGGTGGGGTCGCAGTGAAACAGTCTGAACACCGAAAGGGCGTGCAGATGTGTCCAGTAGTGGAAGAGTCGAGGACTGGAGGGCACAGCCTCAGAATAAAAGAAGTTACCTTGACAACAGAGATGACGAGAAATTTATTCAGCCAGAGGGTTATGAATCTGTGGAATTTGTTGCCACAGGCGGCTGTGGAGGCCAAGTCATTGGGTGGGTTTAATATGGTGGTTGATAGATTATTGTCATGGGAATGGCAGCTAGGGCAGGGATATGCTCCTCTTGTATGATGTGGGAATTAAGGAAGCCATCAGTGTCCCTGATGACTACACCTGCAAGAAGTGAATCAAACTGCAGCACCTTATAACCGAGTTAGGGAACTGGAGACGGATGAAGGGTCGATCACCTGGGGGGCAGCGGGAATGATAGCCAAGAGTTATAGAGAGTCAGTAGGAGGCAGAAAGCTTGGTGGCAGATTGGAAAGGGGAAGGGAATAGACAATCAGTGCAGGGAAAAGCTATGCCTCTTTCCTTAAATAACATGTATCCTGTTTTGGATACTGTGGAAGGGATGGTCTACCAGTGACAAGCCACAATGGTCAGGTGTCTGACATGGAGGCTGACCCTCTTGCTCAGAAGGGAAGGGAGGAGAAGAAATTAACTCTAATGAAAGGAGATTCAATCTTTTGGGATACGAGTAGGAGGTTCTATGGATGGGATTGAGCCTTCTGGATGGTGGGCTACCTCTTGGGAATACCTGAAGCATTTGATCCAGTGATTGGGAACACCAGAGGTGTAAATCCAGAGGATTAGAGATAGAGAGGATGAGCAAATGTAAGTTCCTAGGAGTCACTATCTCAGAGGACCTTTCCTGGACCCAACATACCAATGTCATTGTGAAGAAAGCACGTCAGCACCCCTACTTCTCAGGCATTTGCGGATGTTCAGTATGACGTCAGAAACCACGGCAAGCTTCTAAAGATATGTGGTGGAAAGTGGGCAAACCACCTGCATCACTGGTCTGGGAGTACCAATGCCTCAGAGTGGAAAGCCCTGCAAATGGTAATAGACATACCCTAGGATATCACAGGAAAAACTCTCCCCACCATCGAGAAAGTGTACATGGAACTTTGCCATCAGAGAGCAGCAGCAATTCTCAAGGATCCACACCACCCGGGACATGATCTGCTTTCAGGAAAGAGGCATAAGTGCCACAAGACTCACACCGCGAAGTTCACGAACAGTTTCTACCCCTCCATCATATCCACTCCTAAACAACAAACTCAATCACAGACTCATTTTAGGACTCTTATTTGCACATTATTTATCATTTGAGTTTTTTTTTCAGTATTGCACAGTTTGTTTATGTTTCTTTCTTTCATACCATATATTTCGGAGGATAAGACAACACTTGAAGCATCCAAAAAACACCCTTAAATAAGGGTTGCCCTATAGCCAAGATACAAAATCAGTATCTTAAAATTCTACACAAAATACCACTTGATATTGGAGTACAATGAGGGGAACAAGTGAGGTTATGCAGGATGGAAGGAAAATGAAAAAGCAATCCTGAGCCATGATGTTGACGGACTGTTTCTCTCCAAGTCCCTCCATCTTCAGCGTGTTGCCTTGTTGGGCCACTGAGAAACTGCAGGCTCTCAGTTCCCGGAGCAGCTCAGCTTAATGGAATAGGCAAGGTCGGTGAGGTAGGCCAGGAGGTTAACGCTAGTCAACACGGTGAACATGAGGCACAGTTTCCAGTGGCAGTCTACTTGCTCAGATCCCGCTAGCTGATGGTCCTTTTCGACGAGGCCTTCGACATGTTCTTCCAGGTTGGGGGTGGGGGGGGGTGAAGAGGCTGTGCGAATGGGTGAGCTCGACTCCAAAGACCAAGAGGGTGGAGAGGAAGGAGAAGCACCAGGCAGTGATGACGAAGGTGGCGAAGTCTTCGTGCCGGGCCGAGTCCTGGCCATCACCGTCTCCGACAACCCCAATGCCACACATGGGGAGACAACCTGCAACCGCCTTGGAGAGATTAGGTCACTCAGGTCATTGGATCTCACCAGCATCTCCATCGCCTGTTAATATTTGACAATGGAAACTGGTGTTTCTGCTCAGAGGTATAATAAACTGCTGAAAACTGCTAACTTTATGATCAAGATCTTTTGGTCACGCCCATCAGCTCAATCAACATGACACCAACTCAGTTAACACACGTATAGTACAGGTATGTTTGGGTTCATCTTATACCACCGATAAGAGCTAAAGTCATGAAATTCAGAGAGATATTGGGTCTCGTCTTATCGGAAGGTCACCTTATCCAATGAAATAATACAATTTTTGTTTTTTATTGAGCACAGTTTACCTATCAGTAGCAATTCTGTGTGGTCCAAAGGAAAAAAGAATCTCAGGGTTGTATGTACTCTGACAATAAATCTGAACTTTGAACTTTGGGGGCAGGGTCAGGGATGTCTTAGATTGAGTCCATAGCATTTTCAACTGGGAGGGTGAGCACCCAGATGTTTTTGTCCATGCTGGGACCAATAACATGGGATGGAAGGGTGATGAGGTCCTGCCAAGTGAGTTCAGGGAGTTAGGTGCAAAGTTAAAGGAAAATATCTCAAAGGTTATCTCTGCCTTAGTAAATCTTAATAAATAGCTCAGGAGATGGTGCAGAAGGGAAGGCTTTTGATTTTTGGCCACGCGTCCAGGGATGGTGGGGCATACCAGTTGGATTTGCATCTGAACCGGAGAAGGATCAATGTCCTTGTGGGGAGATGCGCTTGTGATGTTCTGGCAGGAGGGGGATTTAAACTAGAGTTGCAGGGGGATGGTAACCAGAGCAGAGAGTGGAGTGGTTGTGCAAAAAGATGCAGGCAAAGACAGAAATCGGAAGGTTGAGCATAATGGTAGTAATGTTCTGATTTGGGAAGAGAGTGTGGCAACATGTGGAATTAGGACAATAACGGGGACGGTTGCAGGAGAGGCAGGATTGGCAGCTCAGTGTTTGGAGTTCTGTTGTTTGAGACATGATCGTGTTATATGGTGAGCTCTCCACTGGCCACCGTGACAGAGGTGCACCAAAGAAAAGGTACAAGGACTGCCTAAAGAAATCTCTTGGTGCCTGCCACATTGACCACCGCCAGTGGGCTGATATTGCCTCAAACCGTGCATCTTGGCGCCTCACAGTTTGGCGGGCAGCAACCTCCTTGGAAGAAGACCGCAGAGCCCACCTCACTGACAAAAGGCAAAGGAGGAAAAACCCAACACCCAACCCCAACCAACCAATTTTCCCCTGCAACCGCTGCAACCGTGTCTGCCTGTCCCGCATCGGACTTGTCAGCCACAAACGAGCCTGCAGCTGACGTGGACTTTTACCCCCTCCATAAATCTTCGTCCGCGAAGCCAAGCCAAAGAAGAAGAGAGAGGGGAATAAAAGAGGGAGGAATGACATTGCCAGTTAGGGAAACCATAACAGCAGGGAAGATCAGGGGCTTGTCTACTGACTCTCCACTCTATCCTGACCAACCTAAAGAATGATGCTTCATACACCAGGCTGCTGTTCATTGGCATTCAGCATGATCACACCTGAGAGGCTGGTAGATAAACTGTCTTTGCGGGGACTCAACACCCCTCTCTGCAATTGGATTCTGGATTCTTTTTTTGAATATTTTATTTATAATTTTTCACACAGGCCTGTACAGTCATATACCACGTCCTGCCAACAATGACAGTTCACAATCTTGAACACTGTACATATATTCCTTTTCTCGATGACTATATATACAAGCCCACGTCATTACCCACACCCTCCCCCATCTATAAAACTAAACGATTCATTCATTCTACAATGAAAATAACAAGAACACACATTATCATTAAGGAAATGAATAAGAATGCAAATAATAAGAAACAGGGACTATCACGGCTTAACGGACGGTTTCCGGGTCGGTGCTCATTCTTGACGTTCCTTGATCGGGGCCAGTGCGGGAGAGAGGGAGCCGCAGCAGGGAACGGTAGAACAATCACTTCCATACACCTATATAGTGCATGTATGGCTGCCAAATCTTCCGAAAGGTTTCTTAGATTATAAATTATTTTCTCCAGGGGAATGCAACTTTGCATTTCCTTGTTCCATTGCTCAATACTAAGAATAGAGTCACCGCAATGCCCTTCCTGGCCACTGCCAATGCGATTAACATAAATTGGATTTGGAATTTGGACAGCTTCATCATAAGCCTTATGTCCAATATATTTCCCAACAGGAACAACTGATGATCCTGAGGGAACTGTTTACCTATAATTTTCTCCAGGACTTGGCCTAGATCCACCCAAAAGGGCCTCAGACTTCTCTGCCTAGACTTCAAGAGGTACTGGAGCACTATGGGGAACTGTCTGGGTATAAAATCAATTGGGATAAGAGCGAGGTGATGCCACTCACTGAGGGTAATTATAGACAAATTAAAGGAATTAGTAATTTAAAATGGCCACAGAAGGGGATCAAATACCTAGGAGTTAATATTGACAGTGACCTGAAAAACTTATATAAGTTAAATTATGCCCCCTTGCTGGGAAAAGTCGAGGAGGACTTAAAGAGGTGGATGCCCCTGCCTATCACACTGGTGGGCAGGGTCAACTGCATCAAAATGAATGTGTTGCCAAGATTCCATTATCTTTTTGAAACATTGCCTGTGCCTTTGCCCCAGGGTTTCTTCAAACAGTTATCAGATATGATTAGGAGGTTTCTTTGGAATGGGAAGGTACCAAGGGTCTCAATGGAAAAATTATCATGGGACTATATTTGTCCAGCTGGATTGAGATTGCTGGACTTTAGAAAAAATATTATTGGATTCTGGATTCTTGACAGAAAGACCACTGTCAGTCTGGTAGCAAAATCTCAAGTCCCATCTCACTGAGCACTGGCACACCTCAAGGCCATGTGCTCAGCCCACTACTGATCACACCACTGACCCATGACTGCTCTGCCAGATTCAGTACAAATTGAATCAGCAAGTTTTCAGAACAGATAAGAGTAGTTGGCCTCATTGACAACAATGATGAGTCAGCTTACAGAGAGGAGGTTAGGAGGCTGGTAAAATGGTGGGAGATCAACAACCTGAGTCTCAGCGTGGACAAGACAATGGAGATGATTGTGGACTTCAGGTAAACAAAAGTTGACCATTCTCCATTACCTATCAAGTTACAAATGTAATCTAATATGCAGAGTGTGTTGTTAAAGTCCATTACCAAGACTGGTACCAAAATGCCCTGATGCAATTTAATTAAACAAATTGTTTAAACAGAACTGCACCAACCTAACCCTCTCCTCAACTCCTCATCAAATTAAATAAATGGTATTGCGAAGGGTCTGATTAATCAAAGTTTAAGTGCATAGATTAGAGTTTTCAGTCCTGGATTCAGACTTATTTACATTACTAATTGAAAATTATGCTTAACAAGCAACAATTATCTCTCAAGCAAATTCATGGTTAATTTGATATGCAAGGGAGAACAGTAAATAATATGAGCATTATACAAATGAAGGTTGACTCTGGCAAGAGAAACGGGAGATAAATGAGCTTGTCAACACACTGTGACCTTTTCAGAAGCCGTGCAATTTCAAGTCTACAATGCTGTTGCAGCGATTAGTAAGGTTGATGTTCCACATTACTGTCTGCAGAAAAATCTGTACAAAGACGTTTATTTTTACAAGTTATACTCTGTGTGGCCCAATTAGCTGCCGAGTAAATGCATTTGAACAACCTGGTCTTCAAAACACTTCTACTACCTTCTGCTCCCCCATTCCCAATCACAAACTCAAGTTCTGCCATGAGGAATAATGATGTGGAGGAACATAGTTTTGGACAAAGTATCCTCTGTGTTGTCCATTCGAATGTAGGCTTGGAATCTTGAACTGTTTATTTTTCAAATGATCTTTCTATTAATAACAGAAGTTCTGCCTTCAACCGAGACAGGAGACAGAAAGCAGTGTTTTTTATTAATGAATGTCATTACCTGGAATTGTTTAGTAGAACATTTGAATATAGCCTATCCACAAGAAATTCATTGTTGGTCGATGAACTTCCTCTCCTCTTTTGGATCTTTTCAGCCCCTCTCTCCCACCTAAATTCCAATTAAACAACCTCTCATTTCTTAAAGTACGAAGAGTGTAAAAGGTTGTCGATGATCAACATAGACTTACTGAGCCAAAGGGCCTTTCTCATGTGTTACGTCTCCACAAGCATTCCCAACCAAAAGAATTCTCCTCTAGAGAGCTAGTTTCAATTGTAGTTTTATTATATGCTCAGTGATATGTTTACAAGGCCATTTACATGTTGGGCACTACCAGTTTCCCCAGTAATCACAAGGACAAAGAATGAGGGGGAACGATAGGCTTTATTGTACATAAGACATGAGCCGGCCCAGATCCAAGCTAGGGAAGGGAGAGGTGGCCCGACCTTTATGGCCTGGGTCCCAGGGGAGGAGTCCAAGTGAAAGTGTCATCAGGGGGTGGGCCAGCCCAAGCCTTTACCGGCCAATGAGTACATACAATCCATACCATTACATGACAAATGCAGGGTTCTGTCCATTGGTTGACCACATGGGGTCTCCCCCTCTGGTCAAGGGGATCTGCTTCAGTTATGCATTTCCCTCTTGGTGTTACCCATGGTACAACACTCAGAGTTAATTTAGGGCTATGGTAACATGAGGTTTAAGTTACCAAAGTACATAGACACAAGTTTGAATCTTGTCATTGCAGCCGGGGAATTTAAGATGAATTAATTAATATAATTTTGAATTATTTGAAAAAGCCAGTGTCAATAACAAAGTACAGTCACATACAGAAATATACACGTATGAATATCAGAAATATGACAGCTAGTGAGAACACAAAACAGGATGCCACAGCATCATGCCCTTCGACCCATGGTCTGTGCACTAAACAATGGCAAATTAAATTAACTCAAAAAATAATTTATGTTTCAAATTTAGTGAATTGAGAACTCCAATGAACAGCAATGTAATGATCAATGTATACTTTAATTGACTTTGATGAGGACTCTCGACCTTTGAAGCAGGCATAAATTGATGTATATCATGTATATTACATTTTTTTTGCATTATTACATGGCAATAAATCTACTCTAATCTATTCAATTTTCTCTAAAATGTTGAAATTGACCTTGCATTCACGTCCTCCGCCGGCAGCTCATTCCACATTGTCACCGCCATCTGAGTGAAGAAGTTTCCCAAATGTTCCTCTTAAACACTTCACCTTTCACTCTTAACACACATCCTCTTATTCTTGTCTCACTCAACCTCAGCCTGCTTACCCTGTCTGAACCCTTCTATCAAATCTCCCCTCCTTCTCCCATGTTCCAAGGAATAAAGTTCTAACATTTATTCCCTGGACCAAACTTTTCCTATAACTCAGCTTATCAAGATGTCCCAGCAACATCCTTGTAAATTGTCCCTTCACTCTTTCAATCTTATTGATAGCTTAACTGTAGGTAGGTGACCAAAAGTGCACTGAATTTAAATCTAGGCTCACCAATGTCTTAATACTCAAAGATTTTGGAGCAACTCAGCAAGTCATGCAGCATTGTATTGCATGTTTTGGGCCTAAGCCTTTGGTCGAGGTTTAATCAAAAAGCAGGCAGGTGCCTGAATTAAATGGTGGGGGGAGGAGCAGGGGGAGGAGCTCAAGCCCACTGGCAAGAGGTCAGAGATGGATAAAGGGGAAGGGCAGAAGAAAAAAGCTGACAAATGATAGAGAATGGGAACAGTTTTCTGAATAGGGTGGAGAGATGGAGAAAAGGAGACAGAGGGAAAGGGATAGAGAGATAGACAAAAGAGAGGTCTAATGGAAACCAGGGAAGTCGATGTTAATGCCGTCTGGTTGGAGAGTGCCCAAGCTACATGTTGTTGCTCCATTTTGTTGGTGGTCTCAGTTTGGCAGAGTATGAAGCCATGTCCAGAAATTACGGTGGGGAAATGAGGTGCAGAATTGAAATGATTGGACACTGGAAGGCCTCACTATAGCAGCAGACAGAGCGAGGGTGCTCAACAAAATGATCTCCCAGTCTGCATCCAGTTTTTCCAATGTATAGGAGGCCACAATGAGTGTACCAGATTCAGTAGATACTCTCCCATTAAACTACAAAGACATCAAAATCATGGTGGCTACACGTCCGGCATGCCAGAAATACAAAAATACACAACAAAAAGAAGAGATGATACCTATGGAAATACCTGCCAGGCCATGGCACACAGTGGGAACAGACGTGTTCACAGAAAACCAAGTATGGTATCTGAGTGTATCCTGCTACTACTCCAAATTCCCCTTCATCAGGAAAATGAAGGACCTGAAAGCATCAACCATCACTGCTGCAGCACATAACCATAATCATATAACCACTTACAGCACAGAACACGCCAGTTCAGCCCTACTAGTCCATGGCGTAGCAAATCCCCACCCTCCTAGTCCCACTGACCAGCACCCGGTCCATACCCCTCTAGTCCCCTCCTATCCATGTAACGATCCAGTCTTTCCTTAAATGCAACCAATGATCGCGCCTCGACCACATCTGCCGGAAGCTCATTCCACATCCCCACCACCCTCTGCGTAAAGAAATTTCCCCTCATGTTCCCCTTATAATTTTCCCCCTTCAATCTTAAACCATGTCCTCTAGTTTGAATCTCCCCCTTTCTTAATTGAAAAAGCCTATCCACATTTACTCTGTCTGTCCCTTTTAAAATCTTAAACACCTCTATCAAGTCCCCTCTCAATCTTCTACGCTCCAGAGAAAAAAGCCCCAGTCTGCACAACTTTTCCCTGTAACTCAGACCCTGAAATCCTGTCAACATTCTCGTGAACTTTCTCTGCACTCTCTCTATTTTGTTTATATCTTTCCTATAATTTGGTGACCAAAACTGTACACAGTACTCCAAATTTGGCCTCACCAATGTCTTGTACAATTTCATCATAACCTCCCTACTCTTGAATTCAATACTCCGATTTATGAAGGCCAACATTCCAAATGCCTTCTTCACCACACCATCTACCTGAGTATCAGCCTTGAGGGTACTATTTACCATAACTCCTAAATCCCTTTGTTGCTCTGCACTCCTCAATTGTCTACCATTCAATGTATATGACCTATTTAAATTTGCCTTTCCAAAATGCAGCACCTCACATTTATCTGTATTAAATTCCATCAGCCATTTCTCAGCCCACACCTCCAGCCTTCCTAAATCACCTTTTAATCTACGGTAATCTACCTCACTGTCCACAACACCACCAATCTTTGTGTCATCCGCAAACTTGCTTATCCAATTCTCTACCCCTACATCCAGATCGTTAATATATATAACAAATAATAGTGGACCCAGGACTGAACCCTGAGGAACTCCACTAGTCACCGGCCTCCAATTGGACAAACAATTGTCTACCACTACTCTCTGACACCTCCCATCCAACCACTGCTGAATCCATTTCACTACCTCCTTATTTGTACCTAATGCCTCCACCTTTTTTCCTAACCTCCTGTGGGGAACTTTGTCAAAAGCTTTACTAAAGTCCAAATAGACAACATCCACAGCTTTCCCTTCATCAACCTTTTTTGTAACCCCCTCGAAGAACTCAATCAGGTTTGTCAAGCATGATCTACCCCTGACAAAACCATGCTCATTACTCCCTATCAATCCTTGTACGTCCAAAAAATTGTAAATAGCATCCCTCAGAACACTTTCCATCAACTTGCCCACCACAGACGTCAGACTTACAGGCCTATAATTCCCAGGTTTGCATTTGGACCCTTTCTTAAATAGAGGAACCACATGCGCCACCCTCCAATCCTTTGGTACCACCCCCGTGGCCAGTGACATCCTAAATATCTCTGTTAATGACCCCACTAACTGTCCACTAGCCTCCCTGAGTGTCCTAGGGAATATTTTGTCCGGTCTGGGAGATTTATCCACCTTTATCTTTTTTAACACAGCCATCACTACCATGCACTCTTCACAGAACAGGGGAGACCAGAACAAGTGATATGTGACAATGGAACCCAATTCACATCACGTGGAATTCAGAGAAATAGCTGCAGAATATGGGTTCACCATCGTTACTTCATCACCACATTACCCCAAAGGCCATGGATTCATTGAGAGGCATGTACATACAATTAAACACACTCTCACAAAGCGTCGAGAGACAAAGGAAGATCCCAATCTCACCCTCTGTCACTGCGAGCCACGCCTTTGAGGGCCGACATGAAATCCCTGGCAGATCTTCTGAATGGCAGAAAGTACAAGACAACCCTGCCAAGCAAAATCCATCCACCAGACGACCAAGAGGAAAGAAGAAGAAAGTTGACTAACATACAAGAGGAAAGTCATCAACATTATAATAAACATGCACAAAAACTACCAGAACTCTTCCAAGGGCATCACGTGCATATTCAAGAGCCAGTGATAAAAACTTGGAGCCCAGCAAAGATTGTTAGAGAAGCTAAGACACCAAGGTCATACATTATTGAGACAGAATCTGGTAGGCAGCTGAGACGAAACAGGATCCACATTTACCCAACCCCAGATCTGATACGGAAAGCGCCAGATCTGACACAGAAAGTGCCAGATCTGAAACGGAAAGTGCCAGAAGGACCAGCAGCTTCTAAATATCCAACAACTTGTGAAGGAATATGAGTAGAACCCCCAACCAATAACCGTAACAATTGAACAGCAAGCGACAGGAGAACCGAGGCAAACAACACCACCACCCACAACCGTACTAACACCACTGAACCAAAAAGACACAACAAGGTCTACGAGGTGGAGAAGTAACATCCTACCACCAGTGTGATTCCACTGAAAAGAATATAGAACTGCAATTGTATAATTAGAATATTTAATTCTTAATGGCATGTGCAGGTAAAGAAGCAGTAACAATTTATAAGAAATTTAAATCTTAATAAATCTTTTAATTTTTAGAGATTTTTTTTTAAAAGAAGGAGAGATGTTATATGCAGTGGAAACTTGGGACTGTTTTATGCTGGAGCATGAACACTGCAAGACTGTAAGAGCCGCATCGCACTGAGTGGTGGACATGCTCGATGCGACAGTGTGTACAAACATGATGAGCAACCTGACCAGCACTGATGTAAGTAAAAGTTTGTGCTGTAAACTTACAAGCTTCTCTGAGTGTTTATTAAGACCTCCAATGGTACAACCGAAGACATAACACTAGGTATTCACGGTGCAGTAGTGAACTCGATTCGACAATGGCAGGATGGGAGAAGCCAGAAAGTAGAGGTGGGTGATTGGTTCTCAGACTGGAGGCCGGTGTGCCTCATGGATCGGTGCTGGGACCATTGTTGTTTGTCATCTATATCAATAATCTGGATGTTAATGTGGTAAATTGGATCAGCAAGTTTGCAGATAACACTGAGATTGGAGGTGTTGTGGACAGCGAAGAGGGTTTTCAAAGCCTGCAGGGGGATCTGGACCAGGTGGAAAACTGAGCTTAAAATGGCTGATGGAATTTAATACAGACAAGTGTGAGTTGTTGCATTTTAGAAGGACAACCCAAGAAAGGAGAAACACAGTGAATAGTAGGCCACTGAGCAGTGTAGTAGAACAGAGGGACCTGGGAATACAAATGCTTAATTCCCTGAAAGTTGCGTCACTGGTGCATTGGGTGGTAAAGAGAGCTTTTGGCAAATTGGCCTTCATAAATAAAGTATTGAGTATAGGAGTTGGGATATTATGGTAAAGTTATGTAAGACATTGGTGAGGCCAAATTTGGAGTATTTTGTGCAGTTTTGGAGCCTAACAACTGGAAGGGTATCAGTAAGACATAAAAAGTGCAGAGGAGATTTACTAGGATGTTGCGCAGACTTCAAGAACTGAGTTACAGGGAAAGATTAAACAGGTTAGGACTTTATTCCCTGGAGGGCAGAAGAATGAGGTGAGGTTTGATAGAGGTATTTAAAATTATGAGGGGGATAGACAGAGTCTCATAGAGAGGGTTTTTGCACTGAAGATAGTAGGTGAGATATAAACCAGAGGGCATGGGTTAAGAGTGACGGGAAGAGTTTATGGGGAACTTCTTCACACAGAGAGTGGTGGGAGTGTGAAACAAGCTGCCAGCTGAGGTGGTGAGTACAGGCTCAATTTTAACAGTTAAGAAGAATTTATCAGGTACATGGATGGGAGAGGTATGGAGGGCTCTAGACTAGGTGCAGGTTACTGAGACTAGGCAAAAAAATGGTTAATCACCGATTGGAAGGGCCGAAGGATCCCGTTTCTTTGTTGTATTACTATGCCATATATTTTCTTTTTCTCACTATAATGCTATGTGCTGGATTTTTGTTTTTTTTTTTGTTGCACTACCTGCTGTACTTAAATTGACTTGCCTGGATAGCACATAAACCCAAGTTTTTCACTGTATCTCAGTACACGTGTCCATGTAGAATTCAATGAAAATTTAACAATACTCAAGGAACTTGACACCATACAGGACATAGTAACCCATTTGACCGGCATCCCATCCACAATCATTCACTCATTTTCTGATGCCTCAGTGGGAAATATTTCAGAATCGGTGACCATATTTCTATTTATCTGAAGAGATAGGTCTGGTCCATTTTGATGGCATGAGATAGGAACTCAAAAATAATATGGTTGGAGGAGGCTGATTGCACGAACATAGATGGCAAGCATCTGAGAGGCTTTTAAAAATGGAATATGGAATAATCAGGGCCAACCTGCAGAGTGAAGGGCATGAGTGGCAGATTAAAGAGCAAATTGGCATCAAGAAAGAGAATAGGTCTCTATAAGAATTAATGTGATCGCCACGGATCAATGGGAAAGTAGACTGTTACAAAATCAAACCAGCAACCACAAAGAAGGCAGATCACACAGGGGTAAAGATGAACAATTACTTTAACAACAAAAATTCATCTTCAAACTTTAATTCAAAATCCCCCCCTTTTATAACAATGCCCACTGGTTACTATGCAAATTTCTATAACAGTGTAAAACTAATAAATTCCCCAGCCTAAATATAACATATATAATTAAAGTCTAAGATATTTCCAACCAGCCCACAGAAAAACTTAGACACAAAACACAGAAGACTCACAAAACTTCGATCTCAACCAAATCAAAGATCATAAACAAAAGTCAGTTTGTTTGGTAAACTGAAGCCAAAAGATCTTTGAGAGAGAGCACAAAATTCGAAGTTGTCTTGTGTTGCTGCAGAGGGAGGAACAATGGGCTTGGTCTGGATCCTTCTGGCTGCCTTCAAAATGTTCATCCTTCTTGAAATCCCAAGATTCTCAACTGTTCTCCAGACCATGACTCATGCTCTGGGCCTCCTTCCACTCCACAGCACCCCCCAGTGGTGGTTTATCATCCAAGTCTAGAAATTTTTAGATAATTTTTTGCACATGCTCAGTCCGTCTCCCACTCTCTCAGCAGTCCACCTTCCCTGTGGCTCTTAAAGGCAAACTGACATTTTTTACATAAAACCACACAACACGTAGGCCAATACACAACACAGAACTCTGTAACAAGACAAAGAGATGATAAGGAATTTACCAGCCAGACGTACAATGTCATCAAAAGCAAGGCACACCCCGATGCTGACTGAAGTATATATATATATATATATATATATTATGGTTGTTCCTTCACCATCACCAAATTAAAATATTGAACCCCATCCCTGATAGCATTGTGGGTAATGACTGTCTCTTCCCGGGTGAGGACCTCATGCAGCTCTAGCCTTAGGGGCTGTTGAGGGAGCTGGAGCAGGGCGGATTCTTGGACTGAGCGGTTGGCACTGAAAAGAGATTGGAAGTGTTCTGACCATCGGTTGAGGATGGAGATCTTGTCGCTGAGGAGGACTTTGCCATCTGAGCTGCGCAGCGGGCTTTGGACTTGGGGTGAGGGGCCGTACACAGCCTTTAGAGCCTCGTAAAAACCCCTGAAGTCGCCAATGTCCGCGCTGAGCTGGGTTCGTTTGGCGAGGCTAGTCCACCATTCATTTTGGATCTCCTGGAGTTTGCGCTGAAGATGGCTGCATGTGCGACGGAAGGCTCGTTTCTTCTCTGGCCAGGACGGCTTTGCAAGGTGAGCCTGGTGGGCAGATCGCTTCTTTGCCAGCAGCTCCTGGATTTCCTGGTTGTTTTCGTCGAACCAGTCCTTGTTTTTCCTGGAGGAGAAGCCCAGTACCTCTTCAGTGGATTGCAGTATGGCAGTCTTCAGCTGATCCCAGAGGGAATGACTGCAGTAAATACACACCAAAATGTCAGAGGAACTCATCCGGTCTTTCAGCATCCATAGGAGATAAAGATATATTGCCAACATTTCTGGCCTGAGCCCTTCTTCAAGGAATAAGCAAAGAATGAGCAGAATGAGGTAACTTTCATGTTTTACCTCGAAGACTGCAGCAGCTCAAGAAGGCAGCTCATCAAGACCTTCTCAAGGGATGGGTAAATAAATATTGGCTCAACCTACAAAGCCCACACCCATTTAATAACCAACAAAACAATCCACTTTCAATTATCAACTCATGGAAGTTAAAATGGGGAAACTGATAAGTTTCTGCTTGTAGAACATGAGGGTGAAGGAGAGAATCGAGACAGGTATAAAAGACTGTGATTCATTGCATTAGAGGGGATCTGTTCCCACTCAGTGGAAGATTCAAAGCACAGGGACATAGATTTGAAATCTTGGGGGAAATGATAGAGACATTTTTTTTTACTTGGGGGGGATAATTATCAGGAATGTCCTTTCTAGAAGGTTGAGGGTCAGAATTAGTCATTTCAAGGAGAATTGGAAAGGTGGATGAGAGGGATTAAAATGTGTAGAGTGGGGGAAATGGGTAGACAATGTTGGAAATGGAGATAGGAATTGTATGGGCTGAATGGCCTTTTCTGCTAGGATTTCATGATTGTACAATAAAACTCCTGGTATCTGGAACCTAAGGGGATTAGGTTGCTTGAGTTATCAAGGAAATTGATTGAGCAACTTGATAAGTGTATTTAAGATAATTTTAAATATATAAGATAATTATCTGGTTGCTTGAGATTGCATGGTGCATGATTGGCCAACTAACTGCTAAGAGGTGCCAATTTAAAACTATTGTATTTTTACCTATTTATATTCTGCAATTTTTGTGCCAATTGCTTGAGGTTGCCGGTGGCCTGGATTCCAGATAACGGGGATTTTACCATATAAGGTAACATACTGTGCATTTACTCATGTGATCTAACTTAATTAAATATTACAGCACAAGAAGAGACCTTTTGGCCCATCACATCTCTGCCAAATATGATGCCAAGTTGATCTAAATCTCTGGTGCTTGTATATGACATACAGTATATCCCTCTGTTGCCTGAATATTCATGTATGTATCTAGATGCTTCTTTCATGTCTGCTTCCTCCACTACTCGAGACAGCCCATTCCAGGCATTCACCACTCCCTCACCTTCAATGCATGGCCTCTAATACATGACACATATATGCTGGACAAAATGTTCTGATCCTCTACCCTATCAATGCCTCTTATAATTTCATAAATGTAGTGGTCTCCCCTCGGCCTCTGATGTTCCAGAGGAAGCCGTGCGTTTCTCCATCATCTCCTTCCCTCTGATTCAGGCTTTATCCTGGTAAATCTCTTCTGCCCCCTTTCCAAAACCTTTGCATCCTCCCTGCAATGGAGTAGGCGGCACTGCGTGCAATACGAAGTGAGGCCGAACCAAAGGTTTACAGAGCTGAAAACTGACTTCCAGATTCTTTCCCTCAATGCCCCAAGCAATGAAAGTAAGCACACAATTTGCCATTTTTACCACCTTATCTACTTGCATGGCCACCTTCAGGGAACTATGAACCTGGAGCCCCCAGATCCGTCTGTACATCAGTGCTGTCGAGGTTCATTTTCTACAACTCAATTACTTAACTTTGACAATTATCCCTTTCTGCTTATTATTAATGTTTAATGTTCATGTCCTACAAATTTGTAGTTCTGCTGCATCACCTTAACTTTGATTGTCAACACCACCCAATTAATAATAACCCACCAGTCTCTCTCTTCTCTGACATATCATTGATCTGTAAATGCTTCACTGATATAAAATTATTGAAATTAATTGCGTTAAGGCATCAATAAAGTTTCAATAAGGTTTGCTGCGGTGGTAGCAGGGCTGATGGATTTCAGTTCTGTGCAGGGCCAACAGCCAAGGTCATTGTCATTAGAATAGAGATGGCAAAGAAGAAATTTTATAGCAGAATTCAGATCATGATTGAGGTTGAAAGAATAAATGGGAACAGAATTGTGTAAGGGTCTATCAGAGTTGTATTTCAAGAGGTAAGCAAAGGAACATGAGAAACTTATTTTTAAACACCAAGTTGCTCAGGGACACATTCAACAGTGACTTTCAAAGATGAATGGTGAATGATTTGAAGGGGAAATAATTTGCAGGGATCAGTGCAAAAAGTGTGGGACAGGGTCTGAATGGATAACTCTCTCAAAGAACCAATGCAAGGAGCTGTGATTCTTGGAATTTCGATTCAAATCATACACCATCCTCTGAGGTTACTCGAACAAGGACTTTGAACTCTCCACCCACCTGCACTGTGGGAGATCGTTCAAAGCAAAAGCCAAAGCAATTCAATATTCAAACTGCAGCAATTCAAACAACACTTTGTTTCATGATTTGGAACTAACAGAAAATGATGTAATTGAAATTATTGGGTCAATCCTTTAATTTGATTTTAATAATAAAACTAGAAAAAAATGGGGATTGAGGCTATGAAATTCATTCATGATGGAGAATTTAAATATAAGTGATTACATTTGTTTCTTGCAGTAGTAAAAGTGGCGATTACAAGCAGGTCCAGGAAGTTGATGACTTCATTTTGTCATGGTTAAGTGCACAGAGTGGAGTGTCTATGCATTCATGATGTAGGCTTGTGATTAAAGCAGTAAAAACGTAACCATTCAAATCTGCTTCACTAAACTTGAAACATCCACATTGCAAAAGAAAAGGTGCTGATGGTCTTTTTTTTTTGAAAATGTTATTTATCATTTGTATCAATACCAAAAAAAGATTCAATAGTACAGTAATTATTGTAAGTCATACAAAATGATACAAATTATTTTTCTCCCCAACCCCCCTCCCCCCCAAAAGAAAGAAAAAGAACACATACTTCGACAAATATATTATTAGCATATATATTTCTTGATTATTTTTATCATTTCTAATTGAGAGGGGTGGATAAGGTGGAAAAGGTGGATAGAATTTTATTCATTAAATCAATGTTTGGTTTCCAAATTTTATAAAAGTTTTCAATTCGATTCTTAAACAATATAATTTTTTCGAAAGGTATACAATTTTGCATTTCAATATACCATTTGTCTCTTCTCAGTTTTCCCGTTACTGCTAGACATTTATTTGCAGTTGCTACTG
This sequence comes from Narcine bancroftii, assembly GCF_036971445.1. Classification (NCBI taxonomy): domain Eukaryota; kingdom Metazoa; phylum Chordata; class Chondrichthyes; order Torpediniformes; family Narcinidae; genus Narcine; species Narcine bancroftii. Next base: position 144,353,493 of record NC_091469.1, read on the forward strand.
CTATATTTAAAAATTTTTCTTGATATTTATCCATTTTCAATTTTATATCTTTTTTATATATATTCCCAAGTAAAAATACTCTTGGATCTTTTTGTATCTTTGCCTTCATAATTAGTCCTCGCAATACACTCAAATTGTTCCAAAATCTTTCTCACGGGACAACCAAATGTAAAAAAAGTCCCTATTTCCTTTGTAATTGAAAATAGATACTAAGAATTAAGTCCATTCAATTTATGTGGAGTATGATATAATTGATGAAGAAAATTATATTGAACATTAACTGTATTTGTAACATTCTCTTGACACAATTTTGACCATATTTATATATTTAAATCTTTCTCCCATCATAATTTTGATTTATATATTTTTTTCCTTGTAGTTTCTTGTAATTTTATATACATATTACTAATAAATTTCTTAATAATAAGTGCATCTGTTATAATATCAGCAAATTGACCTTATTCTGAGAGATTCAAATCTGTTTTAAGTATAATTTTAATTGGTAATATGCAAAAATTGTATTATTTTTTATATTATATTTATCTTTTAATTGCTCAAGTTAAAAAATCCCCAAAAACAATCTTTTATCCTCTGTAGACATATACTATACCAATTATCAAATAAAGAATTATTCAAAGTGAAAGGAATAAGTTGATTTTGTTTTAACAACATTTTAAGTAATTTTTAATCCCTCTCTCCATATGAATCCCATTCCATATCTTCAATATGTGTTTTAAAATTGGTACTTCCATATTTCCTACAAACAATTTACTATTCCATTTATATAAAATTTGTTTTGGGGTAGTTTCTCCAATTTTATTCATTTCAATCTGAACCCAGGCTGTTTTCTCACCCATTTCTCACCCATTTCAGAGCAGGAGGACAAAAATTTTCATTGAGCTGCTTTATAATAACTTTTAAAATTCAGTAATTTTGGTCCTCCCTGATCAAATTTCCATGTTAATTTTTCAAGACCAATTCTTGACATTTTACCTTCCAAATAAATTCTCGTATAATTGTATTCAAACCCCTAAAAAATATTTCTGGTACATGAATGGGTAATGACTGAAATAAATATTGTATTCTTTTATCCTGATCACTAGAGCTGGAGGCTTCTTGGGCTTTTTTAAAAAATTGCCTCCATTTTGTTGTGTGCTCTGTGCATGGGCAGAGTCACTTCTTCTCCAGTAGCAGGGAGCCATTGGCGGGGGAGTCCTTGCACAGCAATGTTCAAGGTCTCCCTGGCCCCAAGCTTTTCACCACAGGCTCTTACCTTCCGAACAGCTTGAGGATCCTTCAAGGTCAGCCTCTCTTCTTCATCTGTCTCTTTTTCTTGTTCATTTTCTTGTGAAGTAACAGCTGTTTTGTCCTTCTCTGGTGACATCTTGTACTGTTCACTAGGTCTTCTAATAAATTTTCCTTTTTAAAAAAAAACTACTTCAACCTTTTTGAACTTTAAAAAAAAACTTTTTTGGAGAGAGAAGAGATTCAAAGTTGAAGAAAGGAAATTATCAATGAATATATCAATTCAAATCAACTGCCATGAAACCGAGAACCACCACCATGAGGACGAGCTATTGAGAGCTTAAATTTTCAAACCAATTTGTTGTAAATATTGGTTCCATATTTTCAAAAAGAAATTATATTTATCATGTAAATAATAAGGTATTTTTTTAAAGAGGAATACCAGATCTCATTTCAGTATGCTACCACTGGATTCCCAAATCCATAACAGATTTCCAAGTAATAGCTACACATTTCATTGAAAGAGCTAAAGCCAATCATAAAAATTCAAATTTGATACATGGTTAACCTTAATTTTACACTAAACATTTTAATATTTCCCAACAAGAATAACATTGGATCTAATGGAAGTTTATCCTTCCATAATTTCTCCAGAAATGCTTTAATTTGTGTCCAAAACAACTTAACCTTAATACACTGCCAAGAAGAGTGATAAAGAACCTCTCTCTTTATGATATCTAAAGCATAATTATGAAGAAATTAAATTAAATCTTTTTTACTGTTTGAGGTGTTAAATATAATTGATGTAAATAATTATATTGTACTAATTTTTATCTAATTTGGGAATTTCCCTTTGAAGTAATTTATACATTTCTGAAATAAATTTATTAATACCTCTTTTAGTAAGTAAAATTTCTAACTGAGATTGTCTAGGTAATCTTAGGCTTTGACCTATTTTGTCAATTTAAAAAGCTTTAATTTGATAATAACCAAAAAAAAGTATTATTTGGAACATTATATTTTTCTTTCATTCATTGAAAATAAATAAAATAACCAGCTTCAAATCAATCTTCTATTGTTTTAATCACCATTTGATTCCATATCTTTAAAAATTGATTATTAACAGTAAAAATAAAAAGTTAATTGTGATATGAAGATGTTTTACATGTGATCGTACCTTTCCCACCTATCTCATAATCTATTTTATTCCATAATTCAATTAAATGTTTCAGTACAGATGGGTCTTTATACCAATTATTAATTTGGTATTCCATTTATAAATAAATTCTAGTATAGATTTTTCATCTTTTTTAGTTCCTTAGTCCATGTTAAAGATTTATCTCAATCAAACATTCTATGAATAAATTTCAACTGAGCAGCTTTATAATCAATTTGAAAATGTGGAAGCTGCAGACCTCCTAATTCAAATTTCCAAGTTAATTTATCTAAAGATACTCTTACGTTTTACCTTTTCACAAAAAAATCCCAATTATTAAATTTAGATCCTTAAAATTTTTTGAGGTACATTACAATGAATGGATTGAACAAGTTATTGAATTCTTGGGAAAATATTCATCTTGATACAATTCACTCTGCCTATTAAAGTTATAGGTAAGTCATTCCAGCTATTCAAATCCTCTTTAATTTTATTAAATAATGGTAAATAATTCAATTTATATAAATTATCCAATTTTTAAAATCAATTTTAACACCCAAATATTTAATTCCATTAACTGACCATTTAAATTGAACATATTTTTACATTGAGTATAATCTCCCTCAACCAGAGGCATAATTTCACTTTTACCTCAATTAATTTTATAACCTGATATTCCACTATATTCCTTTAATCTCATATACAATGAATGCAGAGTCTGATATTAGATATTCATAAATTAAGATTAAAGAGTCTGTTAAATAAATAACATATATAACATAATATAACAATTACAGCACGGAAACAGGCCATTAGGCCCTTCTAGTCCACACCGAACCAAACACCCCTTTCTAGTCCCACCTCCCTGCACAATGCCCATAACCCTCCATCTTCTTCTCATCCATATACCTTTTCTTAAATAATACAATTGACTCCGCCGCCACTATTTCTCCCGGAAGCTCATTCCACACGGCTACCACTCTCTGAGTAAAGAAGTTCCCCCTCATGTTACCTCTAAACCTCTGCCCCTTAATTCTTAACTCATGTCCTCTTGTTTTAATCTTTCCTCCTCTTAACGGAAATAATCTATCCACATCCACTCTGTCTATCCCTTTCATAATCTTAAATACTTCTATCAAATCCCCTCTCAACCTTCTACGCTCCAAAGAATAAAGACCTAATCTGTCCAATCTCTCCCTATACTCTAGATGCTTAAACCCAGGTAACATTCTGGTAAACCTTCTCTGCACTCTCTCCACTCTGTTTATATCCTTCCTATAATTAGGCGACCAGAACTGCACACAGAACTCCAAATTAGGCCGCACCAACGTCTTATACAATCTCAACATCACCTCCCAATTCCTTTATTCCATGCAATGATTGATAAAGGCCAGCATACTAAAAGCCTTCTTCACCACCCTATTCACGTGAGTTTCTACCTTCAGGGAATTATGTACCGTTACTCCTAAATCTTTCTCCTCTTCTGTATTCATCAATTCTCTCCCATTTACCACGTATGTCCTATTCTGATTCTTCTTACCAAAATGAAGCACCTCACACTTATCAGCATTAAATTCCATCTGCCATTTTTCAGCCCACTTTTCTAAGCAGCCCAAATCCCTCTGCAATCCTTGAAAACCTTCTTCATTATCCACTATTCCACCTATCTTAGTATCGTCTGCAAATAAATTCATCTTAAATTCATCAGTATTAACTCTAATTTCTTTAATATTAATATCTTGTCTTATTAATTGTGCTAAAGATTCAATAGCTAAAACAAATAAAGGTGGGGACAGAGGACATCCTTGTCTAGTTGATCTAGTTAATAAAAAAGCAAAAGATAATTGTCCATTTGTAAGGGTTTTTATATAAAATTTTAATCCAACTAATAAACACTGATCTAAATCCAATTTTTATCACACCTTAAATAAAAAAAACTCCATTCTAATCTATTAATGCTTTTTCAGTGTCTAGTGATAAAAACATTGATAAGTTGGATTTCTTCTGATAAGCATGAATTAAACTAATCAAATTATAAATATTATCTCCAGAAGACTGTTTTTCAAAAAAAATTCAGATTGATCTAAATGAATTAAATTTGGTAAATATTTAGCCAATCTATTGGCTAAAATGTTAGCTACAATTTTATAATCAACATTTAATAATGAAATTTGTCTCTAAGATTCAGTCTTCAAAATATCTCTTAGGCATTCTTAGGCATTTCTGTTATAATTGCATTAGAAAAAGAATCCAGTAAAAATGGAATTCCATTGCCTGCTTCAATATCTCCATTAATGGAACCATTAACCACTCTTTAAATTTCTTACAAAATTCAGATGGAAAACCATCTTCACCTGGAGACCTGCCATTTTGCATAGAAGTAAGTGCATTAATAACTTCCCTAACCATAAATGGGAAATCCAAATCTTCATGACCTTGACCATTTAAAGAAGGAAGATGAACTTCAGATAAGAAACTATTAATCTTTATTTCATCATTATTAAATTGGCATGTATATAAATTAGCATAAAAACTCTCTAGAAGAATCATTTATATTTTGAGGTTTATAGGTAAGTTTTCAATTTCTTTTAATCACATTAATATTTCTAGAAGTCTGTTCTGTCTTCAATTGCCAAGCCAACACCTTTTGAGCTCTTTCCCCTAATTCATAATATTTCTGTTTAGTTCTCTGAATTAACTTCTCTGTTCCATAAGTCTGGATCGAATTATAATACATTTTATTTTTTATTAAATTTATCTTTTCATTTTCTGATGGATCTTTCTGTAGATATTTCTTGAAATTCTCTATTTATTTCTTCACTTTATTGACTTCTTTTAGATAATCTTTCTTAATTTTAGTAGAAAAACTTTCTATTTGACCTCTCAAGTAAGCTTTTAAAGTATTCCATAATATAAATTTATTATCACCTTAATCAGTATTGATATCTAAATATTCCTGAATTTGATTTCTCATATAATTACAATAATCAACATTTCTTAACCATGAAGGATTAAACCTCCATCTATTAACTGGGTTAATCTTTTCAGAGCTGTAATGGAAGATTCAAACTGTGTTTTTTACTTTTGCAGCCTTTGCTTCTACAAGGCTGAGAACCTGCTTGTTTTTTTTTAGAATCAGCAGACATAAGCTAAATTCCATCAAGGGGCCAGAGATGCAGTTATTTGAAGAAAGGACATCTGTCTACCAAGAATATTTAATCTTCCTGCTTGTTTTGGTCACAGATTGTCAAAGGCCTAGCCTTGATGCAAAATAAACCATTGTATTCAAAGTGATAAGGTGAAAATTATGTTATTGGATAGAAACCTAGCATGCTAGCTTGCTCGCTTATCTTTCTTGCTGTGCTGGGAATAGGTGCTTGGGTAAGCAGTTTTTGGGTAATATAAGCCATGGTCCCACTGCTGAAGTTTGAGACTCTCTGAGAGATGGCAACATCTCTCAGCAAGAAGAACTTCTAGAGTCCAGCCAACGTCCCGGTTGGGGGAAGTGGAGAAGCTGCTACCGGCGCCCTGACAACCAACTACAAGTGTGCAGTCGTTGCCTCGCTTCAGCAGTTGGGACCAGTCCAGATGTTGATAAGTATAGTTGGGAAGGGCTTGCATATTGTAGTTTGAAATCAGCTTTTGAATTTGTAATAAACATTTGTATAAACTGAACTGCTCTCGGAGTGTGTGTCTATTTTCTTTCGGTAGCTCAAACACTGTGACCAATCTAAAATGAACAAAATGAGAGGTATAAGTTTACCCAAGACAAGAGCCTACATATGAAATCAATAAAGGTGAATGATCTGATAAAATCTTAGCCTTATATTCTGCATACATTACTCATCCTTGTAATTGAGCCCTCCCAAAAAAAAATAAATCTATTCTAAGGTAAGGATCAAATCTGAAAGAATAAAATGAATAATTCTTTTCCTTCAGATTCAATCTCCAAATATCAACTAAATTCAAATCTTTCATCAACGTTAAGGTTATTTTTGCAGTTTCCATTTTAGTTATTAATTTTGGTGATTTATATAATAGTGGATCTAAACAACAATCACAATCACCACCATTACATTTTCATATGCTTCTGCAAGATTAAGAAAGGAATCCTGAATAAATTTCTCATCATCTACATTAGAAGCATAAGGGTCCAAAATTCTGAATAAATTTGACAATTGATTAAGACAACCCTTCCCACAGAATCAATCACAGTAGACTGCAATTTAATAGGCAATGTATTAATTAAAATTGCAACTCCTTTTGCTTTAGAATTAAAGGATGAAGCTGTAACTTGACCAACCCATTCCATTTTTAATTTTTGATATTCTTTCTCAGTTAAATGAGTCTTGTAAAAAAGCAATTTCGACGTTCAACTTTTTAACATAAGCTAAAACTTCCTTCCTCTTAATTGTAATATTGAGTCCATTCACATTATGTTCTATTCTTAGCTCTCTACACTTTTCACAGCTTCACCAATCTTTGTGTTATCTGAAAGTTTATTATGTCACCCACCTACTCTTCATCTGAGTCATTTCCTTATATTTCAAAAAACAGGGATCCCAACACCAATCCCTGCAGAACACTGGTCACTGTCCTAGAGGCAGAAAAAACACCTTTCAAGGTTCAAGTTTCCTTTTATTGACATGTAACACATAAAAATGTAACATATATGGTATACTTCAACTTTTGTCTACAGAAAGCAAAGAGTTACAATGAGTATGGCCCAGTGCCCCTAATGACAAATGAGAGAAGCAAAATCCCTTCAGAGTCACTGAGTGTATGTGGATTCGCCTTCCGTGCTCCCACAGCCTCTGCAGCTGCACAAGTTCCTGTTCAAACCATTAGCAGCCTGAGCTCCAGGTCCAAATATCGTATAGAATCACAGCCTGAGGCCCATCAGGATCCATTTACAGCAGTTTCTCAAATCCCGGCTCCGACACCTGGTTCCCATAAAGCAGTTTTGAACAGACCACAGCCTGCATGGGACCTTTGATAAGTTCGCCAATCGTCCGTTGCCTGCATAGGTCCTTCAGCAGATGAGCCCATAGTCGGTCTGTTGCCATGGTCACCTTTCCTGGAGGGCCATTTCCCATGTTTATCTTTATCAATAGGGGATATTTTTTCTCATTTCTGATGCCCTCTGCTGGTCTACTGCTCCCTCAGAGGTCTGCAACCCCCTCATAATATGCTGCCCAGCATATACACCACCACCTTGGGCAGAGACCTCCATGGATGCGGGATTTAGAAAACAAAAATACCGTTGGCTCCTTTAACAGGTTGTTTAAAATCTGTACGGAGTGATTGGCATCAGGACTGGGCAGTAAGACCCTGTAAAGCAGTGCTCTGTCCCTGGTCCCACTTTCCTGGTTCTGCACCAGTAGCATCACTGCCATTACAGTAACACCGGCAGCCCCACCATGTTGAACCCTCACACCATTGCCCTCTATCTGAAATGGGCCAGTCAATTCTGAATGCAAATTATCAATTCACCGTCGATCGCAAATAAAACATCAGTGCTGATCTTTGACAATCAAGAGATTTCTTGGACATTGCGGAAAATGAATGCGCTCTATTCCAGATTTATTTTGCTATGAATTAAAAGTCTCCAGGGGGGGATTTTAACAGTACAGGAGGCAAAATTTTCTTTCATTTAATGAAAGCATATCCTTAGTCCCTCAAAGATAATCAAGAACATAGGCATTCTGTGCCAACGGTTAATTTACTTTAACCACAAAACAGTTAATTTATTTTAATCTGGTTTATCAAAATAAGACCTATTTATTACACCCCATTGAAATGGTAATGAACTAGATTCAACAGCAATTGTGCCAAAGGATTTTAGAACATCGATCAGCAGTGCAGCTGGTCCTTCAATCCATGATGTCTGCATGATCCCAAATTAATTTAAATTTCTTCAACCTACATTTGATCCTTACCCCTTTGCTCCCTGCATATACATGTGTCTATCTAGATGCCTCTTAAATGCTACTATCCTGTCTGCTTCCACCACGACTCCTGACAGCATGTTCTAAGCACCAACTATTTATTACAAGGAAAAACTTGCCCCGCTCATCTCCTTAAAATTTCCCTCTTCACCTTAAAAGTGTGTCCTCTTGTGTTTGACACTTTTACCCTGGGAAAAAAAAAAGATTCTGTCTACCCTATCGACATCTGTCACAATTTTATAAACCTGCCAGGCCCCCTTTCAACCTCTAATGCTCCAGAGAAAACAACCCAGGTTTGTCCAACCTTCCTCACAGATGTTTGCATGACTGCCATCAGAATAATTGCTATAATTTTTTTCTGACTTCCCTCCTGAATCCTTAATATCTGTCATTGCCTTGGACAACATTTCGAAGTTGCATCAGTCTCACTTAAAATTACATCAATGTTGTCTGAATATTTCACCTCTTCTCTTTTAGCCTTTCTGATATGCAAGAAAAAGTTATTATATTTTATTTATAATTCTTTTTTGAATATTTAAAAATTTCCATCCATGTAATTACATACTTTTACATAAAGAAAATTTGATTAGATTTGAAATTACAGTGATTACATGGTGATTTTAACTCCCCCACCCTCCCTCTTATCCCCCCACTAAAAATATAGAAATAGATATAATAGTTATATGGGGAAAATTATATTAAAAAAAAAGAAAAAAAAATAGTGTTATTCTGGATTGCACAAAGGTTTGGCTCACACATTGGGATATTACAATATTTACATAGTGACGAGGGAGGATTATTATATATCTTGAGGCCAGAAATACATTTTTACATATCTCTAAACTTTGGATATACAGGCTCCAAACTTGTAAAAAAAAAGTAGAATATTTATTTCTTAAATTATATTTCATTTTCTCCAAACGTATACAACTTTGAATTTTCATACCTGAATGTGCATCTGATTTCCAAGTCAATTCAATACACTTCCTTGCCACCGCTAACACTATTTTAATAAATTCCACTTGATAAAATTATCATTTTGATTTATGTCTTGTTCCTTCTGTTTCCCAATGAAGATAAATCTGGATTTTTCAGGAAAAACAATACCAGTAATTGGTTCTAGAAACTTTCCTAAATGCCCCCAGAAGGTTCTAACTTTCGAACATGACCAAGAAAAATGTAAACAAAGTTCCTATTTCTTCACCACATCCAAAACATTTATCTGATTTCATTTTATGCAATTTTTGAAGCTTTATTTACAATTCCATCATGATGGCTTCCTTTTCTTCTCTAATTGGCCTTACCTGTAATTTGAAAATTATTTACATTTTTGCTTTCAAGTCATGTTTATTGGCTTCTGATTGCACAAGTACAACCCAACAAAACAGTGTTCTCCAGTCCTCGGTGTAAAACACACAACACATACGTGCAGGTCAAGAATTCATACCTGCAAATAAATATCATTTTGTGAATATGAGCATCTCGGATGGTCAGTGTGAGCAGTTCCTTTGGTCGTTCACCATTCTCACTGTCTGTGGGAAGAAGCTGTTCCTCAGCCTGGTGGTGCTGGCTCTGATCCTCCTGTATCTTTCCTGACAGGAACTGCTGAACGATGTATGTGTGGTGGAAGGGGTCCTCAATAATTTGATCATCCTCTTCAGATCACGTCATTGGGGGAGGGGGTGTGAGTGGGAAATAAGACTCCATTGATCATCTCTGCCACTCGCATGGTCCTGTGGATTGACCTCTGATCCAATTTGTTTTGGAACCAAAATTGTATTTTCTCTCATTTGGAGCTGTAAATCACAGGTCAGGAGCAAACCAGTTGTGGTTTCTTTCCAGTTAAGAGAAGGCTTCAATAAAGAGTCACTCAAAAGATTAAGTGTTTTTTTGGTGAAAAAGACTGGCAGGCATTGAGTGTTGCTTAACAGCCGGAACACGGAGCAAAGGAATAGACAGGTCATTTTTGGCTTGACAAGCCATTAATGGAGTTTCATCCGAAGAGTGGTGCTGGGGACACAGCTGTTTAAAAGCAGTGTCAATATCTGGACAATGAGATCAAGCATATGTCCAATTTGATTGTGGGATTAAATTGACATCATTGTGGACTATGAGGAGGAGCCAGAGAGGCTTTTGGGAATAGAGGCATCCCAAGTGAATGAGCATGTCAAGCAGAATATAATGTGAAAATACATGAAATCATTCACTTTGGGAGAATAAGAAACATGGAAAACTTATTAAATGATGACAGGTTTTAAGATCTTGGCTCTCAATGTGTTCTCAGATTGAAGCTGCAAGCAATGACTACAGTAAAAGGAGTTGCCTTCACTGGAAGATGGTTTGAGTACAAGGGATCTCTTTCTCCAAGTACACTGGGCCATAATGAGACCTCATCTTCAATTACGTGTTTAGGTCTGCCTATGGAAGGATACACTTGCAAGAGATTTAAGGATGGCAAAGGTTCAGAGTGACTATGGATGAGGCAAAAAGGGATATGAGGTAGTAAGGGTTTAGTCCTTTTAGGTAGGAATACATTGGTCAGGTCATTGAGGGGTGAAGGGTCTCTACTATGCTGTCATGTTCTACGACCTATAAAATATTACTGGAGGTCCTCCTTCTATCTGGAGGGGAGTCTTGAGGGGGTGGGGGTGGTGATTTCCCAAGATTGGACTGTTACCTGTTTGAGCAGATCCTCTAAGCTATGCCGAAGTAAGCATTGTATTACAACACCATTCTCCTGACTATGCAGCCCATTGGTAGCATGAGCTTTGCATGAAAGGACACAAAGCTTACAACTGGATTCCAGGAATGCCAAGGATGGATGTATATCACTGTTCAGGCTCAACTCCTTTATGCATATCAAAAATCAGATAAAAAATTCAGAACTTTATGTATCTATCACTGTGTTATATCATATGATTGTTATATCACCATGTACACCAATACATTTTTTTTTAAGTGAAGGTGTGTGATTCAATTATCAGGTAACCACCTTTGACTGACCTAGTTCATGCCATCACTGAACTGAGGCTAGAATAGGTCAGTCAAATAAAATAAACATAACACTGACTTTATTTAAGGGGTTATGGATATCATTTAATTTGTGTTCTTCTTGGCTGTTGCCACAAGATTAGATCCAAATAAAATAAAAGAAGATTAGATCTGAATAAAGTAAGATAACACAATAACAAAATGTTAACAAAAAAATTATGTGGCAAACATCAGGCACAAAAAGTATATTCTAATTCCACTATCAAAATACAACCTCTGTTGCAATGCAAGTATTGGCCATTCCTTGGAACTCTATAATAAATAAACCCAAGTTGATAACAAATTATATTTAAAAACTGAAACCAAAATATCTTCAGATGAAATATTTTAATTGACATGTATTATTGTAGCTTTCTATATTATACAACTTCACAATGGAACATTTTAGTATTGGCAAATAAGTTAAACTTTCAATTAAATATCTGCAAAAAAAAAAACCCAATTATTTCTATGAAGTGGTACATATAAACTCTGAACCACTGCAATTAAGCAATCTGCTGTATTGATCAGAGGTCATGAAACATTAATTCCATATTTTTCTGGACAGATTATACTTGAACCCTGAATGGCTGTATTTTCCAACATCTTCCATGTTTCTGTTCAATTTTCATTATCCATGGAATTTTACTTCAGAATCTACAAGGGGCCTCTATTATCCGTGTCAGTCGAACTTTCTGAAGACCTCAGCAGTTCTGAAGTTTCTTCAATCCTGGGGAAGAAATAATGAAGAAAAGCTAATATTATTTCTCACTTGGTTTTGAGCTTTTGCATGTCTTAGAATTATGATCCAAACAAATTATATTGCTCTCGCAACTTGATTGAAACATAATGCTACAAATGATTATTTTTCAAAATATTTCCTAGGTCACATCAAATCCTAAACATGGTGTTTTCTTAAAGGTAATTTAAATAAGTCTGCCCTTTATTTTTTTCAAACAAGCCTATCTTGTAAAGTGCCAGATGTTTCATAAATGGTACATCATTTATGCAGCTAGTTACTTCTTGAGCATTCTTTCCCCTTCGAAATGGACTTATTCACTGCTTCGTCCACACAATTCAGTAGACAAATGGGAGGTCTCTCCACAACTCACTTGGCCTTTCCCACTTTCCACCATCACCCCACCCCAGCACTTATCCTCCTGATCATAAAAAATGCTACATTTGCACCTCTTCCCTCACTACCTGAGAGACGAGGGGCCATTTACAGTGTCTGGTGTTTCCTCTGCGGCTTCCTCTACATCGGGAGACCGGACGAAAATTGGGGGATTGCTTCATTTCTCTGAGTGCTTATTAATCAGGTGTTTGAAAGCGAGTAGCCCAATATTGCAACAGCCTTATTCAAGGTTTATAATCTTGGTAAATGGTGTTATGGTGTAGCCAGTTTGTTATTTTTACAAGATCAAATCAGCAATCACAAAGAAGGCAGATCACACAGGGGTAAAGATGAACAATTACTTTATTAAACAAAAAAATTACCTTCAAACTTTAATTCAAAATCCCCCCTTTTATAACAATCCCCACTGGTTACTATGCAAATTTCTATAACAGTGTAAAACTAATAAATTCCACAGCCTAAATATAACATACGTAATCCACCAGCCCACAGAAAAACTTAGACACAAAACACACAAAACTTCGATCTTAACCGAAGCAAAAATAATAAACAAAATTCAGTTTGTTTGGTAAACTGAAGCCAAAAGATCTTAGAGAGAGAGAGCACAAAATTTGAAGTTGTCTTCTTGTGTTGCTTGCAGAGAGGAACCATGGCTTGGTCTGGATCCTTCTGGCTGCCTTCAGAATATTCATCCCTTTTAAAATGTCCAACATTCTAAACTGCCACCCAGACAATGACTCATGCTTGGGCCTCCTTCCACTTCACAGCCACACCCCAGTGGTGGTTTGTCTTCCAAGTCCAGAAATTTCTAGATCATCTGCACATGCCCAGTCCTTCTTTCACTCTCAGCAGTCCACCTTCACCTTGGCTCCCAAAGGCAAACTGTCACTTTTTAAGATAAAACCACACAACACATGGCCAATACACAACACAGAACTCTGTAACAACATGTAAAAGTTAACATTTAGACATACAGCACGGTAATAGATCCTTCAGGCCCATGAGACCATGCTGCCCAGGAATAGCAATTAACTCATCATTCACCCCATATGTTTTTGGAAGGCAGGAGGAAACAGGAGCACACAAAGGAAACCCACACAGACGCAGGAAGAACATGAAAACTCCTTACTGACAGTGCCAGATTCAATTCTGGGTTGCTGTCACTGTGATGATCCACTGCTATGTGAACTCGGTTAGTGCAGAAATCTGTGCTACTCGATGGCTATGATCAGATGGTGCTTTAATTGCTGTAAAAATGCTCAGAAACATGAGGGGTGGTGGGATTTGGAAGGGATGTGAGGGAACAGATTTTCACTCAGAAGGTGCTAGGCATATGGAATGAGCTGCCAAAGTGGAGAGGGAGGTATATTCATTTTGTTTAAGAAACACTTGAATAACTACATGGATAGAAGGGGATTGGAAGGTTAAGAGCCTGATGTGGGAACTAAAGCAGGAGAACACATTGTCTGGCATGGATGCTCGGCCAGAGGTCCTGTTTCCGTGCTCTATACACAAAATACAGTACCATTCCGATTATCCAAAATGGTCATGACTGGGCCTTAAAAAGGGAAGGTTTTATAAGCATGAAATAATGTTTAATTCTCAACAAAAAAAAACACAACCTGAACAAAATAAGATAAATCCAATACCAAAAACTTGAAATTCTACTCAAAGGTTTTTCTAAAATTTCAATTTTTTTTTTTTTCAAACTGTGATGTCAGTTCAGCTCCGAAAAAAAATTCGGATTACGAAGCATTTCTGATTGTTTCGGTTATCCTCATTAATCTGAAGTTTTCAGAGGAGGAATGGCGTCATTTCAGCTTCAAAATTTTTCAGATAAATGAGGATTTTTGATTTTTCTGAAATCCTCAATTATTTAAAAAAAATTCAGAGCTGAACAGACATCATATCCGGGTACAAAAAATTTCAAATAACTGAGGATTTTCGATGATCCTATTTCAGATAATCAGAGTTGATAATCCCCGTGATCCAGAATTCTTGCAACTGGCAAAATAATTTAATTTTTTTTTAATAAGAACAAAAATGTAAATACTAATTTAAAATTGTAAAAGTAAATGTTCACATAACCTGGGAGCAAATATTCAGCCAGTGAAGTGCCATGATCATGGTTTGATCTTAGCAGCTGTTTGAATAACGTTTACATAAAGTTGTGTTTGAATAAAGTGGCGTAGACCAGGATAAAGCGGCGTTGACTCGCTCTTGGGAGCGACTTTCTTAAAGTGTCTCCTTCTTCTTGCTTATTAAGTGTCTCTATTTATTAGTATGTTATTAAGTGTTTATCTGTAAACTTGAAGGGAACAGGGTAATTATCTATGTTAGTGTTCGTCTTTTGGGCGGCTCCATGAAGGGAGAGGAACCTACAGATGTACCGATGGTTAATGTTTTCAAAGAATGTGACTGAAAATAAAGTAAAATGTTTTCAGGTTTATATATTCATGCAAGTGAAGTTTGTTCATTGTAAGTGCAGTTTAGTATTTTTGACTTTTAAACTGTTTATTCTGATTGCAGGTGTATTACTTAGGCATTGTAAGAGTGAGTCTCAAGCAACTGGAAAACTTGTTTATCCGGCATATACCAAACCCCATAGGTGCTGGATACTAGGGATTTCACTACAATAAGAGAGTGATATTCATTTATCCAATAATGTATTTTTGTCCTGCCTTGGGATGTTTCAGCCTTTTAAAAGCAAGTTATAACTGATGTTTAATGGTTGCTTTATTACCACACATTGCAGTCACTTCAGTGGGGATTAACCAGGGACAATACGATCAATATTAGACTAACAGTTAAATAACATCCACCAAAGGAACAAGAAATTCAGAGATTAAAACAGAAATGAACCAAATAATTCTGAGACCATTTGGAAGAGGTTTTCAAATCTGCGATAACACATTGATCAAAATGATTGTTTCTTTTTTGATGGAGACACAAAATCTGGTCCATTGGCAAAAGGATGAAAAGAAAATAATAGTGAATTCCAGAAAAACCATAATGTACTAACAATATAGGCAAGTATGATGAGAATCTTGCAGAAAGGAGGAACAAAGTGGTGAAGGCAAATCTTCCACCACCTACTTCAACAAATAAAATCTGATTAGAACAATATTTTTAAAAGAGCTAGAGGCAGCAGATTCGTGGAAAAAGTAAAGGATGAATGCAAATGTAATTCCTATGTTCAAGAAAAGGAATAGGGAGAATCCTGAGAATTATAAATCAGTGCACGTGACATCAGTGGTGCAGCGATTGGAGAGGATTCTCAGGGTCAGGATTAATGAGTATTTGGAGAAGGGACATTTTATTAGGAGTATAGATCTATTTTCAGAGTTCATACATGATATCACATACAACCCTGAGATTCTTTTGCCTGTGGGCCAGGCAGAATTAGCACTTATTGGTAGTACAGAAAAAAAACCTGTACACAATGTACGCACATAAACAAATGTAAACAATTGACTGTGCTAAACAGAGTGGAGAAAAAGACCCCAAAACAATAAAGTTCAAAAGAATCCTTAAATGAGTCCCTGATTGAGTTTGTTGTTGAGGAGTCTGATGGTGGAGGGAGTAGTAGCCATTACTGAACCTGGTGGTGAGAGTCTTGTGGCTCCTCTTTCCTAAAGGTAGCACCAAGGTGTGGATCCCTGACGATTGCTGCTGCTCTCCAATAGCAACATTCCCCATAGATGTTCTCGATGGTGGGAAGGGGTTTTCCTGTGATATTCTGGGCTGTGCCCCTATCTTTTGAGGGCTTTACGCTTAGGAGTACTGTTGTACTCACACCAAGCGTGATGGATCGTCAGCATGGCTTTGTGCGTTTTTCAAGGTGGTGAGACAAGACATTGAAGGTAAGGTGGTGCATGTATTGTACATGGATTTTAGTAAGGCGTTTGACAAGTTTCTCCAAGGTAGGCTCATCCAGAAAATCATGAGACATTGGATCCATGGAAACTTGGTTGCTTAAATTCAGAATTGGCTTGCCCATAGAAGGTGGATGCAGATGGAAAGCATTCTGCCTGGATGCTGGTGACTGGTGGGTGTTCTGCAGGGATCTGATCTTGGACCCTGCTCTTTGAAATTTTTATAAAATACTTGGATGATGAAGTGATGGCATGGGTCAGTAAGTTTGCCGCTTGGAAGTATTGTGGATAGTGTAGAAGGTTGTCATAGGTCACACAGGACAGAGACAAGGAGCAGAGTTGTGTGAAGAAGTGAAAGATGGAGTTCAAACCAGAAAAGTGTGAAGTGATGCCCTTTGGAATGTTAAACCTGAAGAACGAATACCTGGTTAGTGCAGAATTTTGAGCAGAATGGAGGTCCAAGTCCATAGATTCCCTTAAGGATGCAGTGCACATTGATAGGGTGATTAAGAAGGCATATGGTATGCTAGCTTTTATTAGTCAGTAATTGAGTGCAAGAGACACAAGGCAATGTTACAACTCTCTAAAACTCTGGTTAGACCACACAGAGTATTGTGTTCAGTTCTGATAGCCTCATTATAGGAAAGATATGGAGGCTTTAGAGAGGGTGCAAAGGAAATTTACCAGGATATTGCCTTGATTGGGAAACTTATCTTATGAAGAAAGGCTCACCAACCTCAGACTTTTCTCTTTAGAATGACAAAGGAAAAGATGCAACTTAATAGACATGTACAAAATTATGAGCTGCATAGATAGGATGGACAGCCAGTTCCTTTTTCCCAGGTCACCAATGGCCAATACCAGTTGTTGAAGGTGAGAAGAGGAAAATTCAGGGGAGACATCAGAAGTTTTTTCTCCCCCACAGAGAGTGGTGGGAATCTGGCATGCATTGATAGGCCAGCCTTTCTTCGTATGTCATGCTCTCCAATCCAGGCAATATCCTGGTAAATTTCCTCTGCACCCTCTTTAAAGCTTCCATATCCTTCCCACAATGAGTCTGCCTGACACAAACATAATACTCTGTATGGTCTTATCAGAGCTTTAGAGCTGTAACATTGCCTCATGGCGGGTGCCTGGAATGGTTTGCAGGGGGTGGTGGTGGAGGCTGGTACAATAGGAACATTTAAAACTCTTATGTAGTCGCAAGGATGAAGACAAATTGAGGGCTATGAGTTGTTATTGGGTTAATTGATGTGAAGGAGGTTTCAACCTAAGTGACTGCATTTCTCATCCCCACTCTCACAGGCAGCCTCTTCCAATTGCCTCAGTAGGTCATCCTACATCGAGTAAGCAGCAATGAGACCGTAGCTCATTGCTACAGATGCAGCAGCAGAGGTCGAGAGATCCCACCACATTCATAGTGCACAACCATACAAGTTAGAGTGGTTTGTTTTCCCCGTCCCTCCCCCTTCAAGAACCAGGGATATTGCGCATACCTGCGATCATCTGGAATTGTGTTATGAGGAATAAGGGCTCTCAATGGTAGCGCGAAACAGGCACTAATGTAAAGAATGAAACTGTATGAATCTGCAAAAGGCCTCAGAACAAACCAAAAGATATCTTGGTTGGATTTGCAGTTTTGAAATACAATCACGATTTACTAATAGGAAAATATGATGAATGATTACAATCTTGTGATTTTTCTCATTATCGTATCAATTTAAAAAATGTGCAGCTACTTGGAACCCAAATGTAAAAGAAATACTTACATTTTGTTTATCCTTTCCACTTTATATTTCATCTTCTCTGACTGTAAATGCAAGACATAACTTTAAACAGCCAATTCCTACACAAAACATGCAGAAAAGACCAGCTTGTGCAATTTTATTAATATCTGCAGATAAAATCAGCTTTCCATCTCCAACAGAGTATGAAAAATAGGAAATATATGAGGAATTACTTTTGTAAGTACCCCATAGTCCTCGTAAGAAAGCATCAGCATTTCCAAATAAAAGTATAGCCTGCAGATAAAACAAAATGGCCAGTCTTTGTCTGCATGGACAACAATAGCCACTGTCTGCATAGACTTTAGCAAGACCTTCAACAAAGTCCTGCACAGTAGGCTAGTCCATAAGCTCATATGGCATGGCTTCCAGGGTGAGACAGCCAAGTGGATTAAAAAATTGGCTTGAATCATAGGGCAATAGTAGAGGATTGCAATTCAGATTGGAGGCTAGTTGCAGGGCTCCATGTTGGATCCATTGTTTTTTTTGTCATCTACATTAACAACGTGGATGACAGTGTAGCTTGCATGTTTGAAAGGCTTATGGATGACACCAAAATTGCTGGTATAGCGGACAGTGAAGAAGGTTAACTACGATTACAACAGGACGTAGACAAATTGGGCAAGGGCCTAAGGATTGACAAATGGAACTTGGACAAGTATGAAGTGTGCCTGGAATGCCTTGCCAGGGGTGGTGATGGAGGCTGAAACATTAAGGGCATTTAAGAGGCACATGGATGAATGCAAAATAGAGGTTTGGAAGGCAGAAAGGGTTTTGTTTTTTTTATTTTGTTTAGAATATATAGGTTGGCACAGCATAGAGGGCCGAAGAGCCTGTACTGTGCTGTAGTGTTCTCAGTTCTAAAAATTTAAATGCAGCTTGGGCCTGTGCAAGTTCTTAGTTTCTCTAAGTGTAGTTGAAAAAGTTTTTCATGTGAGAACAATTTCACCCAAGAAATTGAGTGTGTTACTGGGAGGGGACTAATTGGGCCTGTTTATAAAAGAAGCAAAGGGCCTTCAGACCATCCTGGCATGGAATGGAGAGTTATGCAGTTGAGCAATTGTAAATCCATGGGAAATAAAAGTTGGTTGGAGCCATGCAACAAAACTGTCAAGCTTTCAGAAACATCACAGAAGTATTAGACCAGATGGATCAAGATGGAGTAAAGGTGGAAATAAATAAGTGCAGTTGATCAGGAGCAAGTGGAAACAAGCACGGTATTTTCTAAATTGTAACAAGCTCATTATTGCAGAGAAGCAGTTTTAAGGAGAATATTTTTTTTCCTTATTCCATTTGTCTATGCTGCCTCTCAGAGCAAATCTCGGTCACTTCGCTTGCACTCCAGTAACCAGCCCCACCAAAACAAGAGGTAACTTACAGTAGCCAAGTAACCTTTGGGATGTGGAAGGAAACTAGAACAGTTGGTGGATACCTTCATGGTAACAGCAGTCAACCTCTACACTGACCGGAATTGAGGCCAGGATCGAACCTGTGTTGCTGAAGCTCTAAGGTAGCAGCACTACCTGTTGCACCATGCGCCACACTACTCTTTTTTTCATGATTAATCTTTGTTTTGTTTTTTTAAACACTGCTAGTTCTGCCCTTGAATGCCAGATTGCTTCCTCCACCTGTGTGATGTGCCTTATCCAAAACGGTCTGATTCCTGTTGCACTGTTCCAATTATTTGTCCGCAACTATGGAGTTAAAGATTCCAGAACAGTTGTAATTTATTTTCTCTGGTCAAAGAATCAGAGGCAAGCATGGAAACAAGACCGACAGCCGAAGTTCGTGTTGACCATCAACCATTTACACATATCTTGCACTAATCCCATTTTATTCTCCACAACCCAGTTTCGACCCATCTAAACACCAGGGGCAATTTACAGAAACCAATTAAGCAACCAACCAACTTTCATGCCCTTGGGAAGCAGAAAGAAAGCAGAGGGTCCAAGGGGAAGCTGAAGCGGTGACAGGGAGAACATACAAAATTCACAGATAGCAGCTGAGGTCACGACTGAACCTGGGTTTCTGGTGCTGTGAGAGTCTACTTGGTGTGGCACAATGCTGCCCCAGTTCAATAATTCATGAAAATGGCCGAATGCTAGATATAGCTAGTTTTTTTAACCCATCCACCCCACTTCACTTTGTATCCCCAAAGTTAATTTGGATTCTGTGTCCTGCACCAAACCAAAATCCATCTGTCTTGTCGGACAGCATAACCACCACCTTTCTGAAGGTAATGTTAGCATGGGAGATCTGATAATCTTTCTTTGACCTGCCTTCTTCACCTTTTGAACACTTTGATCTTTTGCTCCAGGTTCTCCACCACAACTTAATTGGGCTGTGTACACCTAGTGCTAGTTTTTCATGATAACAATTCCACATTATTTTAAACACTACATGATTTCAAATCCTCTAATAAAAGCACATTTTCTGACTTAATGTGTGCTCACACATTGTTTTTCTCTGTGTTTCCAAAAAACAAAGTTAGATTTTAACCATGGAACTTGTTTTCCATTGACATTCTGTGATGACACACAAATTAGAAGCAGGAGTAGGTCACTTCGTCCTTTGAACCTGCTCTTCCATGCAATAAGATCATGGGTCAAAAGATATTCAAAATTTATATCTCAAAATCAATGGTTGCAGTTAGTTTTTCAACAGTGCTCTATTAGCTGAGTGCAGCAACTGAAGAACAATCCAGGCAATTATCAGTTGGTGATGCATAATTATTCGCTAGGCTGCTCACTTTCTTTCGTCTTCAGACAAAATCTTGATCATTAAATTTGATGATTATTTGTTAAGGCAGTATTTTAGGTCCTGTTTGTAATTGTTTAAATGTGAATGTTGATGGGAATATTATGAGCTCCCATGTTAGTAAAAGGGATAGTAGACAGGAGGGACTGAATGGTCACACAAGCAAAACCCAAGTCACAGCCCAGCGATAATTTGATACATTGGAAGAACTGAGGGAAGGCTTGTCACAGTCTGTTCCAGAATTCAATACATTTGCAAACACACTGTGATTTTGAAGGGGAGAACCATTCTGGCAGCTGGAGAGAAAACAGCTTTTTGAAGCAGCTCTTGTAGCCAGACATTTTTGTGGAGCTCAGAGCAAAGGATGCTCTCTGTGAACGACTGGGCCTTCTCGGTGGATTGACCTGCGCCAGGAGGGTTTTTTTTGGGAAGCAAAGTGCTTCATTTTGATTGTGACTAACAGCAGAGGTCACTTGGAGAGACGGCTTCATTTTAAGTGTGACTAACAGTGAAGTTACTTGGAGAGACCGGTGCCAGGATCTTGGAAGCTTTGTGGAGGTCACCCAGTTTGAGTCTCGCCTACAAAAGGACCAGGAGTGTTGTGACCACAGCTTGTGTGGATGGACATTTCTTCAAAGGCAACGCAAGGAGAATTCATGAGTCTGTAGCAACGACAACTCCAGTCGTCCCCATCAGTTCAACATTAATTCTGGGCATCAACTTTCAAAGGCCTATGCTTTGAAAGACTGAACTTTGAAGTAACTTTCTAGATTTTGGCCTGGACTGTAATGGTTTGGGTATATCACACACAAGACACCTACACATAGTTATAGATCTAGTGTTAAGGGTAGTTTAAGAGAAAGAAATAAAATTAGTGTTTTAAAATTAAACATTGTCTGATTCATTGTCTATTGGAGCTCATTACGCGTGGCTCGTAACAAAATATTGTCCTGCCTTAATTGCCCATTAATTAAGTTAGTCACCAGGCTAGTTCAGAAGACATTTAGGAGTTTACCATATTATTGAATCTGAAGTTGCAGGTAGGCCAGACTGAAGATAGATGGCAAATTCTTTCATGAGTCTAGAGCTGTGTAGTGGAACTGGAAATCATGTCTAATTTTTTTTTTTTAAAAACCATAGCCCACTATTGAAGTACAGGTGCTATGATTCTGTACCCAATCTTATGATACATCTTAATTTCAAGTTATTTGGAGTAAACATCAGCGACATCCTGTCCCAGTCCTACCACATCAATCAATATTTCAATCAAGAAACCACACCAAAGGCTACGTTCTCAGAGGCCAGATGAAATTCAGCATGCCGCCAAGGTCTCTTACCAATTTTTACAGATGTGCCAGAATGTATCCTGTCCAGGTGAAACACAGCCCAAGACTACAAAAAACTGCAGTGTTATCACGACACAGGCCATCGTAAAAACCAACCTTCCCTCCATCGACTCCATCTATACCTCCCACTGTCACAGGAAGGCCGTTCCCATCCCACCCTTATCATATTCTCTTCTTCCTTTATTTGGAAACATGAACTTCCAGATTCAAGGGCAGTTTTTTTCCTGCTGCTTAAATGAATCTCAAATGACAAAAGATAACACCTTGCTTGGTTTTTAACTATTTTTCTCTATACCCTGTGCTGCGTTTTTGCACTTTTCTGCCCTGAACTATTTGACGTATTGTAATCCTACAATGTTTTCTTGTTACAGGTCACTGTGAATTGACCTGTCTGGATTAGCACGCAAAAAAGTAGTGTTTCACTGTATCTTGGGATATGTAAACAGAAAACAATTCAATTTAATTCTATTTATGCTCTGAGAAGGTATACTCTGGGCACTTGGCAATCAGACTTTTTGAAAGAGCTTTGTTTATTCAACCAATAAAAGAAAATCTATGCCTGGAAGATGTTTTGAAAAGAGCGGTGAAATTAGTTTCATTTGTAATCTGTTATATTACTGAGGTGATGGCCATACTGAACATGTCCTGAATTTGAACATTGAAAGTGATCATTCCACTTGGATTGCTTAATTTTATAAAGCTTTTTTTACTAAAAGAATTAATTTGTAAGAGAATGACTAAACAGGTTATCTTTGTTGTCTACAACGTAGGCACACAAATTCATTGCTCAGTCCCTTAAAGTTAATCTGTCAATGAGTAAAAAATTTGGGATTAACAACCACTTATGGGAATATGCCAAAAATTACAGGAGGCTTAAATAATAGAGAACATTTATTTCAAAAGTTCATGACTGGTTGTGGAGATAACAGTATCACCAGGAATCTTCAGGATAGCTCCATTCCTTTGAAAGAAATGACTTGCTTTCTTCATAACCTTCTGGGGATTGGGCAAGTGTATATTACCCAGTATGAACAAGGACAACTTTCATTCAAAGAAATCAGGAACTACACTTGGATCATGGCTGATTTGCATCTACTTCATGGTCTCTTTTGCATTAATATCTAAACCAGTTAAAATTCTATCAACTCAAATTTTCAATTTGATATTTGGACTTGCTGATCTTTTACTTCACATAGTTGCTCATCTGTGACTGAATGAACATGTACAACCTAATATTGTCCCTATTTTCCCATTTTAATTTTGAAATTATGATCCAGATTCTTAAGTCATTAATAGAGGAAGCAGTTCTACTTTAATTAAATCTTAATGCCTCCTAACTTAATCCCTTTGGCACTAAACTCATTCTTAAATCTAGGCTTCATGCTTCCTGAAAAGTTGTATCCAGAATTCAACAAAGTGGTTTAATAGAGCCTTCCACAGCAGTCACATTCTTTCCATCAGATTGGAATGTTGGCCTTTGCATTACAACTTTCAGGAGATAAAGCTGGGTATTCCAATAGGCTCAAATTATTTTTTGCTTATTCTCTAGCTTTTATTGATTTCTGTGGCACAAGTATAGCTGTTCCACGACCTAGAATCAATTCTGAGTTATGGTGTTGTCTGCAGTTACTGGCAACTGGAAATTATATCAGAAAATAAGTGCCATTACTCAGTGGATCGGGTAGAGTTTGTAGGGAGAGAAATTGAGTTAACATTTCAAGCAATGACCTTCTACCAGAATCTAGTCATTGACCTGAAACATTAACTGTTTCACTCTCAAGGCATGCTATTAACTTGATAGATTTTTTTCTTGCATGGGAGTGGGCACAAGTGTGGCCCCTTCCCTGTGACCGCAGGGAGGGCAAAGAATCTTTTCAAGTAAAGCAACATTTCACTTGTGTATCCGCAGAAGTTATCTACTGCATCCTGTGCTCCCATTGTGCCATCTCTACTTTGGAGACACTGGACCCAGGCTTGGAGGTCATTTCGCTGAGCACTTCTGCTCGGTCCGCATCAGTGACAGACATCTCCCGGTCGGTGGGCAACCACTTCAATTCCGCACCCCACTTGCACGCTGGGATGTCTGTCCATGGCCTCGTGTACTGTCCCACCAAGATCACCCATACATTGGAGAAGCAACACCTAATTTTCCATCTGGGCACTCAGATTGCATTAACATAGTCTTCTCCAGTTTCGGCTAGCCTACTCTCCACTCTCCTTCCCTTCGTCTTCTTTCCTCCAGCTCTCCACCCCTTTCCATTCAGGAAACCTTCTTTCCTCCCCCAACTTGCTGGTGTGCTTCCCACTATTATCTCCTGCCTTTGAGACTATGCTCCTCCACCTGCCTCTCCCCCCCTACCATTTTGTAGGAACTCCTGCGACATTTTTTCATACCTTGATGAAGGGCTCAAGCCCGAAACATTGGTTATGTATCTTTGCTATACAACATACAACGTTTGACTAGGTGCAGGTCGATGGGACTAGCGGAATGATATTTCGGCACAGAGTAGAAGGGCTGTTTCTCCAGCATTGTTTTTCTTTTCCTGTTCTGCTTGTTTCCAATTTCATAAGTTGCAAGATTATCTTGTCATCGTCAAACAATTCCAGCACTATAAACGTGTGAGCAGTTATTTCCTTGAAAGTTTTGATAATATCATTGTCATTTTAAAAGTATACATCTTCTAACCTTAATATACATCTATGCTAATATTTTTTATTATGAATTCTGGTCTCATTGAGTTACAATGGATGGTTTATTGCATCTGATTGAAGACAGTTTTTAGATATACAATAGGTCCCACAAAACATGGGTGTGCATATTTACTTCTTGGATTTTGTTGCAATGACATTCATACATTTAGGCTTGCAATTC
This sequence comes from Narcine bancroftii, assembly GCF_036971445.1. NCBI lineage: Eukaryota > Metazoa > Chordata > Chondrichthyes > Torpediniformes > Narcinidae > Narcine > Narcine bancroftii. Next base: position 144,378,641 of record NC_091469.1, read on the forward strand.
TCATGAGTCAGAGGTTAAATTTTTGCATTACTTCAGCGACAGCCTTGAGAAAAAAAATAGATCCCATTCATTCTGTTTTGAGGTGATCATAATCCAAAGGTTCCATGAAAGGCACAATTGTCACAATCTTGATATTTCCTGGTTTATTGACCAATTCTTATCCCCGGTTACAAGGCCTTCGCAAAAGTGGGCAGGAAAATTCAAATTAAAATTTTGAAAACTCTTGTTCCATTCATTTTGGAAAACAGGGTGCAGCAAAACTAGAGCCCCATGAATAATGAATAGACAGCTTGAGGAACCTCATCTAGTCTAAAGTGCAAAGGGTAGAGGCACCAAGTTCTGTGTAATTGTCAGAGACAGTTATAAGTGCCCAGGATATGGACAAACAGCTCAGTAAGGTTGCTGAATAGTGCCATAAGCAATGTGACAATATTTTGTTTTAAATCCTACTTGAATAAAAAGCAGAACGACTTTAAACAATAAGTTAGCCAAAAGCCAATGCACCTTCCTGATCTCTAGCCTACTTCAACATGTATTTGTTTGTTTCACTTCCAGTGTTTTTACACATGCCTCATATACCCATCTCATTCATAGCAAATCCTCTCACATCTGCCCTCTTTCCTCCATCATCTCCAATTGGCTGACAGGTACACGATCCTTTTTCTGGAATCCTTGGGGGACAGCATGTCCCGAATTTCAGATTTTTCCGGATTTTGGAAAGCCAGATTTAAGCACACCCGAATTGTGCTGCCGTATCTACCCCCACCCCTTCCAGTCGCGCCGCCGTCTCCCCCCTCCCCCCACTCACCGGACCAACTCACGCGGCCAGTCTCTCACCCGCCCGACTCGCGCTGCCAGTCCCTCCCCGCCCGCCCGACTCGTGCTGCCATCTCTCTCCTCACTTGCCGGATTTTGGAGCTTTCCAGATTTTAGATGTCTGGATAAAAGATTTTGTACCTGAACCATTTAACCCTTTTCTGAGAGAGTGAAATAAGGTGGAACAAAAGATTACAAACTGGCAATGTCTTGCATTATGGAGATTATTCCACTTTTGATATAAATAACCAGAATAAATGCATCAGAATGCTGCCTGGTGTAAAAAGATACAAGGAAATCTATTTCAATTTAACTTACCTTTCTGACTTCTGTCAGACTTAATGAATTGATGCTCCTTGCTCTGGGCGATTCGTCTGCTGATAACAGTGAGTTGTATCCAGATGACTGATGGCTAAGACTCTCTGGCGTCTTGACTCTCATTTCTTTATCTGTTAAGAAATATTCATCCTAAGTCAACCTCTGCCTTTTGACATGCCTATGCAAGGTCAGATACCAGACACTGATTTACAGTGAAGAGAAAAACTAGGGCAGCATTGTTTGGAGCAACAGAAGTTGCTGTAAGAGCTTCACTATGCAGTCACTTATGTCTTTTGCCAATAACTGATTGACGCTTCCTAACAAATATTGAAAAATAGAGCTATCTTCAAAATTCCAGTGATATCGTAGCATTGAGACAGGAATGATATTTTACAGAAGAAAATATCCAAGATAACTTGGTGTGCAGACAAATCACAAACCCTGAAATGCACTGTACAGCATATTAGTTATAAAGGCAAATATATTTTATATTGATGCCAAACTCTAAGATTAAACCTATCATTCCAATAATGATGAAATAAACAAGTTTTTGAGTCTCTCATATTCAAGAAACAATATTTATTTATAAAGATTAAATACTTGTCCTGCATATATACTGTTTGTCCGTATGTTTTGCATCGAAGACCGGAGCACGCTGTTTCATCGCGTTGTACTTGTGTAATCAGATGACAATAAACTTGATTTTGCATTTCCATTGTGATCAGATTCAATTTGAAAATGCAAAATCTTTTTTTTTTAAATTTGAACTTGTATACTTTATTGGACCCATAAAAATTGATGGAGAAAAATATCATCCTGCAGCATCAACGTCAATCAGGGAAGAGCAATTGTTCTTTCCTGCTCTTGGTTCATAGTTAAATGGGTCACCAAGTGAATATCTCAGTACATTTTAAATGCAGTGTACATTTCTGCTTCTTAGTTAGATTAGGCAGTTAGAGGAGGCAGTTAGAGGATCCTCTTGCTGAGGATAATTCTGCTTGCCTATAATCATTCAATCAATTATTTTAAATCTATGCCTGCTAAGGGAAATAGGTTATTGACACCCACTCTAAGCCCCTTAAGAGTTCCTTCTCAACCTCAAAAAGCAAAACAAAGCCTGGGTAATCCTTCCTCTTAGTTAAGATTTTCCAGTCCCAGTTATATTCTTGTTATTTCCATAACTGCCTCTCTGATGTAGTCATCCTTCAAATGTGGTGAATAAAGGTGCATAAAAGTACAAACCGTGAGCTTTTTTTTTCACATAGTTCTCTCACGATCTCTCTGCTCCTATTGTGAATGTCTCATCTATTAAACTTTCCAATATAGAACACTGCAGTACAGAAAACAGGCCATTTGGCCCTTCTAGTCTGTGCCAAAATATCATTCCACTAGTCACATTGACCTGCACCCAGTCTATAACCCGCCAGACCCCTCCCATCCATGTATCTATCCAATTTATTCTTAAAACTTGAGTGAGCCAGCATTTATGTCAGATGGCAGCTCATTCCACACTCACAGCACTCTCTGAGTGAAGTTCCCCCTAATGTTTCCTCTTTCACCCTAAAGCCATGTCCTCTTCTATTTATCTTTCCTAATCTAAGTGGAAAGAGCCTACTTGCATTTATCTATACCCCTCATAATTTTGTAAACCTCCATTAAATCTCCCCTCATTCTTCTATGCTTCAAGGAGTAAAGTCCTAACCTGTTTAATCTTTCCCTGTAACTCAACTCCTGAAGACCAGGCAAGACCTAGTAAATCTTCTCTGCACTTTTTCAATCTTACTGACATCCTTCCTGTAGTTAGGTAACCGGAACTGTACACAATACTCCAAATTTGGCCTCACCAATGTCTTATACAATCTTACCATAACATTCCAACTCCTGTACTCAATACTTTGATTTCTGAAGGCCAAGATGCCAAACAACCCTATCTACTTGTGACACCACTTTCAGGGAATTATATATCTGTATTCCCAGAACCCTTTGCTCCTCAGCACTCCTCAGTGCTCTACCATTTACTGTGTAGAACCGACCTTGGTTTGTCCTTCCAAAATGCAATATCTCACACTTGTCTGCATTAAATTCCATCTGTCACATTCTGGCCCATTTTTTCCAGTTGGTCCAGATTCCTCTGCAAGCTTTGAAAGTCTTCCTCACTGTCCACAACGTCACCAATCTTTGTGTCATCAGTGAACTTGCTGATCCAATTTACTACATTATCACCCAGATCATTGATATAGACAACAATGATCCCAGCAAGGTGAGGGTGGGCGGGGGAAATAAAGAATAAAATAAATGATCCTGAGACACACCACTCGTCCCAGACCTCCAGTCTGAGAAATAATAATCACTACCACTCTCTGACTTCTCCCATTCAACCAATTTCAAATCCAATTTACAACCTTAACCATTTTCACTGCTCTGGTACATGTCATCCGAGTGATTTTTTCCCCCCCTTTCCAAATGTTACATGATCCAGATTTATTTCACATCCAAATCCATACGAACTATTTTCATATATCTGTAAGCTTCTTGCTTGTGCCATTCAAGTCTAAAATCAGGTATCACTGGAAGCAGCCTTTCAGTCATCCATCCACCATTTGGTATTCAACTCCTTACTTTCTCTTAGATCTCAATTTGCTTTTCTAACTTGTCAACCAGTTGGGACATTTGTCAAAAGCCCCGATGAAGTCCATTTCGACAACATCAACAATGTTAAATCTCATTGAATTTTTTGGGCAAGGCCAATCACTGGGAGCAGCAAAATGACCATCTACTCAAGCCACAGTGATGGTCTTGCATTGGAATATTTTTCAGAAATTGTCTATCCACATGGTGTAGGCTAACTGGCTCGGAGTTACTCATTTAACCCTTTCCGAACACGAAGGAATTCCAACAGCGATTTGTCACATTCCTGCAGCTGAAAAAGATTGGAAAATGACAGTTGAAGTTTCCACTTTTTCCTTTCTTGTTTGACCTCAGCTGTTCAAAGAACAGGGAGAAAGGAGACTGTTGTGCTCCTTTTATCTCGAATAACTTGTAGATGAGAGAAAAACAAAAAATAAAATTTAATTTCTTAGACCCAGTTTCACATTTTTTTCTTTTTTTTCCCCCAGATGCCATCATTCTTTCTAGTTGTCCCCTTTTCTCTGTAAATCGAAGTATCAGTTCCTGAAATGTCCAGTTCTTAAGAGATGTCACTGGTTTGAAAGAATAGCTCTGCATGTCTTTGTTACCAACCTGAAAACATGTGCTGCCACCTTCAAGGACTTGTACACCAATGTCTCTCGGTTCCTCAATATTCCCTGGGATTCAACTATGCATTGGGTATCTTTTCCCCTTGTTTAACCTCTGAAAATATCACTTCACACTTATCAGAATTAGGTTCTAACTCTGTACAGCTGCCAAGTGCCCAAACCTGTGACGATGTGGTCCAACTGCTCTCTATTTCCAGGCAGTTGTGACTCCATTTCACATTTATTATTCCCTTTTTCAGTTACCATTTTAAGTGAAAGGCTGGAAATCTGTTTTCATATATCAGTGAAAATTTTTCTTCTGATTTGATTTTGGGGAGATGTACAAGAAGCTCCATTTGTTCGTATAAAGTTATATTCTCTCATCCCAACAGATACAAGGTGACTTCTGCATGTTCTGTCGAAGACTAATAAGCGTTCATGAATTGGAATATATTTGAAAATTAACTAGAGTTTTCTGAAGATGTAATAAATTTTATGATTTTTCAGATTTATTGTCAGAGTACATATATGACATCACATACAACCCTGAGATTCTTTTTCCTATGGGCAAGGCAGAATTACCACTTATTGGTAGTGCAAAAAAAAAACTGTACTTAAGGTACACGGCAAGAAAAAAAAAATCAATGAAGTGCAAAAGTAAAAGTCCTTAAATGAGTTTGTTGTGGAGGAGTCTGATGGTGGAGGGGTAGCAGCTGTTCTCGAACTTGGTGGTGCAAGTCTTGTGGCACCAATACCTCCTTCCTGATGGTAGTAGCGAGAACAGATTATGTGCTGGGTGATATGGATCTTGATGATTGCTGCTGCTCTCTGACAGCAGCATTCCCTGTAGATGTAGGTGAGGAATTTATGCCTGTGATGTCCTGAGTTGTGTTCACTATCTTTTGCAGGGCTTTACACTCAGGGATATTGGTTTCCCCATGCCAGACCATGACGTAGACAGTCAGCACACTTTTCACCACACTTCTGTAGAGAGTCGCCAAGGTTTCCAATGCCATTCCTGAGGAAGTTGAGGTGCAACCCATTTGTATTGGGTCCAGGAAAGATCCTCCAAGGTAGAGACAACAAGATCTTTAATTTGCTCACCCTCGCCACTTCTATCCCCCAATGATCACTAAATTGTACACCTCCGCTTTTCTCTTCCTGAAGTCAATAATCAGCTCCTTGGTTTTGATGACACAGTGAATATAAGGTTGTTATGGGTGCACCATTCAGCAAAGTTTTCAATCTCCCTCCTTTATACTGACTCTTCACCCATTCTTTATACAATCCTCAACCGTGGTATTGTCAGCGAATTTGTAGATAATAAACAAACACGGAGGATATAGATAGTGTGCTTGGATTTCTTGAAAGCAGACTGTTCAGATGCCACATAAATTTTACTGCACAGGATAGAACTGCAGAGTTGGCATTATCCACCGGCATGGTGAGAGGAAAGTGGCTAATTTAACACCAAACAGTCAACATGAATGAATTATTTTTGAACAGGCAATTTGTATCTAGTGGGGTGCCACAGGGATCCATGCTGAGTCTTCAATTATTTACACTCAGCATTAATGACTTGGCCTAGTACATGCAGTTTTCATCTCCCTATTTGAGAAAAAAAATGCTTGCATTTGGTACTGAGAAAGATTCTTTGAATTAAAGGGGTGGTGAAGAATGGCTGAGGAGGTTAGGCCTGTAATTGCACTAATTTACCACAGCTTACAAACAAGAATATACTCACTTGTTTCTTTCACCACACCATAACGCCAACTTCCTTTTATTTTTCACTAGACACAACAGTGTATTCTTCAACTCCCAAACACCACCCAGCCAAACTCTGACCTTCTCAATGGCTCACTGTCACATGGATGATCTTAACATTCTCATTCTCCTCCTCCTGCATCTGAGATTCATCACCTGTACACCTGTATACTGACAATTAATACACAACGCATCTGCACTATTACCCCCCACACATGGTATCGCTTACGTCATCAGTGGTGGCTGGCACCGGTCCCAACTGAGGTAAGTAGGTGGTCACGACAAGCCTACATTAAGAAGAAATGAGAGGTGACCTTTGTGAAACATAAGATTTCGAGGGAGACTGAGAATAGATGCTGAGAATAATGTTTCCCCTGGTGGAGCTATCTAGAACCAGACAGCAACATTTCAGAATAAGGGGTTAACCATTTCAGACAGAAAAGCAAGAATTTCTTCACTCACGACATGAATCTAGTGTTGCCTGAGAGCTAAGGAGGTACAAGTATATTCAAGATGGAGACTGACAACATTTAAAATACAAAGTAGCCAATGGTTATGGGGAGAGAGTGGGACCAGTATTGCCAAGACCAAAGATCGGATCTGCTATGATTATACAGAGTGCTGGAGTCGGTTCAAGGGTTCAATTGACTCTGCTATCTGTTTGTTATTTTTCACAAACTATCCATTGACCTTGTCCCACTAGTTACCTTTTCACCTCAGAACCCATAAATAGGAGTGAAAGTAAATCATCCTCAATCCTGAAAGGATGCCTCAGAAAAAAGATAATTCTTTAAATTTTACAATAACAGCTTACCTGAAGAGTTACGGCTTGTTATTTGACATAAGGTATATTCACTATTCTCATTAATGGAACCAGAAGGCAAATCATTCTGGAGATGAACAGAGAAAAATGACGCAGTAAATTGAAAACAATTATAAACAAATGCGAAAATGCTTTTGTGGTTCAGCTATTACTGATTTGCTTAATAGGAATTTTTACTGAAAGTTAATGAAAGAATTATGAAATGATCATCCCAGTGGAGGAGGCTGCATGCTTTAAGAATTATTAAAATATGTTTCATTATGATATTTAATATGTAAGACATATATTAGTACATGCCATAGATTAATGGTTCCACGGTTATATAAAAATCTGCCACTGTTCCAACTAATTTTTACATTTCTTCATTTATTTTTAAATTTCAGTTAAAATTCAGCCATCCCTGCTTATGCCTGCTCTCTGAAAGTGTGATCGTTTTCTCAAACATCATTCATCTTCTTTGATTCAGTGAACATCACAAACCAAGATATACATTTGTTTGAAGCATACTAAATTTTGGTTTGAAAAACAGCAAAAACATCAAATATAAAGGATTCTTGTCTTTTAACAATACTTTTTCTACAAATAAAATTATTCATGTGTTGCTATGGCACAATGTCAGTTATACCATGAAATAGGTCTTTAATACTACTTAAAAATTGCACTTCTTTAGATGGGAATAACAAATAAATTTTTAACAAGATATGGAAAGGAATAAGATACTTGTGTAGCAAATATTGGATGATTCCATTTCAAGAATAAGCATGACTCCAGAAATCGACAATGTAATCACGTTCTTGTCCAATGCTTTGGGATTTGCAGATAAGCAAAAGCCAGTAAATAGATATGGGCTAATGTTAACAGCAAAAACAAAAACTTAAGCCAGGGAACAGCTGAACAACAGCAGGGATTTCTAGTGAGCTATCTTCAATTGGCATCAATAGCTCAGGCTGAAGAAATCCAGGGAGATGGGAAGATGTTAAGAATATTCAAACTGTAAAAGTAGCGCTGTCTTTGGCTGAACAGCCAGCCGACAGACTTATGCTGACAAACAAGGCAGGTCCAAAATTAAACTCTGACTCACCTTATTGGAACGTAGCAACAGCTGAGTTTCCAACAGTACAACACGGCTCAACAGATTGTTCCAATCCCTTGCATCTATAATCACTTTGCCAGCTGTGGCACATTCTAAAGCTTGCAGTTTACTCTGTATCACATCCAATACCTGGAGCTTCTCCTGACATTCGGCAATCTGCTGCTTAAGCATGGTAATCTCCAGTGCCTGTGACTGTTAACCAAGGAACAACTAGATTAACATTTAAAAGTCCAATGTTTTTTTAAGGGTGGTCATGGTTTAAAATGCAATTACACTTCCTCTCCAAGGCTGGTATAGACAAATACAAAAGCAATGCTTGAAATACAAGTATATGGATAGGAAAGATTTAGATCAGACATTTTCAATCTTTTTCGGCTATGGCCCCCTTAGGACTCAGCTCAAAGGTTATGGGGCCCCTTTCCTGTGAAGCAGTCAGGTTTTGGTTTCTTAAAAAAAAACCCAAATATTTATGCTATACGAGGGGAAAATAAAACAAGGCTTTTACTTAAATGTGCAATGGCCCCCCTGGGAGGCCACAGGGCCCTTATTGAGAATGACTGGTTTAAAGGGTTATGAGTCAAATGTAGGCAAATTGGATATCTTGGGTAGATAACTCGATTGGCATGGACATATTGGACTGTAGGACCTGTTTCTGTCCTGTAAAAATCTATGACACTTCAACACCAAGCTCCAGGATCAAAACTAGACTTACTTGCTTCCATTTACTGGGCTGAATGAGGGCACTCAAGGAGTCTGCAATGAGGTAGTTTGGTGGACGATAATGCTGGGACTGTGTGACAGCTATGCATAGAGAGTGGGCAAAAGGTGTAATTTTGATTGATGCTATAATACTGCCATGTTGAATGTTACTATTCAGGGTTATAACATGATTCCTGAATTCAGTGAGCCCACGCACATAATAAAAACCATGCTGCCTTACAAAATGAGATGCACACCATTTGAAACGGAAACATAACTACTGCTGCCTGGTCATCCTAGCAACAATCAGAACAACTGGTAAGATATCTGGCAGCCTGGTGTATTTCATTAAAAGAAAACTTCACCTTACATGTTGTAGATAGCTGAAGAGGAGAAAAGAACAACCCCCTGTGTAGACACGAATGATTCAATCTTATCACAAGCCTAATTCCACATTCACCATCATAAGAAAACACAAGGTAATGAGAAGTCCCAAGAGTCTCTCCCAGCGAGCCTGCTCTGCCATTCAATTGGATCATAGGTGATCTGGTCGTGGACTCAACTCAACACAGCCTACCTGCCATTTCCACATAACCCTTAATTCCCCTGCTGTGTCAATATCTATCTAACTGTATCTCAAATATATTTAGTGAAGCAGCCTCTACTGCTTCCTTGGGCAGAAAATTCCAGATCTACTTCTCTTTGGGAAAAGCAGTTCCTCCTCATCTCCATCCTACATCTACTCCTCAGAATCTTGAGGCGATATCCCTTAATCCTAGTCTCACTTACCAGTGGAAACTAGTTTCTTGCCTCTACCTTATCTATCCCTTTCACAATTTTACATGTTTCTATGAAAAGACATTGAGTTGTTCAAGGCCTCAGCCATTTGCACTTTACCCAATTTTATTCCCTTCTCATTTTCCAAGGGATCTTTCACTTTAGCCATCTTTTCCACTCGATATAAAATCTTCGATGTTTTTATATTTTGTGCTAGTTTACTTTGATAGCAGATATTTGTAATAAGCACAGGGTTGTGATTGTGGGAGATACTAATTTTCCAAATATAGATTGGGAAACCCATTCTATGAAAGGGCAGGATGGATTGGAGTTTGCAAAATGTGTGCAGCATAGTTTTTTTTGACAGCAATGCATAGAGGTACCAACTAGAGAAGGGGCAGTGTTGGATCTATTGTTAGGGAATAAGATAGGTCAGGTGACGGAGGTATGTGTTGGAGAGCACTTCAGGTCCAGGGAACATAGTGCTATTAGCTTCAATGTAATGATGGAAGGGGATAATAGGTCAGGGCTTAGGGTTAAGGTTTTCGATTGGTGAAAAGCGAGATTTGAGGAGATGCAAAAGGATTTACAAGGAATGGAATGATTTGTTTCATGGGCAGGATGTAAAAGAGAAATGGAGGTCTTAAACAAAATCTTTATGTTCCTGTTACATTAAAAGGCAGGGTCAAAAGTTTGAAAGAGCCATGGTTTTAAAAAAAAAAAGAGGGAGACCTACAATAAATATAAGAAACAAGGAATAAAGGAGATGTTCAGAGAATACATTGAATGTAAAAAGAATTGTAAGACATTAGAAAAGCTAAAAGGTACGAGGTGGCGATAGGAAGCAGGGTAAAAATAAATCCAAAGGGTTTCTACAAATATATAATTAGTAAAAGGAGAGTGAGGGATAAAATTGGTCCCTTAAAGAATCAGAGCGAACAACTGTGAAGAGCCAAAAGAGATGGGGGAGATCTCAAACAATTTATTTTCTTCGGTATTCACTAAGGAGAAGGACATTGAATTGTGCAGGGTAAAGGAAGCAAAGAGGGTAATTATGGAGACTATAGTGATTAAGAAAAAGGAAATACTGGAGCTTTTGAAGCATATAAAGGTGGACAAGTCTCCAGGTCCAGATGGGATTTTCCCCAAGACTTTGAGAGAAGTTAGTGAGGAAATAGCAGAGGTCTGACAGTGATTTTTCATGTCATTGGAGATGGGTAGAGTGCCGGAGGATTGGCGTATTGCACATGTGGTTCCTTTGTTTAAAAAGGGTTTGAGGAGCAAGTCTAGCAATTATAGACCTGTAAGTTAGACATCTGTAGTAGGTAAATTAATGGAAAGTGTTCTTAGAGATAGTATATTTAAGTATCTGGAGAAACAGGGTCTGATCAGGAACAATCAACATAGATTTGTGCGTGGAAGGTCATGCTTGACCAATCTTGTTGAATTTTTTGAAGAGGTGACTAGGAATGTTGATGAGAGCAGTGGATGTTGTCTATATGGACTTCAGTAAGGCCTTCGATAAGTTCCGCATGGAATGTTAGTTAGAAAGGTCCAGTCGTTAGGTATTAATTCTGAGATAGTCAAATGGATTCAACAGTGTCTGGAAGGGAGGTGCCAGAGAGTCGTAGTGGATAACTGTTTGTCAGGCTGGAGGCCGGTGACAAGGGTGTGCCTCAGGAATCTGTATTGGGTCCATTGCTGTTTGTCGTATACAAGAATGATCTGGATGATGGGGTGGTAAATTGGATTAGTAAATATACAGATGATACTAAAATAGGTGGAATTGTGGATTGCAGAGGAATTTTGACTGCTTAGAAGAGTGGGCTGAAAGATGCCAGATGGATTTTAATGCTGATAAGTGTGAAAAGCTTCATTTTGGTAGGAATAATCAAAACAGGACATACATAGTAAATGGAGGGCATTGAGGAATGCAGTGGAGCAGAAAGATCGAGAAATAATGGTGCATCGTTCCCTGAAGGTAGAATCTCATGTGGACAGGGCGGTGAAGAAGGCTTTGGTATGCTGGCCTTTATAAATCCATGCATAGAATACAGGAGTTGGGAAGTGATGTTGAGACTGTTCAAAGCATTGGTGAGGTCAAATTTAGAGTTCTGTATGTAGTTCTGGTCACCAAATTAGAGGAAGGATATCAACAAGGTAGGGAGAGTGCAGAGAAGATTTACGAAAATGTTACCTGGGTTTCAGAATTTAGATTATCAAAGAAAGATTGAGCAAATTAGGTGTTTATTCTTTGGAGCGTAGAAGGTTGAGAAGGGACTTGATAGAGGTATTTAAGATTCTGAGAGGGATAGATAGAGTTGATGTGGATTGGCATTTTCAATTGCGAGTAGGAGAGATTGAAACAAGAGGTCATGAGTTAAGAGATAAGGGGCAAAAGTTTAGAACACAAGGCAGAACTTCTTTTCTCAGAGAGTGGTGGCTATGTGGAATGAGCTTCCGAGAGATGTAGTGGTAGCAGGGTCAATTTTGTCATTTAAGGAAAAATTGGATAGGTATATGGATGGGAGGGGAATGAAAGGTTAAGGGCAAGGTACAGGTAGGTTGGGCAAGAGGAGAGTATTTAGCTCGATGCGGACTAGAAGGGCCAAAATGGCCTATTTCCATGCTGTAATCAAATACTAGAGCGCATCGGATGTCCCCCAAAGTTCCTCAACATGATTATCCAACTGCACGAAAACCAACAAGGTCGGGTCAGATACAGCAATGAGCTCTCTGAACCCTTCTCCATTAACAATGGCATGAAGCAAGGCTGTGTTCTCGCACCAACCCTCTTTTCAATCTTCTTCAGCATGATGCTGAACCAAGCCATGAAAGACCTCAACAATGAAGACGCTGTTTACATCCGGTACCGCACGGATGGCAGTCTCTTCAATCTGAGGCGCCTGCATGCTCACACCAAGACACAAGAGAAACTTGTCCATGAACTACTCTTTGCAGACGATGCCGCTTTAGTTGCCCATTCAGAGCCAGCTCTTCAGCGCTTGACGTCCTGTTTTGCAGAAACTGCCAAAATGTTTGGCCTGGAAGTCAGCCTGAAGAAAACTGAGGTCCTCCATCAGCCAGCTCCCCACCATGACTACCAGCCCCCCCACATCTCCATCGGGCACACAAAACTCAAAACGGTCAACCAGTTTACCTATCTCGGCTGCACCATTTCATCAGACGCAAGGATCGACAATGAGATAGACAACAGACTCGCCAAGGCAAATAGCGCCTTTGGAAGACTACACAAAAGAGTCTGGAAAAACAACCAACTGAAAAACCTCACAAAGATAAGCGTATACAGAGCCGTTGTCATACCCACACTCCTGTTCGGCTCCGAATCATGGGTCCTCTACCGGCATCACCTACGGCTCCTAGAACTCTTCCACCAGCGTTGTCTCCGCTCCATCAACATCCATTGGAGCGCTTTCGTCCCTAACGTCGAAGTACTCGAGATGGCAGAGGTCGACAGCATCGAGTCCACGCTGCAGAAGATCCAGCTGCGCTGGGTGGGTCACGTCTCCAGAATGGAGGACCATCGCCTTCCCAAGATCGTGTTATATGGTGAGCTCTCCACTGGCCACCGTGACAGAGATGCACCAAAGAAAAGGTACAAGGACTGCCTAAAGAAATCTCTTGGTGCCTGCCACATTGACCACCGCCAGTGGGCTGATCTCGCCTCAAACCGTGCATCTTGCCACCTCACAGATTGGCGGGCAGCAACCTCCTTTGAAGAAGACCGCAGAGACCACCTCACTGACAAAAGGCAAAGGAGGAAAAACCCAACACCCAACCCCAACCAACCAATTTTCCCCTGCAACCGCGTCTGCCTGTCCCGCATCGGACTTGTCAGCCACAAACGAGCCTGCAGCTGACGTGGACTTTTACCCCCTCCATAAATCTTCGTCTGCGAAGCCAAGCCAAAGAAGAAGAAAAGAATCGTTTTATGGTTTGATGATTATCTTTCCTTTCTCTGTTGTTCATTGTTGCTTTTTTTTAAATTCCAATCTTTCACACTACTCTTGGCAATTTTGTAATTATGAGCTTTTAATTTTGATGCCTTCCCTTATTTCTTTAGTTGTCCAAGGCTGGCTCTCCTTTCCATTACTGTCCGTGCTTATAAAAGGAATATAGTTTTGATGAGTACTGTAAAATATATCTTTGAAAGACTTCCACTTTTTTGACATTCAATTGTTTAATCACTATGTTCTCAGTCTATGCTCCCCGTTAATCCCCTCGTCTCCTTTATTGAGGCAAAATTATGCAGGACTAAGCTTGAACTATTGCACTCTCTATTTGTAGGAGTGCCTTTGACACTGCCATTGAAACAAAAGAACTCTTGATCATATTACATGTCGGGATAAATTAATTAATTAATCTCCCTATTTGCAATCTTCCCCTGCTTTTCACAAATTTTGGCTGTAGCAAGATCATGACACCATGCTAGCACATAAGAAATAGGAGAAGCCCGTCGAGTCTGCTCCACCATTCAATGAGATTGTGGCTGATCTGATGATAGGCTCATCTCCACCTACTTGCCTTTCCCTCATATCCCTCAATACCCCAACTTTGTTAAAATAAAAATAAATAATTGAAAAATAAAATCATGGGTTCACAAGGAATGCAGAGATGATAATCACAACACACAGGATGTCTGCAAACTCTCTGGATAGCCTGGTGCCAAGATCATGCCAAATTCAACCATACTGTTGGCAGGCAATTTAGCAAGAATCCTTGTGCCTGAAGAATTTTGTCACGCATGCTTGCTTTCTCCTACAAGTTGTTCCACTGAACTCGTGCACAACATTCCTTTCTGATGAGCTGGCATCTGGACAACCTTTTTCTCTGCTCCAATTGTAAACCGTTCAACTCAATGCCTCATAGAGAATAGTAATACCTAAACCTTGCAGAGAAGGTTGGTCTTGAGGAGGATTTGGAATGACACCCTTCAGCTTCAGCTCTGTGCTGGCAACACATGTCACAATGCCAGACAGCACCACCTAAGGAAGGATACTGTTGCTCTTGAGAGGTGCAATGAAGGTATGACTAGATGGACTAGGCTTATACACATTGGAATTTAGAAGACTGAGAAGGGATCTTTTTTGAGATATATAAAATTCTGACAGAACTCCACAGGTTAGATGCAGGAAGAATGTTCCCAATGTTGGGGAAGTCCAGAACAAGGGGTCACCTTTGTTGAGAAGTAAGTCATTTAGAACTGAGATAAGGAGAACATTTTTCAGAGAGTTGGGAACGTGTGGAACACTTTCCAATAGAATATCAGAGGCCAGTTTATTAGATATATTCAAAAGATGTGGCCCTATTGGCTAAAGGATCAAGGAGTACGGAGAAAAATCAGGAATATTGAAGTTGGATGATCAGTCATGATCATATTGAATAGTGCAGCAGTCTCTTTCCCCATTTCCCCAGGAGTCTAAAATTAGAGGGCATATTTAAGATGAAATTGGAAAGATTTAAAATGCTATAGACAGGTAACTTTTCCAAAGGCTGGTAGGTACATGGAATGAGCTGCAAGAGGAAGTGGTAGAGGAAGTTTAGAAAGCATTTAAACAAGTGCATGAATAATAAAGGTTGAGAGAGATATTGGCCAAACATTGGCAAATGCGATTAGCTTAGGTCGACAACTTGGCCAGCATGGATAAAATGGGCTGAAGGGCCTGTTTCCATACTGTAACACAATGACCTGAGGACATCATTCTACTTCTCCACCTCACATTTTTATAATGCATCATGAAGTCTTTTCATTCTGGTTATTGTTTATTTCTATTCATCCAATCCCATCTAAAGCCTCAATATAAAATTATCTTGTAATTTCTCATACCATTGATTTCTCCAAATCTCTTTCTGTATCTTATGTCTTCTGTTATGACCAGCATCTGGTGAATGTATTATGTACCCTTTTTGCTCATCATCCTTCTTATTGAGTTATATGGCATAGAACATGCCCTTCAGCCCAACTTGTCCAAGCCAACCAAGTTGGCACTCTGGGCAAAGCCCATTTGTCTGTATTCTTCGAAGCTCTTCCATAAATCTGTCCAAATGCCTTTGTAATTGTGTTTGCTTATACAGTTTTCTCTAGAAGTTCGATACAGATAAATATCATCTTCTGTATAAATGAGGTGTCCCTCAGGTCCCTCTCAACTCTTTCCCCTCTCACCTTAAATTTCTGCTCTAATTTTAGAACCTTCTACCTTGGGAAAAGGACAGTGAGCATTCACTTTATCCATGCTCTTGGGATTTTATGAACCTCATAAAATTAAAATATTTTGGCACACAGAATCTCTGCTTATCCACATTGACCTCAAGTTTCATTACAGGCCCATAAGAAATTTGGTAAAATCGGCTAAAATTTTGTGAAATGCACAGACTTGTTAGAAAATATGGGCCAACTTGCCACTGCTCGGAAAAAGGATGGGACATGTGCCTTGGTCTTAAATATGATTCTGTCTTATTGGACGATGGAGATATTTGGGACCATAATAATTGCATCTTGTTTGGATGTCGAGTTCGTCCAAATTCGTGTCCCCAAATAATCACTTCTGGATTGAAATAAACATCTTACTGGAGATAGAGATAACATCAAAAGTTAGCATTCAATAATGGAACATAAAAATCTTTAATAATAATGTTGCATTCAAGAGGCCGAAAAGTCAGTTGTGAAGTAAAGAAACACCTTCTTAGGCCATCTTCAAATCACAAACCTTGAATTTATCTGAACTTCCATTTGGCTCGTGGAACAAATTCTTGTTTGGCATAGTAGAGTGGAGCTGGAAATAAAGAAGAGCCTGCTGATATAGTATCTGATTAATTTTCAGACATTAAAACTGCATTAAATCTTAGTCATCCTGATCAAAAAAGTTACACATTGATTCCATACGTATTATTTAAACATTTAGCAATAACATGCGTGCTATTTAAAAGACCACACAACAAGCCACAAGAAATTACAGTGACCCAACATAATATGCTCGTCTTAGTTTAATTTAAACCTTTGGACTCCGGCCACTTTTAACCTTTCTCAATATATACTCCGGACTGGGTCCATGGGTAAACTACAACACGAACCAGCCGGTGGTTGGTTACAAAACCAGTCCTGGAAAACTGGGACATGAAGAATATGCACATTCAAGAGCAGTTCTGGTTATTCCCTCTAAAAATCTACCAGCTTTCAAAGTTTAGATTTCATAGCAGTTAAACATAACTAACATTTAATTTACTGCCTATTAATTTCTACCTTGAAGTTGTGATAAATTACCTCTTCATTCATTTTTTTCCAAAGCCAAAAACTTACTTCAAGTGAAATAGATGGTTTCGTGCATTCACCAAGTACAAGAGGCTGGTCTTGAAGACTTCCATTTTCAGGACTGGATGAAAGGTAGATTGTTTTTATATCAGCACTTGGTAAATGACGCTCCACCAAAGGTTTTATCTGCAAACAAACACAAGTTTATTCTCCTTTTGCTCCAAACATACACATACATGCAATTAAGCTTTTTCTATAGGGTTGATTTATTGTTAAGCACTCCATCACAGAGTGGCACTGCACAGGGAGTGTTTACAGAGCAGTCACAAGCATGCAATGGCTGATTTTCCTTTTACCATTTCCAACATATAGAAAAATCAAGCACTCAAGTGTATAATTTCACATAAAAATTAGAAGTACCACACAGCCCCTCAAGTCTTCCCTGTCATTTAAAAGTCATGACTGATTTGTAACTTCAACTCCACATTCCTATCTACCCACAAGAATCTTTCACCCACCCCCCCCCCCCCCACTTTACTTATCAAGAACTACTTGTACAGAAATGTGAAACATTTCAACCCTGCTCTGCCATTCAAGATTATCATAGCAGATCCTCTTCCCCCCTCTCCCCACTTGGCTTGATCCGCCTTTTGTGTTCACTCTCACCTTAAAAAGTTATTAAAAGCCCCACTTTCACCATTCTTTGAGGCACAACTTTTCAATCTATTGACCCATTTATTCATGTTCTGCTTTCTCCCCATTAACCAATCCTTAATCCAAACCAGTATATCTCCAACACCACGTGCTCTAATCTTTTTTTTTTGCAACACTTCAAAGGCCTTTTGAAATTTCAAATACCCAGTACCTTTACCCTTATTTCTTCTGCTGCTTATAAGCCCAAATATTAATGTTAACCTATTTGTCATACATGACATTCCATTCATAAATCTGCATTAACTATGTCCAATCTTATTAATATTTTCAAAATTACCCATTCATTTCTGATAAGCTGCCAGTTTAATTCCTATCACTCCTTGTTTTCTCTTTCCTTCGTTAAGCAGTACTACTTTCCAAATTTTGGGAAACATCCTACTCTTGACAAATTGTCAGATGATATTCATCATCTCTAAAGTCCTCTCCTTCAAAACCCCAGGACCAGGTTCTAGCAATTTAATGCGTTCCATCCTATTAATTCCTTGAATACTAACTTCAAAGCTTTAAAGGTTCCTTTTATTATCATGTAATGTATTAAAAATGTATTATGTATGATATAGTTAAACTTTTGTCTGTCATAAGGCAAAGAGTTGCCATGAGCATTGCCCAGAGCCCCTAACAATAGAAGCAAAAAGGAGTCCTTTCAGAGACAGTGAGTGTCCACGGATTTGCCTCCAGCGCTCCCGTAGTCACACAAACTCCAGTTGAAACCGTGGGCAAACCAAGCTCCAGTTCCACACTCCGATACGATCAGGAAGCCTTCAGAGCCCGAAGTCGTTCTTGTCCTCAGCACCCTCTTGAATCCCAGTTCGATGCCTAGATCCCATGAGCCAGTCTCCAGCAGCCCACAGTCTGTGGAGATCTTTGACTGCAGCTCGCCAGCAGCCAACAAACCTGTGTAGGTCCTTCATCTTTCCTGAAGGTTAATATCCCATGCTTCTCATTTTCAACAGGGTGTGTTCTCTCCATTTCTGGCACTCTTGTGCCGGTTCATGCTGCTACCCCAGAGTCTGCAACCCATCGTAGTTCTCTGTCAAGACAGGCACCACCATATTGGACACAGACCCAATGGTTGCAGGATTTAAAAAATATACTGTTGGCTACTTTAACAAGCGGAGCCATCAGCATTAGGACCAGGCAGTAGAACCCTGCAGAGCAGTGCTGTGCCTCCAAATTCCACTCTCCTGCGTACGCACCAGTAGCAGCATTACTGTTATAGCAGCTCCGGGAGCACTCCCATGTTTTTAGTACAGGTATTACTAATTGTTTTCAGCTTCTCATTTACAAGAGGGGAGTCCTTGAGTGCTTTATTCAAGCACTATTACAAGTAATTTCCTTTGATGTAATTCCCTCAATTTATTGCTAATCTCTTTGCTTTTGATACAACTACTTCCTCTAACAAAATGAGATTTTCTCACGTGTCCCAGATCAGAAACATTGTGGAGAACGGCACAGTGCTGTCATGTCCTTTAATGTAATTGCCAATAAATATACGTCTTTTTGCAAACCTAATGAATTTTTTTTTAATTATATAAAAGCCTCAACATACTACTTATAATTAAAATAGAAACATAGATGCTGAAAATCTGAAATAAAAATTTCAGATCAGGCAGCATCTGTGGAAAGAGAAACACAGTTAATGTTTCTGGTTGAAGATTCTTTATCAGAACTGAAACTAATAAAGGAAAATACCTTTCAACTCAATTAAATTTTTAGTAGCAAATCCAGAACTGACAGGTTGGTGTTCGACTGTTAAAAATTGTCCCAGTAATTTAATCTTGCAACTCGGCCTCTGTATCTATAGATGGCACTGCAATGTAGGTTTTCAGTGCTAAAGCTTATCAACGTGTGTATCAGATTTATTCAGTTTGCTGTCCAGGAACAATTATTTTTATGGGATATGGTCAATTTATGGGAATGCAGTTAATCTAGAAATGTCATTAAGCTGCACCCATCTCAAAGGTGCGACACAAAACCCTATAAATTCAACATGCTAGGCAGTGAGCACATTTGTAACGTGTATCAGACCTTAGCACAAGAATGCAGGAATAATGTCAGCTTCAAGTGCTGGAGTGTAAACCCTTTCTTATATCTCTTTCACATTTTTCCTATCAATTTATATCTGTGACCTCTTTACAAATAAAATTTGATCCTTTCCGTTTATCCTAACTAGTTTTACATAATTTCATAAACTTCAATTACCTCGCCCTTTAGTCTCCTTTGTCCTAAAGGAACAAAGTTTGACTAGAATGTCTTTGCAAGGAATTCCTCAAATCCTGGTAGAACCCTTGTAAATCTTCATTGCCCGCCCCCCCCCCCCCCCCCTTTTTAGTGCTATCACATCATTCCTGAGGAATGACAAACAAAGCTGTGGTCTAATGTTTGATACTGCTCTAGCGAGATCTTCTTGCCTAACCACTACCAAATAATTTCATTACCTGCAAAAATAACTATTCCTTTGCCCTACTTCATATACTGCCATAAATCCCACATGTATTCCCTTCCCTTGTTTACACCTCATCATTTTCTGCCCATCTAACCAGTCAATTAACATCTTCCTGTAGTTCAGAACTTTAGTGTTCACTATCCAGAAGATTGCAAATCTTATTATTAATCTTTCTTTGGCTTGGCTTCGCGGACGAAGATTTATGGAGGGGGTAAAAAGTCCACGTCAGCTGCAGGCTCGTTTGTGGCTGACAAGTCCGATGCGGGACAGGCAGACACGATTGCAGCGGTTGCAAGGGAAAATTGGTTGGTTGGGGTTGGGTGTTGGGTTTTTCCTCCTTTGCCTTTTGTCAGTGAGGTGGGCTCTGCGGTCTTCTTCAAAGGAGGTTGCTGCCCGCCAAACTGTGAGGCGCCAAGATGCACGGTTTGAGGCGTTATCAGCCCACCGGCGGTGGTCAATGTGGCAGGCACCAAGAGATTTCTTTAGGCAGTCCTTGTACCTTTTCTTTGGTGCACCTCTGTCACGGTGGCCAGTGGAGAGCTCGCCATATAACAGGATCTTGGGAAGGTGATGGTCCTCCATTCTGGAGACGTGACCCATCCAGCGCAGCTGGATCTTCAGCAGCGTGGACTCGATGCTGTCGACCTCTGCCATCTCGAGTACTTCGACGTTAGGGGTGTAAGCGCTCCAATGGATGTTGAGGATGGAGCGGAGACAACGCTGGTGGAAGCGTTCTAGGAGCCGTAGGTGGTGCCGGTAGAGGACCCATGATTCAGAGCCGAACAGGAGTGTGGGTATGACAACGGCTCTGTATACGCTTATCTTTGTGAGGTTTTTCAGTTGGTTGTTTTTCCAGACTCTTTTGTGTAGTCTTCCAAAGGCGCTATTTGCCTTGGCAAGTCTGTTGTCTATCTCATTGTCGATCCTTGCATCTGATGAAATGGTGCAGCCGAGATAGGTAAACTGGTTGACCGTTTTGAGTTTTGTGTGCCCGATGGAGATGTGGGGGGGCTGGTAGTCATGGTGGGGAGCTGGCTGATGGAGGACCTCAGTTTTCTTCAGGCTGACTTCCAGGCCAAACAATATTAGTAATATTGATGAGCTTAAATACAATGCCTATATTGAGCTCCACTTATTTAGAAAAATTCACAAAATAATATCCCTAACACTGAGCCTTGTAGAACCCAACAGTATACCAGTCACTACAATTCTCATCAGTCAATATCTTTTGCTTCTTGCTGTAAACCAAAGGTTTTCATTTATCTTGTCAATTTAGTAATCGATAGTTATTTAGGCATGTTTCTGCCACCCACTTTTGTGTACCGGGATGATGGATTGCTGCAGTCAGGTGTTGAAGATGTCCATAAAGACTTCCATCAGTTAGTCTGCACAGTTTTTCAGTACCCGACCAGATACATTGTCTGGTCCCGCCGCCTTATCCATCTTGGATAAAGTTCTCCTCACCTCAGATGTGGCTCTGCAGGGATCCTGCTCATCGGGACACAGAGCTTTTTTCGGTGTCAGTCTATTCTTCTCATCAAACCATACAGAGAAGATGTTCAGTCTATCCAGAAGGGAGGTGTTGTCCTTAACTCGCAAGGTTGTCTTGTGATCTATCATGGTCTTGATCACTTGCCAAATGCACCTCATGCACTGGTGTCAAACAGCTGTCTATGGATCTTCTGTGCATACCCATGCTTCGCCAACCAGATTTCATAGGTGAGTTCAGCCATCGTGTCTCCTCTCCTGAAGGCAGCATCACTAGCTCTGAGAAGTGTCTGGAACCCTGCATCCAACCATGATTTCCGGTTAGTCCTGGTTGTGAAGCATTTGATGTCAGTGACATACAAGATGTCGTCAAATCAATGCAACTTGACATATTTTCTAGCACTTACCAATCTCCCAATCGCTGGACATTGAGCTGAGGCAGATAGTGCTTCCTGATATTGGGTTTCTTGCTTTATCATAACTATAGTCAATTTAATTTTACAAACACAATTGGCAAAGCAAATCCACAGCTATTTCTTAAAAAAAAGGCATCCAGAATATTTGAAAGCCAATAGTTGCTGATTCAACAACTCTCCAAATAAAAATGACAAGGTAAAATTAAAATACTATTTAATCTGTGATCTTAGATGAGAGGGAAAAAATTTAAAGGAGTTTTATGAGGGATTTTTATTTTACATAGAGTGTAAGTCTGTGGTGGAAGCAGATATGATAGCATTTAAGGCAACATGAACAGGCAGAGAATGGAGGGATATACAGCATGTACAGGGAGATGAGCATCTTAAATTGGCCCAAGTATCGTAGAGCCAGCTGCAGTTCTGTACTGTTCTGTGTTCTGTTTATAAACAGCAAATGATTGGGAGTAATTGGAAACAAAGAAATGTTATAAACATTCATGAGATCAGACAGGATCTACAGAGCAAGAATCAGAGTTAACATGCCAGGTCAATGAGCTCCATCAAAATTAGATAAGTTTTAAGATGGAAAGAAAGAGGAAGGGGAAAATTTGGACCAAAGGGAACGTTTGTGACAGAGTGCGACAAAGGTCAACAAGATCATGAACTGAAAGGCAACAAAAGCTGTAGATATTAGGAACCTGGAAAAAAAATCATGTTGGAAATACTCAGCAGGTCCAACATTAGCAGATAGCGAAAAGAAAGACAGAGAAATTGTTTTTTTTAATTCAAGGAAATTAGTAATCAAATTGTTTGTTAATGAGAGAGATGTAAAGGAGAGAGGGGAATATTTATTAATTTCAGCTGATCCATATGGGAAGGAAGTGTAAGTTGGATCTAAATGAAGGGAGAAACAAAAATAGAGATCAGGGACCGATAGTATTGAATAATTTTTTCCTCTCTCTTTTGGCACCACCTGGTCTGCTGGCTGCTTTCATCATTTAACTGCAGCGTTTTATCTCTCTTGGTTTCAGAATTTTTATTTTCTCCTCTGCCTTATTCATCTATCTCAATTTTGAACTTCACCATGCAGATTGTCTGTGATCAATTAGCTTTCACCACCCTTTTCAGCTGGTATCATTCTCTCCTAATTTCCATCATTGATATCTCGCTTATTTTCTCCTTCCATCCTCCTCCAATCCACTTCTAACTTTTGCTAATTCAAATCAAAGATCGTCACTCTGGAAAGTAAACTCCTTTTTTTCTCTGCAATTCTGGTGAATAGTTTTTCTGTTTAAAAAAAATTAAAATAGAAGAAGCATAAATGCCTGATCTTAAATATTGACTGACCATTTCTACCCATGAATGCTGCTTGACCCACTGAGTTCCTCTACAAGTTAAATTTTGCAGAAGTAAATAATTATCTGAAATTACCAGATACAAAATAAAATGCTAAACACCTGAAATAAAATACTGAAAATGCTCTTGTGAGAGAAAACCCAGTTGGATTCTCAATCTCCATCCTGTATTCTGATTCCTCATTTCTTGCTATTTAGCCAGTAACAATGTTATGAGCCAATTTATAGATTGAATTGGAGCCGAACTTGGGAACACAATCTCGAGTGTATGCAGAATAGAGCAAGGAACTAACCGTTCAGGTTGATGGTTAGCAAAGAGGAATTGATGTTGCCAATCTGCACTGATTAGGCTTGGTTGATGAGGAAGTTGAGTTCCAGATTGTTTCGTTGGTCATAAGTTTTGCTGATATGATGGTGTTGAATTCTGAGCTGTAATCAATGATATAGATGTTCTCATGGTTCAGGTAATCAAACGTAGAGTGGTGGGCCAGCATGATGGCATTTGCCATTGACCCATGGTAACGACAGACCCAAACTGAAATGGATCCAAGTCTTTCCTGGGACGTCAGGTAACCAACTTTTCAAAGCACTTCATCATGGTACACGTGCCACTGGCTGATCGTTATTAAGGAAGGTCACCTTGGTCCTCCTGGGCACTGGTATGTCACATTTCCTTCCAAATCAGGTAAGATCTTAGACCATAACACCAAGAGATTGAAAATTTCTGGGAAAATTCTATCCAGTTGGTCCACTCAGGATAGGTCCAGACACTTTCCAAGGATTCACCCTCCTGAAGATTCACGTCAATCTGAGAAACTGGTTGCAGAGACACTGGGGTCTGTGGGGACTGGTGAGAATGCATCATTATTTTCTCATCTTAGAGAGCATTGAGCTTGTCTGGATAAGATGCAACACAGTTAATGATACTACAGGTTGTATCTCTCTTATCCAGCGATCTGTGGTCTGGAAACTCCCATGGTCCGGTATGCTTAGGTATGCGCCGCTTAACGTCCATTTGGGCAACATCCGACTGCATATCTGTCCGTGGTCCACTAATTATTCAGTTACCATGAACAAGTCCACGGCAATTTAGAGCAATCAGTAGCTATAGGAAATTGTATACTGTTTACCCAAACTGCCCCACTCTCTCACCACAGCCCCACACTGATCCCACTGCCCGGCTCTCTCCCCATTGCCCTGTGTTGGACCCCAAACTGATCCCACTGCCCTGCTCTCTCCCCAAAGCCCTGTGATGGTCTCCAAACTGATCCCACTGCCCTGCTCTCTCCCTATATCCCCATTTCGGTCCCCACACTGATCCCTACTGACAAATAAAAAGTTTACAGGTATACTACAGTATCCCATGTAGTTTTGCTAAGTATATAATATGGTGTTCGCACAATGTCCACATTGCATAATGCCCAACTTCGCAGAACGTATTGTGGACGTTAAGTGACGCATACCTGTACAAACTCCTTACAAGACAGTGTGGAAATCAAAACCCGGTCCCGATCACTGACGCTGTAAAAGTTGAATCTGCCGCCATTAGTACAAACTTCTTACAGATTGAACCGATTGCTGGGACTGTAAAGACATTGCGCTAACCACTATGTTAACTGTGCCGTCCCATAGAATTATTTCCTGCTTTAAGCTTTGTTCTACCTTTGATATGTTTACATAGGAGGTTCGCTTAGAAGTTAATTTCTATTTTCCAGCATTTTCCGTGGTCCGCAATGGCCAGGTCCCAATGTCACCGGATTAAAGAGGTAACACCTGTACCTTTTAATCGCTAGATTAGATATGATGGTGTGCAAGCTCTCAATGGAGTTAAATGGTTGACATTTAATTTCTGCCATCATACCACTTGGCCAAGTCTGAAAGTTATGGTACAAATTAGGTCTCATAACAAAAATTGATATTTCTCAATAGTGATTAAACATTTACAAAGCCTCTTTTTGTGGATTTAGATATTACTATCAAATGGTTTTATGAAAGCCTTGGCTCACAGCATTCCTCATAGGACTTATCAATATAGACTTGCAGGCAAAATTCAGAAAATAAGGGGAAATAACTCAACTTTTCACAAATATATTATTCCATTGACTGAAAGTTAACAAGATATATCAACAGGTTTCTGATGCAATTGGAAATCGTCTCTGCTCATTTCAGTAACATTTTGCATTATCTACCAAATTATTTGTTATTACAGAAAAATCCCCGTTATCTTGAATTTATGTAATTAGCAGACTCAAGCAACTGTCAAAAAAAATTGCACAAAATAAACAGGTAAAAAACAGGAGTTTTAAATTGCCCCTCCTGAGCGGTTAGTTTGCCAATCAATCAACACGCAATCTCAAGCAACTGGCAAATTCACTTCTCCGGCATCTACCAACCCCCATTGGTGCTGGATACCGAGGGTTTAACTGTATTTGATATTAACACCATAGACAATCTCTTGACTTTTATATTTTGAGCATCATGAGGTGGATGTGGGACATTCTGGTTATAGTAACAGTGGGTTCAGAAACTCAGCCCAGGATGAGGTATTCACATTCAAGCATGTCCTCTCTCCATAATGCTACACAAGATTGTGCAGCTCTTCCACTATAACATTACTGGAAAGTAAATACATTTATTTTACTTGGACTTTGTTGACAAGGCTAGACTTAATTGCCCTTGGTTTGAAAATTCTAATAGATAAAATAAAGACTTACTGTTTCATTTGGTTTGCTGGGGAAATAATCATGAATAGGTGCTTCATATTTTAATTGTGACGGCATTTTTACAGAATAGGAGTTTTTACTTGAGCATGTTTTAATCTGAAATAAACAAGAACATTGAAGTCTTTTAGTACCCTACTTCATTGACAGTGATAGTGCAGCAAAGCTGCGTTCTATATACTATATACCAGCATAATTATTAACATTATGAAGCTACTTAGGATTGTAAATTAAAATACTTGTTAAATAAAGATGATGGTGTGGTGAAATTTTCAATCCTTCAAGATCAACAATTATGATATTAAAATGCTCTGGTCCAAAACTGTTTATTCAGCATTCTAACATCATTGCACATCTCCATAATGCTTTTTAAACAAGTTCCAAAGACAGTGAAGTTCAAAGGGGCCATTAAAAAGACAGTGGAGTTAGGTGTTGTTGAAAAAGTAGCCGAATTTCTAGCAGATGTCAGTACCTGAAGAAACATGAAATCCCATCTGTCAGACACAAGCATACACTACCAGCAGTCATCCAGCTATTGTTGAATGCTGTGTTACTGCAAAAATTCATAGCAGTGATTCCTGAGGGCCTTGAACATGCCCCGGGTTTTAAGGAGAAAGACGTCAAGAGGCTAGTAGATCACTTACAGATGGGACGTCATCTATTCAAGTAAGCCAGTGACCTTATAGAGCCAAAACAGAACCACTGGAAGAATTCAGATCAAGCCACATTGGTGGAGACAAATGATGGTCGACAGTTCAAGAGCCGAGTCAGGACTGAGAGTGTAGCGAAAAGAAGGAAAGAAGATAGAAGTGAGAGGAAGGGGCAAGATAGAGACTGGTAGGGTATAAGTGGAACCAGACAAAGGATGATGGGCAGATGAACCGGGTGGTGGAGGGGGGAAAGAGCAAAGAGTGGGGAGGGGATAGAAATAGTGAACCAAGGGAGGTAACCTAGGTGGATAGGTTTGTGGTGATGCATCCAAGGGAGAAAGGGTACCAAGTCTCGATAACGAGAGGGTGAGGCATGGAAAAGGTGAAGGGAGCAAGTGCATGGGTGGACAGTTGAAAGCAAGAAAAGAGCACAGGTGGGTGTGGTTACGTGAAATCAGAAAATGCAGTGGATTGTAGCAAAATATATGGTTTTTTTCTTCCATGTTTGGCCTCATATTGGCCACCGAGAAGTTTGAGGGCAGACAGTTTGGGTGTTGGAACCAAAGCTCAAGGTAGCTGCTGTGGACAGAGCCCAAACATGGTAGGCCGGAGTGTCTGTTCCTTTGCTGTCCTGTTCTAGGTTCTCGGCAGCGTCACTGATGCAAGTAAACAATTATCTCATGCATCAAATTCCACTTCCTGAATTTGTGCAATCGCCACACCATTTGCTTAAAAGAGCCTCAGAGAATAGGAGTACTCAGATTTGATACCCTGTTTCTATAAAGATGCTGCAATTGGTTTCAGTGTCCCGGGTTTAGGGAGAGGGGGAACAATTCAGCCAGGACATCTGCTCCTTGTTAGCATCCATCATCCTCATTAGATGTAAAAAAAATGAAATGTAATTTACAAAGGGAAATAGATCAGGGAGAAAGAGGACGAAAGGCACAGTGGCAAAACTGACTACAAGCAGCATGAATGTTCACTTCAGCTTAGAGATGTGTTGAAGAAATTAAATGGATTGTAGCACCAGAGCTTGTATTCCAAACACAGCGCCAGAAAATGGGGCTAGTCTCCCATAGGTACCTTCCCATTGTAACCATTTGGAAAAAAAATCAAAATGACAATGAAAACAAATTATCAGAAAATAGACAGTATAAAAACATAAATATTAAAGGGAAAACAGCTTTATCAGAATCAAAGTCAGGAAAATAATACAACACCATCTGCATTCTGGGCATTAGGATCTAAGCAACAAAGGATGTGCAGTCAGTCAACAAAAAATGTTTTACTTTGATAGCTTTGACAGCAGTGTACCTTGTGAAGGCTAGTTAATTCTTTGTGGTTTTTTGTCACAAAGCTTATTATGTCACACAAAAGCTGTATCTTTCGCTCTGCAAACCCACTGTGTAGAACTTGCTCCTTCAATAGCAATGGTTTATACTGGAACTTGTCTCGTAGCACCTAAAATACGTCATGTTAAAAAGAGAAAGTAAATGCCACATTTTAAACCATATTATTTTTCAGTGTGCTTAAATTAGACCTTCCTTCATCTTGAAAATGTCTGCAACCTCAAGTGCTTCTCAAATAATTCATCATCCCAACATTTATAAGACTTCAAGATGTAAAGGAGAACATCACGTGCTCATTCATTCAGTGATGCTGATAAACAACTCACATTAGATTTCAATACACTTTACAAATTTATTGTAGCCACACAGCAGAACTTCATCAGTAAATATCATTGATTAGGCAATGATTAATGCAAGAAAGAAAAGGCAGGATAGCACATAGGGATTTCTGGGGAATCAAAATTGACAGTATTTTGTATGCTGCAAAGTCAAGGTATATTGTACAAAAATATTAAATGCAAACACTCGTAAAGTGAAAAATGTTTTCTCCTTGACATCGGAATTTTGTTTTAAATTAAGAATACTTGAAGATAACAAATCTTTTCACAGGTATAAGTCAGTGGTTCTAAACCTTTTCCCACCCACTGACATACCACCTTAAATAATCCCATACTAACAATGGCACAGGTGCCATTAGTAAGGGTTTATTTAAGGTGGTATGTGAGTGGAAAAAAAAGGCTGACAATAGACTTGGTTGGATATAAAGGATGAATACAATTGGTGAATAATCAATGCATGAACAAAGAGAAATCAGAGAGGGACTCAGGAAGAATCCATGAATAGAAAGTCAGACAGTGTGACAGATTGGGACTCTTTATGGCAGCTATCAAGGTTCCAGCATCTACAGTTGTATTTCTCAACTTCAGATGTAGCCATTCTCAACGCCACAGCACATTTAAGGGGGGTGGGGGCATGGACTGAAATAATAAAACGGTTATTTAATTTTTTTTTACATAGTCAATCGGAGAGAAATATGGAAGAAAGCAACTAAACTGGACTGCTTCATAGGGAAAGGGGCCCCATAAACTTTAAAAAGAGTCTCATTGGGGGCAGAGAGGCATAGCCAAGAAAAGGTTGAGAATAGTTGGTCCAGTGCACTGGTCAACTCTGCAATTGGGGGATAAAAATTTATTTAGCTACACCTATATTCAAAAGAACTGGTAACCAGTGTGGAGTAAGTTTAAAAAGTGAAGATTCATAGTATTAAATAATGCTGTTGAAAACTTAATTCAAAGTATTCAGTCAAAACCATGCTCAAAAAGTAAAAATGATGTCAAAAAAGAAACATTTACTGAATATGTATCACTTTCAGAATCATTGTAAAGTTTGAAATAAAAACATTGCAAATGAGAATAAAATGGAAGAAAGCCTCTAAATGGCAGATTACAGATAAATTTTAGGCCAACGTGCACAGAACAACTTGGATGAGAGAAGAATGAGAGGACATGGGTTAAAGGTGAAATATGAAATGTTTAATGCGATTTCAGGGGATCTTTTTCACATAGTGTGGAAAGAGCTGTCAGCAGAACTGATGGATACGGGTCAAGTTTCAACATTTAAGATCAATTTGGTTGCAAGGTTATAGAGGGCTCCTCTGGTCCAGGTGACGGGAATAGACAGAATAGTTTGGCACAGACTGGATGGGCCAAAGGGACTCTGTTGTAGTGTTCTCTGGTTCTTACTGAGATGTTTATTTTGACAATATCCCACTCTCATATTTAATTACAAAAGCTAGGTAACATTTTAATAATTTAATTTTTGCATAGCTATACTTAACTGATAAAGGAGGAGTTGAAGTTTCCAAAACTACTTTCTTGAGCTGGTTATTAATTATCATGGAATGCACCAACTCAAATAATGCTGCCAGGAAATTTACTGCCTTTTTAACTTGCAGGAGGTCATTTGGCCTACGGGATCCATGCCAACTCCAGATGAACAATTCTATGAGTATCATTCCATTTTCCTTAATCCCTTGGTGCATTTTGCAGAAATAAGTACATGCAAACGTCAAACGCAGCACCT
Organism: Narcine bancroftii; assembly: GCF_036971445.1. Taxonomy (NCBI): domain Eukaryota; kingdom Metazoa; phylum Chordata; class Chondrichthyes; order Torpediniformes; family Narcinidae; genus Narcine; species Narcine bancroftii. Next base: position 144,408,657 of record NC_091469.1, read on the forward strand.
GGGATCAGGATCCACTCTGTGCGCCTCAGGTCCCCTTTAAATCTTTCCCCTTTCGCCTTAGACAAATGCTGTATAGTTTTAGATTTACTACTTTTGGAAAAAGACTGTGACCTTCTTATCTAAAGCCCTCTCCTGATTTAGTCAAACTTCTTTATGGTTTAACCCTCAGCCTTCATTCTTGGGAAAACATTCCCAGCTTAATCCAGGGAAACGTTTTGCCCACAATGTGGTGGTTACATGGATCAAGTTGCAGAAGAAGCTGATACATAGGTAAAAAGGTTTAGTGGGATCTGAATCAAATGCAGACAAACGGGACCAGCTCTGTCAGCATGGACTATTTGGGCCAAAGGGTCTGTTTCCTTGTTTAACTTTAAGAATGTATCCAATCCTATTCAATCCCTCCACTCGTGCTTCTGCACCGTCTCTAGCTTAATCTCATCCATCCTATAGAATGGCGAACAGAGCTCCAGGTGCAGTCTCATCAACATCATGTATAGCTGAAGTCTGGTCTCACAACTCTTGCACTCAATAAACCATCCAATGAAGATAAACATGCCATATGCCTTCTTCATCAAGTGTCGCCACTTTCGGGGAACTATGTACTTGTACACGTAGGTCTCTCTGTCCCACAAACACTCCACCAAAGACTATTCACTGTCTATGCCTTGCCCTGGTTTAACTTCCCACAGTGCATCACTTTAAACGCTTCTGATTTAAATTCCATCTGAAATTCCTTTGCCCACTTTGCCAGTTGAGTGAGATCCTGCTGTAATCTTAAACAAATCTTCTTCATTGTCTAACACTCAAACTGCCGCTAATTCCACTATGAACTATTATTTAAATTAAATGGGTTCAGAAAGTTTGCTTTCCTATTTATTGTTATGTTTCTCCAAAACATTTTTTTGAAATCTTCAATTATCTGACAAATTTTTGCCACTTCCGAAACCAAAAAAATTTCAGATAACTGAGGATTTTGGATAATCCAATTTTGGATAATCGGAGTTGTAGTGTAAATGCTGAGAATACAGCAATGGACAAAATATTCCTTTCTTACAGTCATTGAATGACTGGAATTAAAATAAAGCTTTGTCCAGCAAGGTTGACTTTTGTTGACATTTATTCATTTACAATATCGTGAAATGTCTCAAATTGATTCACAGAAGCAATATTTTAACAAGTCACAAAGTGCTTATATAAAACCGCAAAGGACAGTGCGGTTAGCAATTACAATGCCAGCGACTTGGGACTGAAGCCGGCGCAGTCTGCAAGGAGTTTATATGGTCTCCCATATCTGCGTGGGTTTCCACCGAGTGCTTCTCTTTCCTTCCCCCCTTCAAAAGCATAGGGGGTTGTTAAGTTAATCGGTGTATTGGGCGGCAAGGGCTCTTGGGCCAGAAGAGCCTGTTACGAACTTTATGTCGAAGGAAAAAATGAAAACAACTTTATTCAAATGTGAAAGTTTTATGGACGGAGTTCAAGGTGGAAGGCTGTAGAGAATTTGGCGATGACATTCCAGAGGCTGGAATCTAGCCAGCTGAATGCATACCCAAGCAATAAAAATTGAAGGTGTACATGAGGTCAGAATTTTACAACAGAAATAGGCCCCGTGTCTCACCACGTTCACACCAAGAAGCACAGAGATACAGGAGGGATAGACAATATGAATTCACTGTGGGATTTGAAAACAAGAGCAAGGATTGTGAAAACTTTTAAAGTAAGACTTTCTGAGATTGAGAACCATTGTACCTTGGCAACACAGGGTGACAGGCGGCTTATATTAGCTAGGATCCAAAAATGGCTTTAAGCTCCTTAATGTAAATAGTAAAACTCTTTCTATTACACTCAATATTTATTTCCCAGGCCAGTCTAGGTTATACTATTCATTTCGTACAAATCCATCAAATGTACAAGGCGGATATGTTCTGTAATTTTGAACAGCCCTGAGAGAGAGAGACTCTTCTGCGCGAGGGACCCTTTACAACTGAAGCCTTAAAAGCTTGTACTGGTGGCAGCACAATTTCATCATTTCATATTAAGTTAATGAATGGTTCAAAGTTTAAAGCATACAGTATCTTACTAATGGAGCATGTTTTGACAAATTAGTCTGTATTTACTCTGAAAAACGACATTGCCAGTGAAGGATATAAATGCAATAGCCTTTGTTAATGTATTTAAGTTAAACAAGAGTCTCGGACTTGGACAGTCATGAGAGCATTCTGTTCTCAAACAGCATTCATTACTAATCAAAAGAAAAACATTTGTGTTCAATTCAACTTGACTACATGTAACATTTAAGAAAGATGAAAGTGTACTCCTCTTTAGATGCTGTTAATTTCATTGAGATTTTCAGTTAGTTTGCAAGTAATCTCAAATCTAAAGATTTATTATTTAAACATGGAATTGGATCTGGCCAGGTAGCACAAAGAATCCAAGTACCAAATTATAACAAGGTTTGAAACCAAATTGTCAAAGCATGACTAAGACTTAATGCTGATGTTCTGTTAACGGTATCCTATTTGCACAAAGTACACAAGCTAACTTGCAATCTATTTTACCATGCTTAAATTTAAATTTAGACATAACAGCACGGTAACTGGCCATTTCAGCCCACAAGTCCATACCGCCAAATTTATACCCAATTAACTGACAACCCCAGTACATTTCGAACAGTGGGTAGGGACCAGAGCCCCCGAGGAAAATCCACGCAGACATGGGAGAACATACAAACTCGTGGGATTTGAACTCTGGTCCCAAATTGCTGGCACTGTAAAGGCAATAGGCTAACTTTTGCACCAATCGTGCCACCCATCTTATTTCATTTGACTTGATAATGATCATATGGCAGAGAACAAAGTGCACAGAAGGTATCAGTGGTTGGTTAATAAATAAACATTTCATAAAGCTCTTACAAACCCTCAAAGATACATTAAGCTTACTGATGTAGTTATCCAGAATGTTAAAGATGAAAGTAATTAATTTGTAGCCAATTCTCACTTCACTTTTGACAGCAAGTATTTCAGGGACATTAAGAGAGAACTACTTCAACTGGGAAAAGAACTAATTCAGAATAGAAAGCAATTTTAATGTAGGGAAAAAAAAAAATCAACAACACTTTGTTATTAATACAAGACCAAGCCTAATTCTGGGTCTTTGAGGCCTTTGTTCCACTATTGGTTTAAATTAGCTATTTGAGTCTTAATGTCTGAAACAGTTTCCTTAATTCTCCTCAATGTACTTCCTCTCTCGTCTTAAAAAATTGTAAATAAATGAATAAAAAAAAAACATTTGTGGATACTTCCAGAAATTTTAAATTCTTGTGTTTTTCCTATTTAAATTGAAGCTATGCAAGAACAAGAGAGTTAGTACATCAAAGTGCAAAATCATGGGTCACTCATCAAATAATTATTTTGAGAGATACATGAAGTTTTGCTGTGCTGAAAGAAAATAATTTATTGTCAAGGAAATTGGATGATGTAGGGAGGTGGTGAAAATAGAGAATTAGTAGGGGGACACCAGAGAATAATGAAAGTAGTATGTACATGCTTTTTCAAGTAGCATGTTGTCCAAATCCAAGAATGTATTCAAGAATTTATTTATCAATGCATATACAGGTTAATTTATAAAATTACTCTATTTTATTTATACAATTTATTATATTTAACACATTTAGCCCTTGTTGTTTTAATAGGCTCACCAGCAAAAAAAGAAACTGTACCTTGTAAACAGCATCAAGAAAGCGAGTGTCATTTTTTCCTACAAGCTCTACTCCAGATGCTATCAGCTCCTCAGTCACATATGTGGAATACGAGGTGAAGGCATAGCTCATGATTGGTAGAAAGGCAGCAGGATCACCTTTTGCAAGACTATTAACATAAAATATAAATTTTAAGTGAAAATAGTTTATATTCCTAACAAGCATTAACTGACTTCCTATGTTAATCTCACTGAACATAGTTGAGTGCCTGGATCCAGAGTAGTAATTTGCACTTCATTCAGATGGTGTAACTAAAGTGAGCAAGAGACTTGAATGCTCAAATGTGCCAAAATCTTCTTGCACTGAGGCATGACAGGTCATTCAAATTTGAAATATACGCAGAGTTTAAAAATAAAACATAGAACATAACAAATCTGACATCTACCACTGCTACATGTTTCATAAATTCAGATTGTATCATCATTTTTTGTAGCTTTGAACTGAGCTATATTAAAACAAAAGCAAAATACAACAGATGCTGTAATCTGAGATGAGGTGCAGAAAATGCAGTCAGGCAGCAGCTTTGGAGAAGGAAAGATGTCTCTTGACGAGAGGGAGAGAGAGAGAGAGAGAGAAAAAGAAAAGGTGAAAGGAAGAGGAAGAAATAATTGGCGAAATATCAAACAATCATAACAGGAGAACTTTCAACTCCTGAAAGGATATCAATTGGAAATATTTCTTTCTCTGTTGATGTTGCCTGACCTGCTAAATATTTTCAATTCATACTCACTAAATATCTGTTTTAATAAAATCATGTGGTTTATGTAGACAAAGAAAAACAGAATCCAACAATTGATCTCACCCCTTGTAGACAAATAATGATGTCCAGTACTGAAAATTAACCATAGGAATCATGTCATTGATTTTCCCTCAAACTCAGATTGTGCAAAGTCCAATGCAGTTTATAGGTGTAGGCTTAGATTTTGAATAGCTATCATTGTCTGAATCTAGGCCATGTTGAAATTCTATCCATATTAATCAGTTTCTAATTCAAATCAGTCATACAGGATTTACACATGAAAATACCAAAGATATAAAAAAATATGCTATGGTTATATTTCTCATATCCCTACTTAGAAAATACCTGAATCAATCTCTCCCACTCACAGCGCATCACATGTCTGAATGACGCAAGTATTCCTAATACAATAGGTATTTGTTAAGGGCTATTTTCCATTATGTCTGGATATTAGCTACAAAAATTTAACTAATTTGCCTTTAACTTCTCTTGCAGTTTTAGTAAATATTTAAACCATTATATTTGAAATCATAATGTAATATCAAAGCCAAAGAGTTCAAATTCAAAGGAGAGAGCTGAACTTGTTTTGTATCAAATTTTAAGAGAAAAATGTATATTTGATCACTAAATTCAATTTAATTTGCAGTATAAAACAGTTGTCAATAAAATAGAAAAGTTTAAGGACCATTTGTACTATTCAATAATCAATCCACATTAATATGTAATTACGTCTAACTATATGTCTCAATAATGATATCAACAACACCAAATATCCATACTTGACAATTTAACTAAAAACAATACCAAAATAATGTGCCTATACTGTGTGGATTATCTCATTTTGATTTTTTTTTGACATTTTAATATAATTGTTCTACTGCAATGACAACGTCTGTCCAATAAACCTAGTCAAAACATCCAATTAAAAATCTACCAACTCTTCTTCTAAAAGTATTTATTTGCTACTGTGGTTGGCCTTTAGTTCAAGCTGAAGATCCTGTTACTATGCAATAAATTTCTACTCTGCAGTCATTAACCATGTGTATTAAAGCAAATACAACTTCAAATGATGTGGACTTCAAAGGCATTAGATATTTGATGTTTAATTCTGGTCTATTTTATTTGCAGTGCTGGTTTATGTAATCCTGATCTTATTTACAAAAAAACTATCCTATAATTATCAGAGACCATAATCCTTCCTCCTCCTTCAATAAAAACATTCCAAAGCTAAACCATAAAAGAGAAAGTTGTTGGCGAAATTTTGGCTTTGTCCTACTTGAATGATACCAGCTGACATTTCCTCCACTGGAGCCAAACATAAAACATCTGGAAAAAGTACATTATTGGGACATCCCTACTAACAGAACCAACCAGGAATCAAATGATTAACCCCCTATTATTCAATCAGTACATCTGCTCCAACAGCTGCTGAGTGGTATATTTTATACAAATAAAATCAAAGCCTTCCCATTGTAGTTAAAAGTACTGAACATTTTTTTAGGCACAAGAACCTACATCTCTTTGAACATCCACTATGATTCAATATGATAATTGCGTATCATCTAACTCAGTTTCATTTTCTGGCACAGTCTCTGCACATGTTAATATGCAAAAAATATGAGGGATTGTCTTAAATATCTACTTCTTCTGCTGGTCCTTGGGATCAAGGATGGCCATCTTCCATTCCAATTCTATGGGTTACAGGGGACCTAATGAGGCAAACGTGGTACCTGATTGACCAAGTGGGTGGGTAGTTAAGAAGTGGTTCACTCATTCCACTCCTTATACTGGGCTTTTGTCCCAGGGACTCAAGTTTCTTCATTTATAGTCCTGGAACCTCTGGAGACTGTGGAGGTGTTACATATCCAAAGGAGGCTTAAATCTTTTTCTCTGTGTATCTTACATTTTCTTCCAACGTCAGAGCTGTGAGCAGACCATCCGTTTCAGAAATCTGATATTGAGCATGCAATGGTGGCATTCATTTCAAGAGAAAGAGAAGATAAGAGCAGGGATGTAATGCCAGGCTTTATAATGCACCACTGAGACTTCCCTTAGAGAAATTATGAACAGTTTTGGCCTTCTTAAGAAAAACTGAACTGTCATTGGAGAATGTTCAAAGAAGGTTCACAAAGATGATTCTGTGAATGAAAGGGTTATCACATGAGAAAAGTTTGTAATGGATTTGTGTTAATTTTTAGTTATAAATATATACTTCTTCGTAAAGTTAGTTTGTGGGCACACACAGGTAATGTCACATTTGCAGAGACTGAGAGTTCATTTAGGAGTCCCCGAGTCTGGAAGAACCAGATCCTAATGGAAATGAAGTGGGTCTTAATTGATTCTAGGACAATGGTTATGTACACACAGCATTATGCTGGCAGCTGTGCAATTAAGTAACCATGTAACCATATAACCACTTACAGCACAGAACAGGCCAGTTCGGCCCTACTAGTCCATGCCTTAGCAAATCCCCACCCTCCTAGTCCCACTGACCAGCACCCGGTCCTAACCCCTCTAGTCCCCTCCTATCCATGTAATGATCCAGTCTTTCCTAAAATGTAACCAATGATCCCGCCTCGACCATGTCTGCCGGAATCTCATTCCACATCCCCACCACCCTCTGCGTAAAGAAATTTCCCCTCATGTTTCCCTTATAATTTTCCCCCTTCAATCTTAAACCATGTCCTCTAGTTTGAATCTCCCCCTTTCTTAATTGAAAAAGCCTATCCACATTTACTCTGTCTGTCCCTTTTAAAATCTTAAACACCTCTATCAAGTCCCCTCTCAATCTTCTACACTCCAGAGAAAAAAGCCCCAGTCTGCACAACCTTTCCCTGTAACTCAGACCTTGAAATCCTGTCTACATTCTCGTGAACTTTCTCTGCACTCTCTCTATTTTGTTTATATCTTTCCTATAATTTGGTGACCAAAACTGTACACAGTACTCCAAATTTGGCCTCACCAATGCCTTGTACAATTTCATCATAACCTCCCTACTCTTGAATTCAATATCCGATTAATGAAGGCCAACATTCCAAATGCCTTCTTCACCACACCATCTACCTGAGTATCAGCCTTGAGGGTACTATTTACCATAACTCCTAAATCCCTTTGTTGCTCTGCACTCCTCAATTGCCTACCATTCAATGTATATGACCTATTTAAATTTGCCTTTCCAAAATGTACCACCTCACATTTATCTGTATTAAATTCCATCAGCCATTTCTCAGCCCACACCTCCAGCCTTCCTAAATCACCTTTTAATCTACAGTAATTTACCTCACTGTCCACAACACCACCCATCTTTGTGTCATCCGCAAACTTGCTTATCCAATTCTCCACCCCTACATCCAGATCGTTAATATATATAACAAATAATAGTGGACCCAGGACCGAATCCTGAGGAACTCCACTAGTCACTGGCCTCCAATTGGACAAACAATTTTCTACCACTACTCTCTGACACCTCCCATCCAACCACTGCTGAATCCATTTCACTACCTCTTTATTTATACCTAATGCCTCCACCTTTTTTCCTAACCTCCTGTGGGGAACTTTGTCAAAAGCTTTACTAAAGTCCAAAGAGACAACATCCACAGCTTTCCCTTCATCAACCCTTTTTGTTACCCCCTCGAAGAACTCAATCAAGTTTGTCAAGCATGATCTACCCCTGACAAAACCATTCTTCTGTTATGAGCCCAAAGGACCCCAAAACCCAGCAGCAATAGACATTCACCAAGACAAGTGGTTTTCAAAACAAAAGTTATTTTTAATCAACTTTAAACATGAAAATAGAATCAAACATTAACTTAACTCTATTCTTATACTATACTCTGTACTAACCCAAATTACCCCCTTCTTATTCTAAGCGCACATGTATGTAATGTGTGTGTAAATTCAAGAAACGTTCTTTGGTTCGCAGTTCAATCTCACTTCTACTTCTTCCAAGTTCTCTGGTTGCAGGCAATCATCATACTGTGTACAGAATTTAACATGTATAAGTTCACCAGGCTTGGTGCTTGAAAAGTAAATGTTTACTGCTCAGGAAGGTTCTTATAGGGTTTGCAGAGAGAGATAATTGAGGCTCCAGGATTTCCACAACTGAGGTATCACCACTAGTCACCTCAGGGTCTCACTGAAGAAACTTGCCCCATCAGGGTCTTCTAGATGGTAACTTCTTTCTTCAAGCTACCACAGAGTTCCATTCTTTCCTCTATTTCAAGAGAAACATCAGACACATAGCACTTCCAGCCATCTACTGCTTTAGAACTTGCTTTCATCAGTTTCAAACAGTTTTCACTGGATTGCACTTTTCAGTAACTTGTCAGTGTCCCACACATTGACTGACTGAGCTGTTAACCCAACTCTCTCTTCCAATTGAAACTCCAAAAAGAGCATGTGACTCACGTCTCACAAAACCCCCACCTTCTCCAACAAACAGTTTTCTTCTTCTCAAGTTGTTATCTTAGGTAAACAATCCAGAATTGACCTTTCTGGGAGCACTTTCCAGAAAGGGTACTGATAAACAGCATGACTCCAACAAGACAATGGTCAAACATTTTATGACTCAGTTCAATTAACACTTACTTGTGAAAGGTGCTCACATTCTCCAGAGATCCTGCAATGTGAATTCTTCAGTCTTTCAAATAAGATCGGTTTTAAAATGTGTGTATATATGTGACCTACTCTAAATCTTATAAATTCTCCCCAAATATTAATATTACACTTCCAAGAGTGACATGTGCTCAGACTTTACAGAATTCTTTGGCTTGGCTTCGCGGACGAAGATTTATGGAGGGGGTAAATGTCCACGTCAGCTGCAGGCTCGTTTGTGGCTGACAAGTCCGATGCGGGACAGGCAGACACGGTTGCAGCGGTTGCAGGGGAAAATTGGTTGGTTGGGGTTGGGTTTTTCCTCCTTTGCCTTTTGTCAGTGAGGTGGGCTCTGCGGTCTTCTTCAAAGGAGGTTGCTACGACTTGGACAGAGATGAGGTCAGATATTTTTATGGATGTGAAGTGATAATTTGAGGGAAGGCAAAAGGTCATCTACTATAAGTTGTGCTTTGAAGAATGAAACTGAAACAGTGATGTCTCATCACATGATTTCAGAGAAACATGAATGAAGGTAAAGAGAGACATTTTAAAACTAGAGAGAAGAAATTAACCAACCTGTGAAAGACACAGGGGTAAAACAGTAGTCTCTGAAAAGAGATGCTGCTATGTATTTTATTATCCTCATCATAGGAAATAAAATAAGTGGCTTGAAAGTAAGAAAGACCACTTTGCTCTTGATCAAGAAAGAAATCAGTAGAAAACAGAGTCCATAACTCTTAGGCAAGATAAGAGAGAGTTTGTGAAATCACTCGTATGAAGAAATGTCTCCCTGAAAGACAACTCAGCAAAAGACTTGTGAGTTTAGAAATCTGAAAGACATGATGTTCAAAAGTGATATATTATGATTTCTGAACTGAGATTTTAAAATGTTCAAGCAATACAAGATGTTTTATGCTGAAGTTTAAAATAGACTTTTCAGACAAGCTTAAACTGTAATGATTTGTATTTTGTGTAGTGGGAATAAGTTAGAGTTAAGTTTAAAGATAAGTAAGAAATTTTATGTTATTAATAATTTAAAACACTATTATTGTGAATTTACCATTGTCTGGTGAATTTGCCATTGCTATTCCTTTGTTAGTGCTAACAAAGTTTGTTAGTTCATAACATGATTGACAGCTTTTGGCCTGTATTTGTTGGAACTTAGGAGAATGAAGTGGAATCTCAATGAAACATTTTAAATGTTGAAAGGCTTCAACAGAGTAAATGTAGAAAGGTCATTTCCCATGATGGGACAGTCTAGGACAAGAGGCAAAACTTCATGATTGAAGGGTGTCCATTTGGAACAGAGATGTGTGGGAATTTCTTCAGCCAGAGAGTGGTAAACCTGTGGAATTATTCCCACAGGTGGTTGCGGAGGCCAGATCATTGGTGTATTTAAGGCAGAGATTGAAAGGTTCTTGATTAGCTTGGGTATCAAAGACAATGGGGAGAAGGCTGAACAGGGAGGCTTTAGTGGAAAAATGGATCATCTCATGATTAAATGGCAGGGCAAACTCAATGGGCTGAATAGCTTATTTCTCCTCCTGTCTTAATTACATAGGTATCCCAATGCAGCTGAATGAGTAAAATTAACTCCGAATGCTTGCCTGGAGAAGACGTTTGTCTGTTTATTCTTACAAGGGAGTTGGTGATTGTGTTGTGCCTGTCACAAGTATACCAAGTCTCAGAAACATATAGGTGGGCAAGGATTACTGTTGCACAGTAGGCCATCTGTTTTGTGTCAGGTTTGTAGTCTCCATCTTTCTTTAGATATACATGTTAAATAACTAAAGTGTATTTCACATGCGATTCCTGACCAGCAATGTAAAATTAGGTTCTTAAGTTAAAATAAGTGATTGATCATGTACGAGAGAAATTTCTTTGCTGGAAGGGTACAAATCTTTAAATTTAACTATTCCAGAGTATATAAATCCAGAGTATACACAGGCCTCAAGTGTGGTCTCATCAAGCGCATATACTATGAGAACACATCTATATTCGGACTAGACGGACGAGAGCCTGTTTCTGAGCTGTAGTGTTCCATGGTTCTATACTTAATTGCAAATACATCCATAGCAATAAAACAATATTAGAAAATAATGGGCTGAATTAGGAAATCTTAAAGCAGAAGGTGAACTACTACAGTTCAATTTAGTAGGTCGAAGTTACAAAGTTGTATCACCCTGGTCACAACCTCTTCACACTGCTACCTTCAGCCAGAAGGTGCAGAAGCTTAAAATTGGACCATCAAGGTTAAAGAACATTTCTTTCTCACAGCAATCAAATTCTTCAACCTCCCCTTGATACACTAATCATAGACTACACCAACAAAACAATAGTCTGCACTATTGCAGGTCACTTTTTTTTGCATTAGGATGACAGTGTACATTTATTATTAATTAAAAATGTAGACATACAGCACAGTTACAAATGTTATGAGCCCAGAGGACCCCAAAAGCCAGAAGCAATAGAAATTCACCAAGACAAATTGTTAAAGAAAAGTTGCTTTTAATTATCTTTAAACATGAAAACAGGATCAAAGTTTAACCTATTACTATTAACTTCACAACCTAACAACGCCCCCCCTTTTAATTCTAAGCGCACGTGTATGTAATTCGTGTGCAAGTTTAGAAAAGTTTTTTGATTCACAGTCCAATCTCACTTCTCATTCCTCCAAGTTCACTGGTTGCAGGCAATTCTTGTACTGTGCACGGAATTGAACATTTATAAAGTTCACCAGGCTTTGGTGCTTAAAAGGTAAATGGTTACTGCTCAGGAAGGTTCTTGTCGGTTTTCAGAGGGAGATTTGTTGCTCGTTGGAGATCCACAACTGATTTCTTCCAATCAGCCACTTCAGTGTCTTGCCGAAGAAACTTGCCCCATCAGGGTTTTCCAGATGATAACCTCTTTCTTTCAGGCCACCATAGAGTTCCTTTTTGTTTCCCTTATTTCAAGTGAAACATTATGCAGTCAGTCCTCTACTCTTGTATGGAACATAAGAGCTTTGACTAGGCTGAACTAAGAATTCACAACCCACCTTCAAAATGGGGTTTTCCACAAGCTTGCCGGCTTGTCCTGTTCCAGTCCCAGCTGCTGCTGAACTGTAGAACTGGATTCTCTCCCTCTCACTCAGAGAAAACCACATGACCCTCTTAGAACAGCCAACTGCACTCAGACAGAATGCGGAACCGGACCTAATCTTCTGGGTTCGTTCATCTGTTGCTTTCCAAAACAATAATCCATTACTCCACAGCATGTCCAATTAACACCTACTTGTGAAGTCCTTATAGGCATCCTTCAAAGTTTTTGCAAAGGCATCCAGAGCCTGCACTGTCTGATTTAAGCAGAGCTCTGGCATTTTAAATGAGATCTGTTTTGAAGTGTTTGTATGTGACCTACACCTAAAAAAAAACCTGCCACAATTTATCTCCTTTAAAACATACAATATAAAATATAACATAATCTGTCACACAAGCCATTTCGGTCCATGAGCCCATGTTGCCCAATTAACCTAACCACGGTGGGAAGAAACCAGGCCCCCAGAAGAAACTCACGCAGGCACAGGAGAGCATACAAGCTCATTACAGCCAGCAGGGGATTTGACACCCAGTCCCAATTGTTGCCACTGTAACAACGTTGCGCTAACCCAGGGGTGTCAAACTCAAATTCACGGAGGGCCAAAATTAAAAACTTGGACTAAGTCGAGGGCCGAACTAAATATTTATTGAAAATTTTCAACAACATCTGCATGTTTTCTCTTCTTTCAACATATGTAATGTTAAACTTTAGGATATAACTTTAGGAGGATAATGTTACAGGTCAGGAGTAGGGAGCTCAAGTTCACCCTTTGCTTGACCTGAGGGAAACATATTTGGTCCCTGTGGAGATGTAGTCAGCATTCACAGGCTGTCCATTTTGGCCTGCATCAGGACTCAGCATTTCCTGCTCACTCCTCAGGCTCTAGGCCTCTATTCACCCTCGACCCACCATCCCTCTACCTGACCAGTCCTTTACCCAACCTCTACTCACCCCTCACTCCACTCGCTCTGCCTCTACCCACCCCATCCTATACAAGCCCCTCTACTGCCTCTCCCCTCAACCTGTTCCTCCCTCTACCCGTCTCTCACCCTCTAATCACCCCTCCCCTACTCGCCCTGCCCCTCCCCTTTTACATTTTCCCTATCCACCCCTCCTTCCACTCATCCCTCCCTCTAACTGCCCCTCGCACCACCATAACTTCCCCTGCCCATTACTCCTCACCGACACCCTCTGCCCACCCCTGCTTACCCACCCACTCAGGCCCAGCGCGCTGCCGATCAGCCTTTTGCGGACAGCCACCATCTCTCTCTTCATGTGCAGGGCCGAACCAGCCGTCCCTGGGGTCCGCGCGGGTGCAAGCGCTGAAGGCCGTGGCGACCGGAAGAAATGCGCTCGCGCTGTGGAAGGGCTGTCCGGTGCCAGTTGCGCGGGGCTCGCGCTGCCAGGGGGCCGTGCGCAGCCTGCCATGCCCGTCGCACCGACAGGAAATCACAGGTGCTCGCCAATCCGCCGCACCGCTCGACAGGTGAGAAAAGTGACTGGTTGTGCGGGGAGCCTTCCAACTGGCTTGCCAGCTGATGACATCGACAGACTTCTCATGTTACAATGGGGAAGGATGTGCAATGAAAGGGGAGGATGGTGGGGGTGGCATTACCAAAAAACAGCATCGGCTCTCGCTGCAGGGCGGGCCACCTCTAATACATTTTTGAAATGATCTTGCGGGCCAAATATAAGTATATCGCGGGCCAAATTTGGCCCGCGGGCCAGAGTTTGACATGTGTGCGGTAACCACTACGCTAACCATGCCGCCCTTAACTATTATCTATGTTATGTATTTGTTGCTTCTTTTAACTTAATTGAATTAGTTTACTGCTATAGTTAATTCATTACAAGTACCTGTTTGGCTGCAGCAAATAAGAATTTCAGTGAAGATTTAAATTGTACAATGTATTTGACAATATTGCAGGGATGGGGTAGGTTCTAAACAAAAAGGGAATTCAGGTTGGATTCCCACTTTTGAGTTCTAATCAGTAAGCTCAAGTTCAAAATGCATCTGCACAAGCTGAAGGTCAATTCAATGGTCTGTTTCTTAAGTTGAAAATTTACACATTGTATATATAAACACAATCTGTCTCGAGCAAAAGATAATGCTACATAAAGAGCATGGAACAAAACTGGTTAATACTCGTCTTCCAATAACAGTCCTCAGAGTCAAGGAGATCTTACTTCCACCCTAATTCAGTGGATTCAGTAGGCGGCTGACAAATCGTACTGAATGCGTAGACTCTGCAACAGATGAGGTAGGTAGTTTGAAATATTGTGCAGTCCTGGTTATTGGCCTTGGTGTTAGCAGCGATAAAGTTGTTCTGAATATCCTATGTATTTTAAATGTCCCATTAAAGCTACACCACATGCATCAATATCACTAGGTTAAAAAAAAACTGCAGCTGTAAGGAAAACATGGAAAATTCAGATTAGTTTCACTGAGCAAAAGCTTAAAAGTTTATCAGTTTTTAAACAATTAAATCCATTTTGCTATACCATGAGTTCAAAGATTATTTTACCTATTGGTCATGACTAGAGGCAAATCAATTTAAACAAATCAGAGAGGGAGAGGCTAAGAAAAACAAATCCTTACACTTAGGATGACTCGTGATTCACGCTTTGCTATAGGAAGTGTCTAATATGAGACAGATCACTACATTTTTTATACAGGAAAATTAGATAATATTAGAAACAGAGGAAAAAAATATCCTGTGGAAAGAGTGTGGGACAGCTGGATTCATTCTGGATTTTTTAAGCAAAGACGTGGCAAAAAAATTAGATTTTTTTTAAACTCTGAAAAAGGTGAGGAATGCTCATACTGGAAATATGCTGTGAACATCCAGCAATCTCTTTAAGAACCACCTGGTTACCAGCAGTGGGATAATGATTATTAATGTCTGGAGACTAGATTATAACCTCCAGTTTCATTAATCAAGTTGGAAGAATTAAGGAACTCGAAAATACGAGTGCATTGAGGATAATATTTTCATCTCAAAAAACCACAGACAGGAAATCAAACTGGACAATGGCTTGTTCCTTTCATAAAGTGAGTGCTCAGATTTCCCTCGGGGAGGGGGGGGGGTGGCTAAGCAATATGGAAGATATTGCTTTATGGACTTTCATGGTGCTTGAGTTCAAGTTCAAATTCCTGGCTTCATACACAAAAATATATCCAAATGTTTGGATGAATACCAAAGAACAAACTTCATCCATTTGGCACTATTGGCAGATTTTCCCGATTACAAAGGCTAATAAACTTTACCTCTTCTTGGTTTTTGGTCAAGAAAAACAGCGATTTCATAATTGATTAAGGCAGCCAAAACTGTAGTTCATGGATGTTTTCTATCCACAAACCACCAATATAACCCTATTGAGAAGAATGCAAGTTTTTTTAAAAAAAAGGAAAAATGGTGAATTAATCGGGTATTGGGAAAAGTCTATAGAGTTACTCACATATACGATAGCCCCCAGATTTTCCCTCTAAAATAGAAGTTTTGAGCTTTACCCTTTGTACAGGACAACTCTTATGTCTGGCACTTATCATTGACCAGTGGAGAGATGTTTTTGCTATATTTTAAAAGGATATTACTGTGTAAAGTTTTTAATTTTATTAGCATATTTTAAAATAAACAGCTGTCAGCTCCTGTAACAGACCGTTTAAAGCCTGTACATAGGTGACAGCAGTCGGACTGGGCAGATGGACCCTGCGGGGGAGCACTGGGACTTCGTTTGACACGCGCAGGTCTGCCCCTGAATGGTCAATCCCCCTAAATGCATTCTTTTCGATGTCACCATTCTTATGGAGTTTAGCCGGGTTGTCAGCACAGGGAAGGTACGCCAAGGACATGAGTTTGAGGTGGCGGGAAGGGGATAGGATATGGAGGAGGAGGGGGAACACAGCTGTAATGTTGAGACTTCACTGTCAAGGTTCAGATTTTAGACTCAGCATATAAGACGACCCGTTAATGTTTTGGGGTTGTCCAATATGCCAGCATAAATAGCACTTTATATTACTAGCCTCAAAACATAGTGACTATATGACTTTATCTCGATATACACTCTCATCAATTTGGGAATAAAAGATACATTATTTGTACTTTAATCTCTTTTTACAGAAGCAGCCATGTTAATTTGTACAATATACACTATGAATATCCACATTATAATAAGCATATTAACTCCATGCCACCTATACATAAAATACCAAGGATGTATCTGGTGGACTGGATCAAGTTCCATTCAGTTTTGTGGGTTCCAAGCTGACTAATGAAGTCAATATGCAAAGCAGAGATTCCTCCATACACTGGGCAGATGGGTGGGTAAATTGTGAGGCGATCCATTCCTTTTGCAATCTGTGCAGAATTTGTTCTTTTGGGTTCTTGATCCATGTACTTGAGGTTCTCAATACCATCTTGAAAGCACTTTCATAATTTTGAGTGGTCCTGGGCAAGGGAGTCCCAGGAGCCAATACAAATCAAGTGCCATCCATTGATTGTACACTAAACAGAACCTTCAGCCTTTGAGGGCTCAACAAGGGGAGAAAGGATACTCTTTTCAACCCAAAAACAGATTATATTGCCACAGTCTCTTAGCTACTTGCAGGAGTTTGCTACAAATTGGTTGCCATGCTCCCAACCTTAATTCAACAATGCTCATTTGGCTGCACAATTATTTCTGATGTTAGGCAGATAAAGTGAAAAGCTATCATTCTACATTTCACTGCCAAAGCCTGGATACACAAAATAGAAAAATTTTCATTTCAAACCACAAACAGCTCTCATGCCAATGCACAGAAAAAGTTAGAAATTGGCTTCATTTAAACCATTACAATTGGAGTCCCTTACTTACCCATTACAATCAATATCTTGCGGATAATTCAGTGAACGAAGTGCTTGTTCTAACTTACGAAGGGATCCTCGCAAATCACCAGTTGTCATCTTGATCCTACAACATAATTAAAAAATAGTTTTGAATCTTTTCTTTGAATTTAGAGATACAGCATGGTAACAGGCCCTTCTGGCCCATGAGCCTGTCCCACCCAAATACATCAATTAAACCAAAACTCTATATGTTTGGAGGGTGGGAGGAAACCAGAGCACCCAATGAAGCCCTCATAGGTCACGGGGAGACTATACAAACTCATTCCAGACTGTAATGGATTAGAATCCAGGTTGCTGATGCCGAAAAAGAATTGCTACACTAACCGTGCTGCCCCATAGTTTAGGTTACTGCAGTTTATAAAATGACTCAACTGTTTTGGTTAACCAATAAACTCCATGCATCTCAACTTTGGAAGTAGTATCCAGCAAATCCATTTTGTTTCCACAGGACAGCAATGTACTCAGTCATGACCACTCAGTCCATGAATACTTCATTGCTTCACCTTAGATCTGTCCTCAATATAATTACCACATTTGTTCAAAATCCCCATTCTCTGGCCTAATAAAAATAAACTGATCTCATCCTTGATCACTTTCATTGTCTCATGTCAGGAAAACTTTCACGATTCAAGACTGCCAATATTTCACTATCTGGTTTCATTTCTAAATTGCCCATCTCCACGTTCTTGGAGTTTCCACGACAAGCAGTACGAGACGTGCAGTACCACAATGATAACAAGTTTATTGTTATAATGGACATGTACACTGAAATTCTTACTTGCTGCACAGGTACTTATAATTTTAAAAAAATTGAGATAATCAATGCAAAAGATAAATTGACGATAAATATTCACAGTTACTATAGTGCAAGAAAAAAGTGTAGTTTCTATACTGCAGACAATCCTTTTTGTGATGTCGAGCAGCCAAGGTGGGAGGTTCAAAAGCCCGATAGTGGTAGGAAAGAACTAGCTCTCAAGAGAGATGTTACCTGAAGGCAACAGCAAGAAGAGGACTGATTATCACGAGACCCCATCGAAAACATCTACAGGGAATTTTTTTAATTTTAAATTCAGACAGACAGCACAGTAACAGGGCATTTTGGCCTACAAGTCCGTACTGCCTAATTTACACCCCATGAACCTAGACCCCATGAACCTAGACCCCATGAACCTAGACCCCATGAACCTAGACCCCATGAACCTAGACCCCATGAACCTAGACCCCATGAACCTAGACCCCATGAACCTAGACCCCATGAACCTAGACCCCATGAACCTAGACCCCATGAACCTAGACCCCATGAACCTAGACCCCATGAACCTAGACCCCATGAACCTAGACCCCATGAACCTAGACCCCATGAACCTAGACCCCATGAACCTAGACCCCATGAACCTAGACCCCATGAACCTAGACCCCATGAACCTAGACCCCATGAACCTAGACCCCATGAACCTAGACCCCATGAACCTAGACCCCATGAACCTAGACCCCATGAACCTAGACCCCATGAACCTAGACCCCATGAACCTAGACCCCATGAACCTAGACCCCATGAACCTAGACCCCATGAACCTAGACCCCATGAACCTAGACCCCATGAACCTAGACCCCATGAACCTAGACCCCATGAACCTAGACCCCATGAACCTAGACCCCATGAACCTAGACCCCATGAACCTAGACCCCATGAACCTAGACCCCATGAACCTAGACCCCATGAACCTAGACCCCATGAACCTAGACCCCATGAACCTAGACCCCATGAACCTAGACCCCATGAACCTAGACCCCATGAACCTAGACCCCATGAACCTAGACCCCATGAACCTAGACCCCATGAACCTAGACCCCATGAACCTAGACCCCATGAACCTAGACCCCATGAACCTAGACCCCATGAACCTAGACCCCATGAACCTACACCCCATGAACCTACACCCCATGAACCTACACCCCATGAACCTACACCCCATGAACCTACACCCCATGAACCTACACCCCATGAACCTAGACCCCATGAACCTAGACCCCATGAACCTAGACCCCATGAACCTAGACCCCATGAACCTAGACCCCATGAACCTAGACCCCATGAACCTAGACCCCATGAACCTAGACCCCATGAACCTAGACCCCATGAACCTAGACCCCATGAACCTAGACCCCATGAACCTAGACCCCATGAACCTAGACCCCATGAACCTAGACCCCATGAACCTAGACCCCATGAACCTAGACCCCATGAACCTAGACCCCATGAACCTAGACCCCATGAACCTAGACCCCATGAACCTAGACCCCATGAACCTAGACCCCATGAACCTAGACCCCATGAACCTAGACCCCATGAACCTAGACCCCATGAACCTAGACCCCATGAACCTACACCCCATGAACCTACACCCCATGAACCTACACCCCCGGTATGCTTTGAATGGTGGGAGGAAACCAGAGCCCTCAGAGAAAACCTACGAGGACATAGGAAGATCATATGAACTCTTTATGGACAGTGCAGGATTCGAACACCTGTTTGGTAACATTTGTCCAGTCCTGATCGCTGGCACTGTAAAGGTGTTGTGCTAACCGCTACGCCAACCATGCTGGAATGATGTCATCAGAGAGCAGTAGCAATCATCAAGGATCCACAACACGCAGCACACACTCTATTCTACTACCATCTTCTTTCTCTTTGGCTTGGCTTCGCAGACGAAGATTTATGGAGGGGTACATCCACGTCTGCTGCAGGCTCGTTGGTCACTGACAAGTCCGATGCGGGACAGGCAGGCACGGTTGCAAGGGAAAATTGGTTGGTTGGGGTTGGGTGTTGGGTTTTCCTCCTTTGTCTTTTGTCAGTGAGGTGGGCTCTGTGGTCTTTTTCAAAGGAGGTTGCAGCCCGCCGAACTGTGAGGCGCCAAGATGCTCGGTTGGAGGCGATATCAGCCCACTGGCAGTGGTCAATGTGGCAGGCACCAAGAAATTTCTTTAAGCAGTCCTTGTACCTCTTCTTTGGTGCACCTCTGTCTCGGGGGCCAGTGGAGAGCTCGCCAAAAATGATCTTGGGAAGGCAATGGTCCTCCATTCTGGAGAAGTGACCCACCCAGCACAGTTGGGTCTTCAGCAGCGTGGATTCGATTCTTGTGGATTCTGCCAGCTCGAGTACTTCGATGTTGGTGATGAAGTCATTCCAATGAATGTTGAGGATGGAGCGGAGACAGCACTGATGGAAGCGTTCTAGGAGCTGTAGGTGATGCCGGTAGAGGACCCATGATTCAGAGCCGAACAGGAGCGTGGGTATGACAACGGCTCTGTACACGCTGATCTTTGTGTGTTTCTTCAGGTGATTGTTTTTCCAGACTCTTTTGTGTAGTCTTCCAAAGACGCTATTTGCCTTGGCGAGTCTGTTGTCTATCTCTTTGTCGATCCTTGCATCAGGTGCAGCCGAGGTAGGTAAACTGGTTGACTGTTTTGAGTTCTGTATGCCCGATGGAGATGTGGGGGGCTGGTAGTCATGGTGGGGAGCTGGCTGATGGAGGACCTCAGTTTTCTTCAGGCTGACTTCCAGGACAAACATTTTGACAGTTTCCGCAAAACAGGAAGTCATGCGCTGGAGAGCTGGCTCTGAATGGGCAACTAAAGCGGCATCATCTGCAAAGAGTAGTTCACGGACAAGTTGCTCTTGTGTCTTGGTGTGAGCTTGCAAGTGCCTCAGATTGAAGAGACTGCCATCCGTGCGGTACCAGATATAAACAGGTACTGGACTTCTCCTCCAGGAAAAACAAGGACTGGTTTGGAAATCCAGGAGCTGCTGGCAAAGAAGCAATCTGCCCACCAGGCTCACCTTGCAAAGACTTCCTAGCAAGAGGAAAAAAAAACGAGCCTTCCGTCTCGCATGCAGTCATCTTCAGCGCAAACTCCGGGAGATACAAAATGAGTGGTGGACTAGGCTCGCCAAATGAACCCAGCTTAGCGCCAACATTGGCGACTTCAGGGGCTTTTATGAGACACTAAAGGCTGTGTACGGCCCCTCACCCCAAGTCCAAAGCCCTCTGTGCAGCTCAGATGGCGAAGTCCTCCTCAGCGACAAGATCTCCATCCTCAATCGATGGTCAGAACACTTTCAATCCCTTTTCAGTGCCAACCGCTCAGTCCAAGAATCCGCCCTGCTCCAGCTCCCTCAACAATCCTTGTGTCTAGCTGGATGAGGTCCTTACCCGGGAAGAAACATATAAGGCAATTGAACAACTAAAAAGTGGCAAAGCAGCAGGTATGGATGGAATCCCCCCCAGACGTCTGGAAGGCTGGCAGCAAAGCTCTGCATACCAAACTGCATGAGTTTTTCATGCTCTGCTGGGACCAAGGAAAGCTGCCTCAGGACCTTCGTGATGCCATCATCATCACCCTGTACAAAAACAAAGGCGAGAAATCAGACTGCTCAAACTACAGGGGAATCACGGTGCTCTCCATTGCAGGCAAAATCTTCACTAGAATTCTCCTTAATAGACTAATGTCTCCTTAATAGACTAATGCATAGTGTCGCCGAAAATGTCCTCCCAGAATCACAGTGTGGCTTTCGCGCAAAAAGAGGAACTACTGACATGGTCTTTGCCCTCAAGACAGCTCCAAGAAAAGTGCAGAGAACAAAACAAAGGACTCTACATCACCTTTGTTGACCTCACCAAAGCCTTTGACACTGTGAGCAGGAAAGGGCTTTGGCAAATACTAGAGTGCCTCGGATGCCCCCCACCCCAAGTTCCTCAACATGGTTATCCAACTGCACAAAAACCAACAAGGTCGGGTCAGATACAGAAATGAGCTCTCCGAACCCTTCTCCATTGACAATGGCGTGAAGCAAGGCTGCGTCCTCGCACCAACCCTCTATTATCTTCTTCAGCATGATGCTGAAACAAGGCATGAAAGACCTCTACTACCAACAGGAAAGAGGCATCGGGGCCACACAGGTTCAGAAACAGCTGCTCCTCC
Source organism: Narcine bancroftii (assembly GCF_036971445.1). Taxonomy (NCBI): domain Eukaryota; kingdom Metazoa; phylum Chordata; class Chondrichthyes; order Torpediniformes; family Narcinidae; genus Narcine; species Narcine bancroftii. The sequence goes on from NC_091469.1 coordinate 144,430,690, forward strand.
TTCACCATTAGACTCCTCAACAACAAACTCAATCAGGGAATAATTTCAGGACTCTTACTTTTGTACCTTATTGATTGGTTTTCCTCTCTGTATTGCAGTTTGTTTACATTTCTTGATTTGTTTACATATGTACATTGTGAATAGTTCTTTTTGCACTGTTAATAGGTGGTAATTTGGTCTCGAAAAAAGAATTTCAGGGTTGTATGTGATGTCATGTATGTACCCTGACAATAAATCTGGAATTTGAATCTACTTTGTCTGGCAATTTATTCCATATGCCCAGTATGAGTGAAGAACTGTCCCTGCATGTCCCTTCTAAATCTGACCCCACCCACCTTATAGCTATGTCCTTTGGTCTTAGATCTTCCTACTCAAGGAAACAAATTGTCACCATTCACCTTATCAATGTTGCTCATGATGTTGTAGAGATCCCTCTCAACCTCCTACACTCTAAGGAAAACAGACTCTCACGATAACCAACTTCCTTGCTGTTTCCAACTTTGTCACGCCCTTCCCTTCAGTTAGGTGAGCAAAATTGTATACAACATTCCAAGTGTGGCCTCACCAATGGCTTGAATAGCTTCAACATGAAGCCCAATACTTGCATTCAATGCCCCAATTGATGAAGTTAAATGTACCAAAGGTTTTCTTCACTAGAAAACAAAGAATTGCTGGAGAAACTCAACAAATCAGACAGCATCCAGGAATAGAAACAGTCAGTCAACATTTCAAGTCGAAACCCTTTGTCAATGTTTCATCTTGAAATGTTGACTAACCATTTTTACTCATGGATACCATATGACCTGCTGAGTTACTTCATCAATTCTTTGCTTGAGATTTCAGTATCTGCAGTTTTTGTGTTTTTCCACCTTTTTTTTCTCCACTCTGTCTACCTGTGCTGCCATCCTTAGAGCTATGCACCTACTCTCCTAGGTCTCTCCACTCCATAACACTCTTTAGGGCCCTAGTTCGATTTACAGGTAGTCCTTGACTTCTGACCTACGTGAGTTATGTCCACTCAAACATACAATCAATTTTTAAAAACTCTCTATTAAAACTACTGTACAAGTACATATTTTATATTTAAAAAGCTGAATTTAGTGGTTCCCGCTCCCGGTGCCAGCCTAAAGTTCCCGCTCCCTGTCACAGCCCAAAGTCCCTGTTCCCCAACTAAACCTGAATTAAAACCAATCCTTCCATCCCCATTACAGTTGTAAGTCAGGAATACTTAAACTCAAATGCAAGACCTCACGCTTCTCCAAAATGAACTGCATCTGCCATTCTTTTGTCCAGTTCCCAATTTGATCTAGATTGCAAACCCAGGTAACCTTCTTCACCGTCCACCATCACACAAATTTCCGTGTCATAGCAAACATACTCACCTTGCAATCCTTGTCCATATTATTTATGTATATAACAAAAAGTAAGGTCAACCCTGAGGCAGCCCGCAGTCATGGTTCTCCAGTCTGAAAATCTGTCCTATCTCTGACTTAGCCATTTTCTTTTATCCAGTTAGCAAAAGGCCTCCTATCCTGCATGCCCTAACCTTCCATTCAAACCTAACATATGAACCATTATCAAACACTACTAAAATCCATAAAAATGACATCAACCGATTTGTCTAGATAACCCTTTGTCACCTTTTCAAAATAATTCTATCAAGTCCTCATGCACAAATCTGCTTAATGTTCTCCTGGCCATTCAAATGTTGATAGTGTGGCGGCTCACCACAAGGCTGCCGAACCGGCCCCGCTTGTCAGCCACGCGACGGGGCAGCCGGCCAAAATGGCACTGTCAGGGGTTTTCCTTCCTTCCAGCACGGGGCTCAGAAACCCGCGCTTGGGGACCACGTGACGCCCAGATGACATCAGCGCCCTAAACTAGTCTGCTCACTGAGCTCAACCCGTCTGGTTGCCTGTGTTATTGCAGGAGCAGTGTAGCCGCCGCTAAAATAGACTCAATCTCCAAGAATTCTGTCCAGCAATTTCCCCACCATTGATGTCAGACTAACAGACAGACATGTAGTAAACCCAAATTATCCTTTAAGTCCTTTTTTGCGTTGAGGCCCTGACAATTTCCTTCCTGCCTTCCCGTAATGTCTGAGATGCATGCACTCCGTACCTTGAGATTTATCCATCTTGAGACCATCAAACACTGCAAGCAGTAGTAAATCACAAAAATCTGTAGACACGATGGGTGAAGTATAAACACAAAATGGCGGAGAAACTCAGCAGGTCAAAAATACATAACTAATATTTCGGGTTTCAGCCCTTCATCAAGATATGAGAGAATGCTGCCAGCTGTCTGCACAAAAAGGTAGGGGGGAGGGAATTTGGCAAAGGCAGGAAATGATAGGTGGAGAAAGGGGACAGCAGCAATGAAGGGGAATGGCTGGGTGGATAGAGGGGGAAGGGAGGAGAGAACAAGAATGGGGAGGGGAAAAAAAAAGCAAGCGAGTTTAGCAGAAAGCAAAGGTCAATGTTAAGGCCATCTAGCTGGAAAGTGCCCAGATGGAAAATGAGGTGTTGTTCCTCCAATCTGCAAGTGGTCAGGGTGGGATAGTACATAAGGCAATGAATGGACATGTGAGCTTGGGAGTGTGACTCAGAATCAAAATAGTTGGCTACTGGAAGGTCGTGGATGTTGCAAACTGCAACGTAGGGGTCTTTTTGTTCAGGAAATGTACAGCCTGGTGAAGGCTTTCAGGAAAAAGTTGCAGTTTCTTCTAAGCCAACTGGAGAGCAGCACTCTCACTCATATGCAAACTGAAAGAAATCACACCATTCGCTGATCACCTCTGCAGGTAACTCATCCATGTTAGGAGCACTGCATGGTGAGTTTTCAAGATGATTTGAAGACTTCAAAACAGTTGAGGGTGAAATGCACATGATTTCCTCTCCTTTTACAGCACCCAATGACATTCAGCTGGAACTCATTGACCTGCATTGTGTCATGATACTGGCAGAGCACTTTAAGTCAATATCACTGCTGGATTTTTACTCTTCTCTCAAGGAAGAGAACTTTCCACACATGAGGAGACATGCTCAGAATATGTTGGTTCTCTATGGATCTACCTACGTATGTGAACAAACATTCTCAGTGATGAAGTTTAACAAATCCAGATACAGATCCTCTCTCGCTGATGATCATCTGTCAGCTGTCCTTCGCATATCCACCTCAGACATTCCACCTGACTTTGATGCACTTGTTCAAGCCCAACAGAGACTAGATTTCTCTCACTGAACAAGAAAAAAAGAACTGAATAACACCAAATGAGGTGGTTGGACTACAAGCAAAATGGTAATAACAATTTGTATAAAGCTGATTTAATGCTGGTCTTTCAAAAAATGGTACATTTCTGAACATGCACATTTTGTTTACAATTGTTTGGAGTAATTGTTATTGAAAAAATAATGTTTTTCCTTAGCTTATTTTTCCATTGCTTAATCATGTTTACTCTTACCAGTCACATCTTGTCAAAACAATGCAATTTACTGGTTTTATACAGAGATAGAATTAATATTAAGTATAATTTAGTTCAGCCCATTGGTCCGGCCCTCCACAATATTTTCTGTTTCTCATGTGGCCCCTTGGGAAAACGAATTGCCCATCTTTGCTGTAGTAAGTGCCGGAAATTCCGGCAGATAATGTATTGGACGTGGAGGCTAGTAAGGTGGGAGGTGAGGATGAGGGGGACTCTATGTTTGTTGCATCTGGGGGCAGAGGGGCCAGGACAGATGAGTGGGAAATGGAGGAGATGCTGGTGAGGGCTGAGTTGATAATGGTGGAGGCCAAGCCACATTTGTGGAAGATGGCAGATATTTCAGAAGACCTAGACTGGATGACCTCATCTTGGGAACAGATGCAGTGGAGATGGAGAAATTGAGAGAAGGGGATGGAATACTTGGAGGGGACAGGGTGATGATGATGGCATCACGAAGGTCCTGACAGGGTTAGAGGTTTGAGGTAAATATCGGTGAGAAGCTTGTCTCCCAAGATGAAGACAGAAAAATTAGAAAAGGGAGAGTGCTATTGAAAATGGACCATGCGAGTTTGAGATCAGAGTGGAAGTTGGCTATGAAGTGAATGAAGTTGACAAGCTCATTGTCGTGCATGAGGCAGCTCAAATGTAGTTGTCTATTTAGCAGAGGAAAAGTTGAGGGGTCTTGCCTACGTAGGCTCAAGATATGAATTGCTCCACAAAGCCCACAAACAGTCAGGCATCGCTTGAACCCGTGTGGGTACCCACAGCTACTCCTTTAATTTGGAGGAAGTGAGAAGAATCAAAGGAGAAGGTATTTAAAGTGAGGACATGTTCTGCCAGGTGGAGGAGGGTGGTGATGGTGGTGGTGGAGGGTGACTGCTTGGGTCTTTGGTCCAGGAAGAAGTGAAGTGCTTTCAGTTCTTCTATGTGGGGGATGGAGGTGGAAAGGGATTGGACATCGATAGCGAAGATGAGGTGGTTCAGGAAATCTGATGTCTTTGAGGAGATGCGGATGTAGGCAGGGAGTGATTGGACCAGAGGAGAGAAGTTAAGAGACAAGGTAAGATGAAACTAGTTCAGTGGGGCAAGAGGAGGCAGAAACAATGAGTCTACACAAATGGTTGGGTAGAAGGTAGAAACGGGCAGTACAGGGGTGGAAGAGAATAAGGTTGGCGGCTGCAGGAAAAGAACACAAAATGCTGAGAAGCTCAGCAGGTCAAACAGCGTCCTTTATTTAGCAAAGGTAAAAATACATGACTGACATTTTTTAAAAACTCAAAAGGCAGGAAAAGTTAACACTGCTAACAGCTCTTCATGACTGATGCAGACGTGCCCCGTGCTATATTTAGTTATCATCATCTCCTCCTGCTATCCAGCTCCACAGTAAATACATTCACAAAATATCGCTTCAGATTTTTGTCATTGCCTCTTCTCCAACACACATGAACCCATCCTGATCCTTTGTGACCCTTTTGTTCTTAATGTACAGAAAATCCTTGTGGATTCTCCCTTAGACTGCAAGAACCAGAATTTATTGTCACGAAAAAGTCACAAAATTTGTCATTTTGCAGCAGCGTAACGGTGCAAACGTTCACATAAAACACCTCACCAAAATAAATTAAAAACAAAAAGTCAACGTAAGACAGCATCTTTGGTTCATCTACATCACAGAAAACAGGCCATTTAGCCCTTCTAGTCTATGCCGACCATTATTCCGCTAGCCCCATTGACTTGCTCCATTTCCATAACCCTCCAGACCTATCCCATTCATTTATCTATCCAATTTATTCTGAAAACTTGTGATCGAGCCCACATTCACTACATCAGATGGCAGCTCATTCCACACTCCCATTACTACCTTTTTTTTTAAAGATTTTATTTAAAAATTTTTGATCATACATGCAGTCAAGTTCAAAATTTTAACAAATTCTGTTTGGTGCTTGGATCATTTCAGTTTAGATTTTATCCCTATAATATTCCCCAGTAAAAATAATTCTGGATTTTGTGGACATTGAATTCCTGTAATCTGCTCTAAGAAATTTCCTAAATCTACCCAAAAAAGGTTTCACTTTAGAACATAACCATGTCCACATTTAAAACATCAGTCTGATAGGTCTGATTTTAATTTGTTTAATTTCTGTGGCGTGAGAGATAACTGATGCAAAAAAAATTATATTGTACTAATACCTTACATTACTAACCTGACATAATTCAGACCAGTTTTGCTCATCCATTCTTACATACAAGTCTGATTCTCATCTCTGCCTGGACATGAACCGCCCGTTTGGAGGAGGAGTTTCCCATTTGAAGAGATACATTTGCTGAAGTAATTCTTTGTGTTTCCCTTTTGAATCAGTCTCCACATCACTACAGTTTGGTAAAAACATTGTTGGGCCCAGTTTGTCCCTTAAATACTCTCTTATTTGAAAGTCTCTCTAGTATTTGCCAAAGCCCTTTCCTGCTCACGGTGTCGAAGGCTTTGGTGAGGTCAACAAAGGTGATGTAGAGTCCTTTGTTTTGTTCTCTGCACTTTTCTTGGAGCTGTCTGAGGGCTAAGGCCATGTCAGTAGTTCCTCTGTTTGCGCGAAAGCCGCACTGTGATTCTGGGAGAACATTCTCGGCGACACTAGGTATTATTGTATTTAGGAGAATCCTAGCGAAGATTTTGCCTGCAATGGAGAGCACCGTGATTCCCCTGTAGTTTGAGCAGTCTGATTTCTCGCCTTTGTTTTTGTACAGGGTGATGATGATGGCATCACGAAGGTCCTGAGGCAGCTTTCCTTGGTCCCAGCAGAGCTTGAAAAACTCATGCAGTTTGGCATGCAGAGTTTTGCCGCCAGCCTTCCAGACCTCTGGGGGGGGATTCCATCCATACCTGCTGCTTTGCCAGTTTTCAGTTGTTCAATTGCCTTATATGCTTCTTCCCGGGTGAGGACCTCATCCAGCTCTAGCCTTAGGTGCTGTTGAGGGAGCTGGAGCAGGGCAGAATCTTGGACTGAGCGGTTGGCACTGAAAAGAGATTGGGAGTGTTCTGACCATCGATTGAGGATGGAGATCTTGTCGCTGAGGAGGACTTTGCCGTCTGAGCTGCGCAGCGGGCTTTGGACTTGGGGTGAGGGGCCGTACACAGCCTTTAGAGCCTCGTAAAAACCCCTGAAGTCGCCAATGTCCGCGCTGAGCTGGGTTCGTTTGGCGAGTCTAGTCCACCACTCATTTTGGATCTCCCGGAGTTTGCGCTGAAGATGGCCGCATGCGCGACAGAAGGCTTGTTTCTTCTCTGGCCAGGACAGCTTTGTAAGGTGAGCCTGGTGGGCAGCTCGCTTCTTTGCCAGCAGCTCCTGGATTTCCTGGCTGTTTTCATCGAACCAGTCCTTGTTTTTCCTGGAGAAGAATCCCAGTACCTCTTCAGTGGATTGCAGTATGATAGTCTTCAGCTGATCCCAGAGGGTTTCAGGGGACGAGTCCGAGAGGCGGATTGCATCCTCGAGCTTTGCTTCGAGGATTGCCTGGAAGTTTCCTCTCACTTCGTCTGACTTTTCCTCAACATGGTTATCCATCTGCATGAAAACCAACAAGGTCGGGTCAGATACAGCAATGAGTTCTCTGAACCCTTCTCCATTAACAATGGCGTGAAGCAAGGCTGCGTTCTCGCACCAACCCTCTTTTCAATCTTCTTCAGCATGATGCTGAACCAAGCCATGAAAGACCTCAACAATGAAGAGGTACAAGGACTGCCTAAAGAAATCTCTTGGTGCCTGCCATATTGACCACCGCCAGTGGGCTGATATCGCCTCAAACCATGCATCTTGGCGCCTCACAGTTCGGCGGGCAGCAACCTCCTTTGAAGAAGACCGCAGAGCCCACCTCACTGACAAAAGACAAAGGAGGAAAAACCCAACACCCAACCCCAACCAACAAATTTTCTGCTCCAACCGTGTCTGCCTGTCCCGCATCGGACTTGTCAGCCACAAACGAGCCTGCAGCTGACGTGGACATTTACCCCCTCCAAAAATCTTCGTCCGCGAAGCCAAGCCAAAGATTTGAAAGTCACAAAAAATTGTATTATTAAGAATTCCATACTTTATTTTTAACTGCTCAAATGACATCAGTTGTCCCCTCACAACAATTTTCAATGCATCTGATCCCTTTATGAGACCATATCTGAAAAATTTGGTTACCCATTATTCAGGGTATAAGTCTGCTAGGAGTCAACGCGGTTTTGTGAGATCGGTCCCATCTTGTCCAATATCATTATTTTATACCTAGTATTAATTAAATGTTTTAGCAAAGGGGTTTCTTTACTCCTCCTTTAAGTGAAGAACTTTCCCCATATGTTCTCACTAAACCTTTCCCCATTCAGTTTAAAACTATGACCTCTTGTATATTATCTTGCCCAATCTAAGCTGGAAAAAGCCAACTCACATCCACTCTGTCTCTTCCACTCATAATCTTGTTTCCCTCGATCAAATCTCCTCATCCTTCTTTGCTCCAAGGAATAAGGTGCTAATCGGTTTAATCACTCTCTAAAACTCAACTCCTGAAGACCCGACAACATCCTGGTAAATCTTCTCTGCACTTTTTCAATGTTATTGACATCTTTCCTGTACTTAGGCGACCAGAACTTCACATAATATTTCAAATTTGGCCTCACCAATGTCGAAAACAACATCAACATAACATCCTAACTCCAATACTTGATACTTTGATTTATAAAGGCTAAGATGCCAAAAGCTTTCTTTACAAACCTGTCTACCTGCAACACCACCTTCAGGGAACAATGTATCTGTATTCCCAGATCTCTTTGCTCCTCCACGCTCCTCAATGTCCTGCCATTTACTGTGCATGCCCTACTTTGGTTTCCCCTTCCAAAATGCAACACCTCTCACTTGTCTGCATTAAACTCCATCTCCCATTTTTTTTCCACATTCTCCTAGTTGGTGCAGATCCCTCTGTCCACACCTCCTATCTTTGTGTCATCCAATTTACCACATTATCACCCAAATCATTGATATAGACAACAAATAACAATGGTCCCAATGCGGATCCCTGAAGAACACCATTAGTCACAGGCCTCCAGTCAGAGAAGCAACCATCCACAACCACTCTCTGTTTTCTCCCACATTGCCAATTTCGAACCCAGTTTACAACCTCTCCATGGATACCTAGTATCTTAACCTTCTGAACTAACCTCACATGTGGAACCTTGTTTAAGGCTTGACGGAAGTCCACATAGACAACATCCACAACCTTTCCTTCATCTACCTTCTTGGTAACCTCCTCGAACAACTCTACAAGATTCATGAAACACGACCTACCGGGCACAAAGTCACGCTGACTGTCCTTAATCTCCCCATAGCTGTCCAAATACCTATATATCCTATCTCTGAGAACTCCTTCCAATAATTTACCTACTACTGACGTCAAGCTCACTGGCCTATAATTACCTGGTTTATTTTTGGAGCCTTTTTTTTAAAAAAAAAACGACAACATGAGCTACCTTCTAATCCCCTGGCACCTCACCTGTGGCTAAGAACATTTTGAATTTATCTGCCAGGAACCTTGCAATTTCTATACGAGACTCCCTCAAGGTCCGAGGGAATAACACATCCAGCCCGGGGAATTTATCTACCTTTTTTCGCTGATGGCAATGAGGAAGAAGCTGTCTTTGTGCCGCTGAGTACTCATTTTTAGGCTCCTGTACCTCCCCCCCACCCCCCCCCCAATGGTAGCAGAGTAAAGAAGTCATGGCCTGGGTGGTGGGGAGCCTTGAGGGGCTGCTTTCTTGGAACATCACCTCTTATAGATGTCCTCAATGGAGTGAAGTCTGGTGCCCATGATGTTGCATGCTGAGTTAACAACCCTCTGGAGTTTTTTCTTGTCCTGAGCATTGTCACCCTCGTACCAAACAGTGATGAAGCAGCCACAATATTCTCCATGGTATGCCGATTGAAGTTTTCATGAGTATCCAGTGACATACAAAATCTGCTCAAACATCTCACAAAGTAGAGCTGCTCTTGAGCTTTCTTCATGATTACATCAACATGGAGGCTCCAAGACAGATCCTCGAAGATGTTGACACCCAGGAATTTGAATTTCTTCACCCTCTCCACTACTGAGCCCTCAATGAGGACTGGATCACGTTCTCCACATTCATCCTCTTGGTTTTTCTAATGTTGAGTGCCTGGTTGTTGATGTGACATCATTCAATGAGCTGATCTATCTCCCTCCTGTATGCTTCCTCATTGCCATTTCTGATTCTGCCAACAACCATGGTGTCATTGGTAAATTTATAGGTTGCATTGGAATTGTGCCAGGCCACACTGTCATGGGTGTATTATGAGTAGAGCAGTGGGCTATGCATGATCCTTGAGGTACACCTGTGTGGATAGTCAATGAGGAGGAGACGTTTCCAATTCGTACTGACTGGTCTTCCAATGAGGAAGTCAAGGATCCATTTGCAGAAGGAGGTGCAGATGCCCAGAGTTTGGAGCTTCTTGACCAGCAGTGGGGGAATTATGGTATTTAAGACTGACCTGCAGTCTATGAAGAGAAGCCATATCAATGTTTGCTAAAGTCATGGGAAAACTTCTTTTAGCCCTCCTTATTTCCCTCTTCATTTTGCTCCAACATTCTGTATATTCCTCAGAGATTTTCTCAAAGATATCAATCTGATTTATGCCTACTTTTTCATTCTGATTGGTGGCACTATATCTCTTGTGAATCAGGACCTCCTTTGTCTTGCCAGTCCTGCTCTTTACCCTACTTGGAACATTTTTGTCCTGGACCTCCCTTAAATGCCTCCCATTTGGCAGGAGTGCTTTTACCCTCTAATATTTGCTTCCATTCAACAATTGCTAACTCCTGCCTAATCAAATCAAAACTATCTTTACGCTAATACAATTGTGGTCACTGGTCCCAAAGCGTTCTTCTATTGATATCAGCTTCATTTCCCAGTACAAGATCCAATATGGCTGCTTCCCAAATATGGCCTATTTATATATTGCTATGGGGAGTTCTCCAGGACACATTTATCAATGTTCACCCCATCCAATGCCCTAATATTTTGACATTCATACTGTTAAAGGAGTTGAGGTAAATGAGTAATTTTCATTTTAGTAATTAGTAATTCATGAGGTGCAAGCCACGGTGATTAATACTGGGCCCTCGGCTATTTACAATTTTGTTTGATGACTTGGATGAAGTTCATTGACGTTCAGGTTGCTGATACAATAAGAGCCTGAAAATGGAGATAGATACATTAATTGAATGGCAGATGAAGTTAAAGTTATCAGAAGGTGATGTTTTCCACTTTGAAAGGTAAAATGATAAACAACAAGAGGAAACAAAAAGTTAGCTTGAAAAGCATAGCAGGTAACCATTGTTAATGCAATTCTGATCTTTGTATCATTCTTTATTAATCTAAAACTTAATAAAAAGATTGAAAAAAGAAAGCAAGCACAGCAGTTAATTAGGAATGCTGACAGAACATTAACCTTTATTGCAAGAGATGCAGAGCATAAAAGTTTAGAAATTTTGAGGCACCTCTGCATGGTATTGGTGAAATTACACCTTTGAACAAAGTGTAAAGTTGGCCTGCTTATTAAGGAATGATTTACGTATATTGGACGCAGTACAGAGGTTCACTGATTGACTCCTGGATCGAGGCCATTGGTGTATGAAAAAAGGTTTTATCGTACACTCAATGACAGTTTTCACACCGCAGGCGAGTGGTGACCCTACTTTGTTCCAGTGAAATTTCTGGGAATTCAGGACCTCCTAGGGCCTTCAAGCCGTGTTCCAAATTCCCAGGAATTTGCTCTCCACAGCAATTTAGGGGGGCTGTGCCCCAACTGATGATGCGTTATGCACTCACAGGAGTAAGAGCAAGATCCCCACCTCCGTCCGTCGGTCGCTCCCTCCCTCCCTTCACCGTGCGTCACCACCCCTGTACTTTGGCACGTCGCAACAATGCAGGATGAATACCAACTGTTTTCCATTATCTCTCACACAGCTAGAACCACTCTGGAAAATCCAGCTATGTGAGGGATTATGGTTAATGAGAACGGCCATTCATCCCGCATTGTGCCGCCATCGCAACGTGCTGATGTCACAAGGCTTCCCCAGCTTGGCTATTTGCCTTTTCACACTGCAGGGAGAAGGCAGTCTGGTAAATTTCCCGGGGCAGTAGCCCTTCCTATGAGGTTAGGGCACTCGCCCATTTAAAATTCCTGGGATGACCTTATCACACTGCAGATTCACAGGAGGTTTCCTGGGAAATCTTCATTTCACACTCCAGAGTGAAAAGGCCTACTGTAGGATAAAAAAATGAGAAGCGATCTTATTTAACACTAATGATTCTGAGGGAACTTGACAAGTCAGGTGCCTTGGGAATATTTCATCTAGTGAGGATATCTGGAATTTTTCTGTTATTTTTTCCAGAATACCGAGTCACCTATTTCAGATGGAGGTAAACAGGAAATTCTCCTGAGTCATGGCTCATTTAAAACCTCTCCCCTGTGATCTACATATTGAATGTATTTGAAGCATAGGTTGGCCAACATTTCAACTGCAAGAGTTATGGGGATAAAGAGCAGGAAAATGGTGTTGATGCCAACCCTGGATGTGCATGATGTTACTGAAAGGAACATCCTTATGAGACTAACGAGCCTCCTCCCTTTCTTGTACTCTCACAACGAGCATTTGAATTGTCAAGGAACAAAAGGCAACAAACCAAATGTTGGTTAATAGGATCAGTAGAGATGGGTTTTTAATGGTCAGTATTGACTTGGCACTTCAAAGGGCCTAAAGTTAAAAAGGAAAGTCTGCAAGAAGCTGTGATTGTAGTGCAATACACAAAAATGATGGAGAATCTCAGCAAGTCATGCAGTGTTAATAGGAAGCAAAAGATAGAACCAACATTTCAGACCTGAGCCCTGCTTCAAGATCAAGTTCAAAATGCCTGTCTCAGTTAAGAATATAATTTGATGAAGACTGCATTGGTTAAAAAGGGGGTTGGAGGGGAAGAGTCCAGACCAGAGGAAGGAAGAACAGTTTGTGAAAGAGGCACGAGAGATGATGATCAGGAAGTTGTAACTCGCAGATGGCACCTGACAGCGGCAACTCTTGCCGTGCAGCTGCATAAGGAATCATCACATATTCCCGTTCAGAACTATTTCAACTCAAACGCACAGAAACCAACTTATCAGGAAGAATTCAACGGTACCAATAAGAATCCCTGCAAAAGCTGACAACCTTGCGATATCCATCTGAGGCCAACATTCTTCAAGAGGGCGGACCCTCGCAAGGCATCAGACCCTGATGGCATTCCTGGCAGGATACTGAAAATCTGTGCCAAGTAGCCGGAGTTTTCATGGATATTTTCAATCTCTCAGTGCTGCAATTGGAGGTTCCCACTTGCTTCAAAGGGGCATGAATCATCTCAGTGACTGAGAAGAGTAGAGTGTGCTGCCTCACTGACTATCACCTAGTAGCACTCCCTACAGTGATGAAATGCTTTGAGTGGCTGGTGATGGCCAGAATTAACTCATATCCAAGATGCAGACCCAATGCAATTCACCCAACACCACAATCGCATCACACCACAGAAAATGCAATCTTACTGCCTCTCCACAGCCTTGGACATCAGCAACATGCACATCAGGCTATTTTTCATCGACGACATCTCGGCTTTCAACACCATCATATCCTCTATAATGGGTAACAAGCTCCAAATCCTGGGCCTCTGCATCCCTCTCTACAACTGGGCCTTTGACCTCCTCATTGGAAGACAACAGTACAATAGGAAAAAAAACGGGGTCTCGAGGATGCAAGCTTAGCCCACTGCTCTACTCACTCTACACCCACAAATATGTGGCAAAGCACAATTCTACAAGAGATGCTGTCTTAAGAAAGCAACCTCCATCCTCAAGGACTCTCACGACCCAAGCCATGCCCTCTTCACACTGCTAGCCTCAGGAAAGAGGTAGAAGAGCAGAAGCAGCACAAAGACAGCTCTTTCCCTTGGCCATCAGATTTCTCAATAGAAAATGAACCACAGATAACTCTCTTTCTCTTCTTTTTGCACTAATTTATTTATTTTAAAATGTAACTTGCAGCAATATTTGCACTTTAATGCTACTGTAAACAATGAGTTTCAAGATTATATTCATGACAATAAATTCAGAATCTGATTCGGATCAGAGCAGAATCTAAAATACAGAGAAAGCTGATAATACTCAGCAAACTGTGTGCCTGTAGCAGATAAGAATTTTGGTCCATCTGTACGCAGTACTTATGGATATGACAATAAACTCACATCACCATTCGTATTATTGAAGCATTGAGGTGAGCACTTGAATCGCAAAACCAACCAAGGAAGGTCGAGAACCATGTAGGTAATGGGATTGTGGATTGATAATTGATGGGTAGCATTGTCAAGGCCTATCTGTATTGGCAGGGAGAGAACAAATCAGTAAAAACACATAGAAATGCTGGAGCAACTCAGCCAGTCTCTCGGTGTCCACAGGAGGTAAAAATATAATACCTATGCTTCGGGCCTGAGCCCTTCTTCAAGGAAGAAGCGAAGAACAGGAAGGTGTCAGAATAAAGACTGAAGACTGGTAGGGGGAGGAGTCCAGACCAACAAATGGTGTTAATTGGACATAAAAGGAGAGGTGAGAAAGGAGACAGAGGGAAAAGGGTAGAGAGAGAGAAAAGGAGAGCGCTGGGGAAAAGGCAACAGAGGGAAGAAGAGGCAGGGTGGGGGGGGTAACAAAAACTGGAGAAGTTAATGTTATTGGGTAGTATGGTTTGTGCAGCGGTTAGCACAACACCTTTACAGAGAGCGATTGCGTGGGTTTTCCCTGGAGGCTCCAGTTTCCTCCTGATGTTCAAAATATACTGGGGGAAAAGGTTAATTGGGTGCAAATTAGACAGCATGGACCCGTGGACCAAAATGGCCTGTTACCGTGCTATATATTTTTTCAAAAATTAAAATGCCACCTGGTTCGAGGGTGGCCAGACAGAATATATAGTATTGTTCCTCCAACTTGAGGGTGATCTCAGTCTAGCCGTGCATTAGGACCACAGAGAGACCTGTTCGCAAGGAGGAATGGGACAGGGAATTGAAACGGGTGGAAACTGGGAGATCCACACTATTGCTGCGGAGAGAGCCAAGGTGCTCAACAAAGTGATCTCCCAGTCTATGTGTCCAGTCTGTCGGATGCTGAGCAGACCACAAAGGGAGCATCAGATGCAGTCATGACCCCAGCCAATTCACAAGTGAAGCGTTGCTTCGCCCGGAAGGACTGTTTGGAAGAGAGGGACTGTGGGCGCAAGGGCGGGTGAACAAAGTCAACCTGGTCAGAGCCCAGAAGGACTGTTTGGAAGAGAGGGACTGTGGGCACAAGGGCGGGTGAACAAAGTCAACCCGGTCAGAGCCCGGAAGGACTGTTTGGAAGAGAGGGACTGTGGGCGCAAGGGCGGGTGAACAAAGTCAACCCAGTCAGAGTTCCTGATCAGGACATGGTGCCCCAATCCATCGTCGAGACTGGGCACAGACACTTGGTGGAGCACCTCGGCTCTGCCCGCCGCAATGGCATGGATCTCCCAGGGGCCAATCCCCCCCCGCCCCCTTCGCTTGCCCACTGCCAGACTGCAAATTGGAGGAACAGCACCTCAGCTTCCATCTTGGCACCCACCCTGCGGGTGGCATTAACAGTGACCATGCCAGTTTCCAGGAAACTCCCACCCTTTCTTCTCCCCCCCCTCCCCCCCTCCCCTCCCCTCCCCCCCCCCTCCCCCCCCCCTCCCCCCCTCCCCTCCCCCCCTCCCCCCCTCCCCCTCCCCTCCTCCCCTCCCCTCCCCCCCCCCCCCCCTCCCCCCCCCCCTCCCCTCCCCCCCCCTCCCCTCCCCTCCCCCCCCTCCCCTCCCCTCCCCTCCCCCCCCCCTCCCCTCCCCACCCCTCCCCACCCCTCCCCCTCAGTGCCACCTCCCTCCCTTCTCCCTGGGTCTCTGTTCATTGAGCCCAGATTAACTCTCACCTCTCCTCTGAGCAACTTTTGTTGGTCTGGACTCCTCCCCAGGGCCAGCACTGGCCCTCATCAGCGATTTCCTGCACCCTGATGAAGGGCTCGGGCCTGAAACACTGGCAACGTCACGTATGGGCCCCGAGATCCTCCAGTGTTGCAGGGCGAGTTCCAACTCTAATCAGTGTCGGTGAACCAAACCATACAGACGGGGGGGGTCACGGGCACTTGGGGTGAGATGGAGGGAGAGCAGCGGCTGCTGGTCTGGGGGGGTCCCAAGGAAATTGGGGGCGCGTCCGTCCCGACCACGGGGAAACCGCCTCAATGGGGGCACGCCGCCCGACCCTGATTGGGCGCGAATCCGATGGGCGGGATCCAATCGGAGCGGGGAAGAGGTGCGTGGCGACGTTGGGCGGCCCCGCCCCTCGCGCCGCGGCTCGAATCCCATTGGTCGGTTCGCTCGCTCGCCAACGGTGCCCTTGCCGCTTCCCAGCCTGGGAGCGCGCGACCCGCCTGCGCGCGGGCCGAGGAGCGGTTTGGCTGCTCCGCGCGGGAGGGTCCGGCCGCCATGAAAAGCGGTCGCAGCGAGTGAGCCGGCTCTTGCCTTCACCATCAGTTCAAAGTACGAACCCTGTCGTTCTCCCTGCGGGTTGCACTCACTGATCGAATCTGCTGCTGTAAAATTTAAAAATAAGGATCCTGCCTCAAAGCACTTCAAATAAATGCAGAGAAGGCTGCTTAGATTAGATCAGATGAAGTAAAGAGGGATGAGGTGGGGAGGGTAAAGAGGGATGAGGTGGGGAGGGTAAAGAGGGATAAGTGGGGAGGGTAAAGAGGGATGAGGTGGGGAGGGTAAAGAGGGATGAGGTGGGGTAGGGTAAAGAGGGATGAGTGGGGTAGGGTAAAGAGGGATGAGGTGGGGTAGGGTAAAGTGGGATGAGGTGGGAAGGGTAAAGAGGGATGAGGTGGGGAGGGTAAAGAGGGATGAGGTGGGGAGGGTAAAGAGGGATGAGTGGGGTAGGGTAAAGAGGGATGAGGTGGGGAGGGTAAAGAGGGATGAGGTGGGGAGGGTAAAGAGGGATGAGGTGGGGAGGGTAAAGTGGGATGAGGTGGGGAGGGTAAAGAGGGATGAGGTGGGGAGGGTAAAGAGGGATGAGGTGGGGAGGGTAAAGAGGGATGAGTGGGGTAGGGTAAAGAGGGATGAGGTGGGGAGGGTAAAGAGGGATGAGGTGGGGAGGGTAAAGAGGGATGAGGTGGGGAGGGTAAAGAGGGATGAGGTGGGGAGGGTAAAGAGGGATGAGGTGGGGTGGGTAAAGAGGGATGAGATGGAGTAGGTATAGAGGGATGAGGTGGGGAGGGTAAAGAGGGATGAGGTGGGGAGGGTAAAGAGGGATGAGGTGGGGAGGGTAAAGAGGGATGAGGTGGGGAGGGTAAAGAGGGATGAGGTGGGGAGGGTAAAGAGGGATGAGTAAAGTGAGGTAGGGTAAAGTGAGATGAGGTATGGTGAGGTTGATTAAAGTGGGATGAGGTAAAGTGAGGTAGGGTAAAATGGCATTAGGTAAGGCAAGTTGAAGTAGGGTAAGGTGAGGTGGGGTAAGGTGAGGTAGGGTTAGGTGAGGAAGGGAAAGGTGAGGAAGGGTAAGGTGGAGAGCACAAAGGCAGATATTGTATTTTGTTTCTTGGAGAGTGGTTGCTGGTGACGGATTTATGATCCAGAAAGTTGCAGACGGAATGCAATAAAGCCATGCAGTCTTCCTAATGAAGCCACATTTCACTTATCAACCCGCGGGGGTCATCTACTGCATCTCGTGCTTCCATTCTGGTCTCCTCTACATAGAAATACTGGTCATAGACTGGGAGATCGCTTTGTTGAACACGTCGGCTCTGTCCGCAGCAATAGTGTGAATCTCCCAGTGGCCACCCATTTTCAATTCCCTGTCTTTTCAATTCCCTGTCCCATTCCCTTGCTGATGTATTTGTCCATGGTCTCATGCACTGCCAGACTGAGGCCACCCACAAATTGGAGGAACAACACCTCATATTCTGTCTCAGCACACTCCAACCTGATGACATTAACCGACTTCTCCGGTTTTCATTAACAACCCGCTCCCCCCCGTTGCCTTTCCCCCAGCGCTCTCTCTCTCTGTCTCCTCTCTCTCTCTCTCTCTCCTTTTTCTTCTGTCTCATGTCTTTCTGAGCAAAATCAATTCTCATCTTTCCTCTCATCATATCCATTTAACACCATTTGGCTGTTAGACTGGACTCCTCTCCCTGCGATTCTTCAGTCCCCTTAGTGTTTTTTTTTAACTTCTACTTCTGTCCTGGTAATATACCTTTACCTCCTATGGATGCTGTGAGTCTGGATGAGTTCCTCCAGTATTTCTCTGTGTTTTAGAACATGCTGAAAGAAGAGACAAAGATGTGTTGACAGGTGTTTTCTTTAGACATACAGCACAGTAACAAGTCATTTAGGCCCACATCCATGCTGCCAATTTACATCCAATTAACCTACAACCTCCGGTACGTTTTGAACAGTGAGAGGAAACCAGATTCCCCAGGGAAAGCCCACATTGACACGGGGAGAATGTACAAACTTCTTACAGACGGCACAGTATTTGAACCCCAGTCTTGATCATTGGCACTGCAAAGGTGTTGTGCTAACCCACATTCCCTCTCACCACAAACTAATGAATGCCATATCCACCACATATGCCACCTCCATGATGGTGTCTTCTTTCTTCTTTGGCTTGGCTTCGCGGACGAAGATTTATGGAGGGGGTAAAAAGTCCACGTCAGCTGCAGGTACGTTTGTGGCTGACAAGTCCGATGCGGGACAGGCAGACACGATTGCAGCGGTTGCAGGGGAATTTTGGTTGGTTGGGGTTGGGTGTTGGGTTTTTCCTCCTTTGCCTTTTGTCAGTGAGGTGGGCTCTGCGGTCTTCTTCAAAGGAGGTTGCTGCCCGCCAAACTGTGAGGCGCCAAGATGCACGGTTTGAGGCGTTATCAGCCCACTGGCGGTGGTCAATGTGGCAGGCACCAAGAGATTTCTTTAGGCAGTCCTTGTACCTTTTCTTTGGTGCACCTCTGTCACGGTGGCCAGTGGAGAGCTCGCCATATAACAGGATCTTGGGAAGGCGATGGTCCTCCATTCTGGAGACGTGACCCATCCAGCGCAGCTGGATCTTCAGCAGCGTGGACTCGATGCTGTCGACCACTGCCATCTCGAGTACTTCAACGTTAGGGGTGTAAGCGCTCCAATGGATGTTGAGGATGGAGCGGAGACAACGCTGGTGGAAGCGTTCTAGGAGCCGTAGGTGGTGCCGGTAGATGACCCATGATTCGGAGCCGAACAGGAGTGTGGGTATGACAACGGCTCTGTATACGCTTATCTTTGTGAGGTTTTTCAGTTGGTTGTTTTTCCAGACTCTTTTGTGTAGTCTTCCAAAGGCGCTATTTGCCTTGGCGAGTCTGTTGTCTATCTCATTGTCGATCCTTGCATCTGATGAAATGGTGCAGCCGAGATAGGTAAACTGGTTGACCGTTTTGAGTTTTGTGTGCCCGATGGAGATGTGGGGGGGCTGGTAGTCATGGTGGGGAGCTGGCTCCCCACCATGGTGTCTTACTGAAGGTAGAAAACAAATGGGACTTGCTTCCTCACCATCGAGTAACTCAAACCCTGCACCCTGCTGAAGCAGGGGTATACGTGCATCCTCCAATTCAGGATTCACGATGCCATCTCCTCACTGTTAGGGAAATCAAATGCAGATTGGGTGAACCCTTTCAAATAACACCTGCATTCAATTTGCAAGAGTGAACCTCGCCTTCCAAGTACTTTCGCTTTAATTCTTCATCTCTGGGCACAAGATCATGGAGCGCAGAATAGACCCTTTGGCCCAACTCATCCATGCTGACCAAGCTGGCATTCTGGGGTCGTCCCATAGGGCCAGCTGGTCCATATCATTTGAAGCCCTTCTCATCGATATATTTGTACTTTTGAATGTCAAACTTGTTCCTGCAGAAATTCCCCACATTCCCTCTCACCACAAACTAATGAATGCCATATCCACCACATATGCCATTCATTGCCTCTTGGCCTCCAACCCACCACAGATATTCTTCCCTCTGCTACTTAAAGCATGTTTAATTTCTAACTTTCCCTAATTGTAATGAAAGGTGGCCACACAAAACATTATATCTGTTTGTCTATGTAGCTGCTGCCTGCCTATTGAGAATTTCCACCATTTTCTGCTCAATTAAAGTTGTAGTTGAAGACACAGTTTCTAATACTGGAGTGATTCAATTTGGGAAGGAATAATAGCCCTGAATTGGTGGAATAATAGTGGTTCGAGTGTTGTAATTGTTTCAAAGGAGATGGCTAGAGATGAGCAAGAGATTGAAAACAAGGATGATCTTCCATGAGAAGTACCCATCCTCTTAATCGTCAAGGAACATAACACCAGGGAAACAGGCCCTTGCTTACCACTTGTCCATGCTTACCAAGTGTTCAAGAGCTAGTCTCATTTGCCTGCATTTCCCTCTAAACAATTCCCATCCATCCACCTATCTAAGTGACATTTGTTGTAATTGTACTCTATTGCTTCTGGCATCTTGTGTCAGACACCCACCACCCTCTATAACAAAAAAAAAGCCCTT
This sequence comes from Narcine bancroftii, assembly GCF_036971445.1. Lineage (NCBI taxonomy): Eukaryota > Metazoa > Chordata > Chondrichthyes > Torpediniformes > Narcinidae > Narcine > Narcine bancroftii. The sequence goes on from NC_091469.1 coordinate 144,450,853, forward strand.
CAACTCCTTTTTAAATCTTTCCACTCTCAGCTTAAATCTATACTCACTTGTTTTCAAATCCCCATCCTAGGGAAAAATTCTGTTATCATTCACATCCCCTCATGACTTGTACATGTCAATAAGGTCACACCTCAGCCTCCTATGTCCCAGGGAAGAAAGTCCCCACCTATCAAGTGTTATAACTTAAGCCTTCCAGTCTTGACAACATGCTTGTAAATCTCTTCTGCACCCTTTCCAACTAAATGACATCCTTCTTATAGCTAAGCAATCAGAATTGTGCGCAATAATCCTTTATGTGATTTGTAACATGACATCTCAAGTTCTGGTTGTTTTTTGTTCATACCTTAATGAAAGGCTCAAGCCCAAAACATTGGTTATGTATCTTTATTTTTGCTATATAAAGTACTCAGTTTGACCTGCTAAGTTTTTCCAGCTTTGTGTTTTTACTTTTATCTCAAATCCTCTAGTCGGTGTTGTGACTGAAGAGGGCAAGCATGTTAATTATCTTCTACCTGTGTCATAATTTTCAGGGGAACTACTGTATGTAGCTTTATGCAGTACACAAAAGTGTTTGAGAAACTCAGCAGGTCACACAGCATCTGTAGGAAGGAAACGGCAGTTGACATTTCAGTCCTGAAGCCTTCATCAAGAGTGTGTTGTTTATGGAGTTATATCTCTCGGTTTCTGTTCTACAACAATCTCCAGGGTATGGCCACTCAATAAGTGAGCCCTGCTCTGGTTTGACCTATCAAAATGAAACACCTCGCACTTGTTTGGGGTTAATCTGCCTTCTTTGACCTACTTTCCCAGTTGATTTACATCCTAATGTAATCTCATAGAGCCTTTTTCACTGTCCAATATGCCATCAATACTACTACCATTTATAAACTTACTGAGTTACTTACTAATTTTAACTACTTCCCATAGGAGCATGTTCCGCATTCCAGCCTCATTTTTCTTAAAGGTTTTTATTTCCCAGCTATGGAACCTCATCCATCTTCATCTCATATCCTCAATCCTTTAAAATCTGCAATCATTTTGCAGATTTCTATTATTTCCCTTTTTTAAGTAAGAAAAGTCTTTATATAAAAAGTTTTTCCTACCAGGTGCATCCTCACAGTTTGCTTTGTAATTTCTGTAAAATGCATTCTCTCAGTTCAAACTCTGGATGAAAATCAGTTTTGATGTTCACAGTTGGAACAAAATACCCTCTGACACAATTCGATAAAGCACACTCGGGAGTTCTGGTTGCTATCTATCCCCCAATTCAATTTCATAGAAGCACATTATTGCTGTTTGAGCTAACCCCTTGTGAACAAACTAACTGCAGTCTTTCCTATTTTTACAACAGTGATTTCACTTCTCAAAGGATTTCATTGATTGTGAAGACCTTTTAAAAGTTTGGGGTTATGAAAGGTAACTAACTAATGCCTTTATTTATTTTAACTTTACCATGCCTATATAGTACAGGTGTGAGTGGCTCATTGTGGGAATAAAAACTTTCATAATATCCAAAAAGAGTTGAAACATGAAAGTTTGCAGACGTGATTGCACTAAAAACACAAAAATGCTGGAGGAACTCAACAGGTCTCGAGGCGTCCATTGGAAGTAAAGATTTATTACCGGACCTGAGCCCTTCCTCAAAGTATAAGTAAAGAACAGACAGGCGTCTGCATGAAAAGAAGTGAAAAGGGAAGAATGGTGGTTGGTGGGGGGGGGGGGGGGGGGGCTAGAGGGAAAATAGACCAACAGACAGAAGGTCTCAATTGGATATAAGAGGAAAGGTGAGAATTGATACCATCTGGTGGAGGAAGATCAAAAGGAAGATGAGGTGTTGTTCCTCCAATTTGTGATAGTCTCAGTCTGGCAGCTCATGAAACCATAGACAGACATGTCAGCAAAGGAATGGGACAGGGAATTGAAATGGGTGGCCAATGGGAGATCCACGCTGTTGTGGTGGACAGAGTTGAATTGGTAAACAATCTGATCTCCCAGTCTTCTTCCAGTCTCTCCAATGTAGAGGAGACCACATCATACAATAGATGACCCCTGCAGATTCACAAGTGAAGTGTTGCTTCATTTGGAAGAACTGTTTAGGGCCCCATTTGGTGGTGAAGGAGGTGGTATGGGTGCAAGTAGAGTCTCTTCTGTGGTCACAGCAGTAGGTGCCAAGGGGACGATTTGAGGGGAGGGAAGACTGGATGAGGGAGTCATGGAGGGAGAAGTCCCTACAGAGGACAGAGACAAAGGAGACGGAAATAGGAGTCTGATGGTGGAAAGTAGGAGGAGGATATGAGAGGAGATCTTATAGAAACATATAGGATTATGAAGGGTATGGATAGGATAGATGAGGGTATGGATAGGATAGATGTAGGAAGGTTTTTTGAGCTGGCCGGGGAAACTAAAACGAGAGGACACAGTCTCAAGTTTCGGGGGAGTAGATTTCAGACAGAGATGAGGAAAAATAGTTTTTCCCAGAGAATAGTGAATGTTTGGAATTCTCTAACCAGGGAAGTGGTTGAGGCTGCCTCATTAAACATATTTAAAATTCGGTTAGATAAATTTTTACATGATAGAGGAATTAGGGGATATGGGGAGAAGGCAGGTAGGTGGAGTTAGGTCATAAATTAGATCAGCCATGATCGTATTGAATGGCGGAGCAGGCTCGATGGGCCATTTTTGGCCTACTCCTGTTCCTATTTCCTATGTTCCTATGTTGGACATGGAAGGGTGATAGGTGAGGACAAGGGGATTCCTGACCTTGTTCTATGTAGGAGAGGAGGGGGCTAGGACAAATGTGCAGGTAATGGAGAATATGCGGGTGAGAGCCAAGTTGATGGTGGGAGAGGGAAAACCATGTTGTTTGAAGAAGGAAGACTATTGACCATTTGAGTGTTCAGAGGGCTCAGAAATTAGTAAATGTAGTTCTGGCCTCCAACCCATTGTAGACATCAATGTGAGGCACTGCCTCAAGAAGGAGGCCAACATCATACAGGATCCCTCAACAACCTGGACACAACCTCTTCTCATTGTTACCATTGGTAGAAGGTACAGATGGCTGAAGATCTCCATCTTGAGATTCAAGAATATATTTTTTTACAACAGCTATCAGGTTCATGAACCTCCCCTTGTTACACTAATTAGAGACCACTTCAACATCAGAGAAGGACTGTCCGCACCATTGTAATGCCACATTTTCTCTTGCACAATGGTAACCTTAAAAGTAAGAATTTAGGTGACTATGTAAATTGTACAATGTGTTTGACAATAAACTCATACTCATAGAACACTACAGCACAGAAAAACAGGCCATTTGCCCCCTCTACACCATGCCAATCATCATCTCGCTACTCCCACTGACTTGCTCCCATTCCATAATCCTCCAAACCTCTCCCATCCATGTATCCATCCAATTTATTCTTAAGATCATGCCCACATTCTCATCAGATGGCAGCTCATCCCACTCTCCCATCACTCTCTGAGTGAAGAACTTGCCCTTAATGTACCCACTAAACCTTTCCCCTTTCAGCTTAAAACTCTGACCTCTTGTATTTATCTCCCCCAATATGTGGAAAAAGTCTACTCACATCCACTCTGTCTCTTCCACTCTGTAGCGTGACTGAGAGCACTCAACACCAGAGAGAGTATTCAGTAAGAATAGCACACATCATCTTTGGTCTGAACTGGGGTTTTGGCAGAGTTCCAGGGTTTATATCAGGATATGTGGGGGTGGAGTCAGGGGAGGAGCCAGTCCTTAGAATGTGATGTCAGTTCATTATATTCACTCCTTCCTTCAGAATGAAGCCTCTGGGTGAAACAGAGAACATAGAATAGTCAAAAAGAATTTACAAATTTAACCTGCCAGTAGGTATGGAGGTGCGGGCAGATTGCTGTAGTGTAGGTGGGCACTAGACTTCTTGATCCTCCTGTGATTCCGGGACCTCGGGTGTGGGTGACCCTTGGTGATTCCCAGGGAACTCTGAATAGATCCTGACTCCCTTGGGATGGTGGACCCTCAGTTCCGGCGGGTGCCAGGTACCAGATTGAGACAGTGTCCTCCCTGTCATCCAGTATGCAACGTAGGCGTAAGTGGGGTTGGCATGGAGTCGATGCATCTTCTCAACCAAGGGGTCGGTTTCACTCCTCACATGCTTTCGAAGCAGCACTGGTCCTGGTGCTGTAAGCCAATCCAGGGGGGTTGTCCCTGATGTTGACTCTCTCTCTAATGAAAACATCAGCACATGAGGAGTCACATTGGTCGCAGTGCAGAGTAGTGATCAAATGGAGTGAAGCGCCATGGATATAACATTTCGCCAGCGTGAGTCTGGAAGTCCTTTGGATCGGAGGGCCAATTTTATGGCCTTCCATATCGTAGCATTCTCTTTCTCAACTGTCCGTTCTCCTGGGGGTTATAGCTGGTCATCCTGCTGGATGCAATGCCCCTTACCAACAGGAAGTGATGTAGCTCCTTGCTCATAAATGATGAGCCTCGGTTGTTATGGATATAGCCGGGATACCAGAACAGGATGAAAATAGAGTTTAGGGCCTGAATGACGGACGGCATGGTCGGGTCCCGGCAGTGAATTACGCATGGGAAATGAGAATATTCATCAATGACTATGAAAAGGTACACTTTCCCGTTCGTGGAGGGGAGGGGTCCCTTGAAATCGACACTGAGTCTTTCAAAGGGCCCGAATGCCTTTATCAGGTGCACCTTGCTAGGGCAGAGGAAGTGCAGTTTGCACTCGGCACAGACCTGGCAGGGCCTGGTCATTTCCCTGACATCCTTAATTGAGTATGGTAAATTGCGTGCCTTGACAAAATGAGTGATGCAATTCGAGTGATGCCTGAGTGGCAGAGCTCATTGTGCAGTGACCGCAAATGGCAAGTGTGTGCAGAGGCACAGCTTCCTCTGGACAGGGCAGCTGGAGGCTCATTGAGGGAACCAAGTTAGTGGACTATATCATTGTTGTAGGTGGAGAGTTCGATCCTCCACCGAGCGATTTTATCATTTTCAATTTTTCCATGTTTTGTGTTGTTGAACATAAATTCCACTGATCGCTGGTCTGTGAGGACTGTCTCTGCATCTATAAAGCTCTCAATCGAGCCAGAGTCAATTAAATACTTCATTTCGTGCCCGTTAACACACCTTAATTGTGGAATTGTCAGTTGGTGTGGTATTTCCTGGTCCAACACCATCGCAGCCAGGACTCGGGAGATGCTGTTGTTCCCCTCGCTGGAGCCACTTCCCCCTTTCAGATCCTTGTGCAGCTAAGATGCGGGGACTGCGAGGCACAGCAAGATGGATGCCCTCCTCCTCCTCCTTCCATTGTAGATGGTGCTGATTTTGAAAACCGGCAGCATGGCGGAGACCACGATGCAGTAAGATAGCCGCCGTCCCTCCTTCTCTGATGAAGATAGTGCCAGTTCGGAACACGGCAGATGGCTGCTGAGGTTTCCCGCATCACTGCTCTCACCGCACAGCCTTGCAGGAAGCCCATGGCATACAACACTGGCATTGGGAGGCCATGGGTTTTAGTTTTGGGTTCACCTCAGTCAGCCTTTCGGGAATTGCGCACGCGTTGGACCTCTTAGCTCTCCCCCTTGCCCTGCAGCCCTTCACTCAGTGCACCTTCGTACCACAATCGGAGCAGATGGTGTCTTTAACATGACATCGAGTTCTTGGGTGCTGCTGCCGACCACAGAAGAAGCTTCCCTTAGCGCTGGAAGCTGCCGCCATCAAGGCTGATGCAGTGTGTGGAGCTGCTCTGTGGACCAGATTCTCCTGGGTTACTGCGGCCTTCAAGTTATCAGCTCCCAGATGGGCAATCTCCAGCGACTTGGTAAGCATTGCGTTGTCAGACAGTGCCAAACTGCCTTCCTCTAGCATCCGCTGCCTTATGTATTTGGACCACATGCCATCAACAAGAGCATCCCGGATCTGCTCATCTTCCTGTTTTCAGACTGTGCCCTCCTCGTACCTGCAGTTCATCACGAGTGCTCGTAGAATGAGGAAAAAAATTTCAATGGACTCACCAGGCTGCTGCTTCTGTTGCGAAAGCTGATGCCTCACTAAGACATCATTCTGGGGCCTCATGTCGCAAGTCTTCAGCTGTTCAACTACCGTTGCGTAAGTTGTACAGTCCATGACGATTGGGAATCCTTCAGGCCCGACACAGGAGAGGAGTGCCAACCTCTTGAGCTTATCTGTTGAGTAGACCGTTTGTGTGGCCGACAGGTACATTTGGAAGCATTCCAGCCAATGTGCAAACTCTTCTGGAGCATCTGGGGTCAGAGGGTCGATTAGGAGCATCGCAGGCTTCAACAGGTCTTCCATCCTTTATTTTACTGAATAAAATTGCCATGTGACTGACAGCACTCAAGATCAGAGAGAGTACAACATGCATTTATTCAGTAAGAATAGCACACGTGGTCTTTTGACTGAATTGGGGTTTTGGAAGGTTTTTATTGGGATATGTGGGGGCGGAGTCGGGGAGGAGCCACTCCTTAGACAGGGGTGGCCAACCTTTTAATTTTTATTTTTTAATATAGACATACAGCACAGTAACAGGCCATTTCGGCTCACGAGTCCATGCCAGGGATGAAGGTTAATTGGGTGGAATGGACTCATGGGCCGAAATGGCCTGTTACCATGCTGTATGTCTAAATTAAAAATTCCAAATAAAAAGGTTGGCCACCCCTGCCTTAGAATGTCACACCAGTAGTGAATTCCAAGTTCACTACACACTCATAATTTTATAAACCTCTATCAAATTTCCCTCATTCTTCTTCACTCCAAGGAATAGAGACCTATCCTGTTTAATCTTTCCCTGTATCTCAACTCCTAAAGACCAAGCAACATTCTAGTAAATCTTCTCTGCACTCTTTCTACCTTCCTGTAAAGGCAACAAACAACAATGGTACCAACATGGATCCATAAGGTACACCACTAGTCACAGGCCTCTCGTCTGAGAAGCAACCATCCACCACCACTCTCTCTTTACTCCCAAATACGAATCCATTTTACAATCTATGTTTACCTAGTGTCTAAATCTTCTGAACTAACCTCACATGTATACAACAACTCCAGCCTTTCCTTCATCTACCTTCTTGATAACCTCCTGAAAAACTCTACAAGATTCGTTAAATATGACCTTCCATGTTGATGGTCCCCCAATCTGCCCATGACTGTCTAAATCACTATATACCCTGACTCAGAAGTCCTTCTAATAATTTACCTACTACTGACGTCAAGCTCAATGGCCTATAATTAATTGGTTTATGTTTGGAGCCTTTTTTAAACAATGGAACAACATGAGCTACCCGCTAATCCTCTGGCACCTCACCCATGGCTAAGCACATTTTGAATATATCAGTCATAGCCCCTGAAATTTCTCCACTAGTATCCAAGGAAATATCATATCTGGCCTGGGGGATTTATCTCCCTTTATTCGCTGTCAGGCAGAACACACCTCTTCCTCCTTAATCTCCATATGTTCCATTACCCTTCTGTTTATTTCCCTTCCTTCTTTAAGCACTATGCCAGCTTCCTGAATAAACACTGATGCAAAAAAAACTGTTTCAGACTTTCCCCATTTCATGAGACTCCCCACATAGTTGACCACTCTGATCATCTAGTGGACCAATTTTGTCCCTTACTATACTTTTACTCTAACAGTCCACATTCCCCTACCTGGACAACATCACCATCTGTGGCCATGATCTACAGGACCACGAAACTAACCTGCAGAAATTCCTTCAGAAAGCAAAAAGCCCTAAATCTCACATATAACCAGAAGAAATGCATGTTCTGCATTTTATGTCTGGACCACAGACTCGCCAAGGCAAATAGCGCCTTTGGAAGACTACACAAAAGAGTCTGGAAAAACAACCAACTGAAAAAACCTCACAAAGATAAGCGTATACAGAGCCGTTGTCATACCCACACTCCTGTACGGCTCCGAATCATGGGTCCTCTACCGGCATCACCTACGGCTCCTAGAACGCTTCCACCAGCGTTGTCTCCGCTCCATCCTCAACATTCATTGGAGCGCTTTCATCCCTAACGTCGAAGTACTCGAGATGGCAGAGGTCGACAGCATCGAGTCCACGCTGCTGAAGATCCAGCTGCGCTGGGTGGGTCACGTCTCCAGAATGGAGGACCATCGCCTTCCCAAGATCGTGTTATATGGCGAGCTTTCCACTGGCCACCGTGACAGAGGTGCACCAAAGAAGAGGTACAAGGACTGCCTAAAGAAATCTCTTGGTGCCTGCCACATTGACCACCGCCAGTGGGCTGATATCGCCTCAAACCGTGCATCTTGGCGCCTCACAGTTTGGCGGGCAGCAACCTCCTTTGAAAAAGACCGCAGAGCCCACCTCACTGACAAAAGGCAAAGGAGGAAAAACCCAACACCCAACACCAACCAACCAATTTTCCCCTGCAACCGCTGCAACCGTGTCTGCCTGTCCCGCATCGGACTTGTCAGCCACAAACGAGCCTGCAGTTGACGTGGACATTTACCCCCTCCATAAATCTTCGTCCGCGAAGCCAAGCCAAAGAAAGATACTATGGTACCTGGTGGAGAATGAAGTCATTTGACCCGACCCTGAGTGTATGCGGCCCCTGCTGGAGCTCCCACTCCCCCATTACCTCAGGTCCTGAAAAGGTGCCTTGGGTTCTTTTCATATGATGCACAATTGGTCCCTAATTATGCAGAGAAAACCTGCCCCCTGCTAAAAATAATAATTTTTCCCCATCGCCAGAAGCCTAAGCGGCCTTCACTCACATCAAAAGTGACATTGGGGAGGAGTCACGTGATGGAATAGTGGTCGGTCAGGGAATTCCAGCCCTCTCCCGAAAAGTTAAAAAAAAACACACAAAGCACAAAGGTACAAGATTAAAATTTATAATAAAGTAAAAATAAAGGTGAGAAGAAAATGGCAGCGAAGAGAGAAAAGTCAAAAACAACGGGAAGAAAAGAGGAAGAAAGAATGTCGGAAGAAGAAGGTGAAGGCCTTACCTGTCTGAAGAGGCCCGCCGCAGAGAGAGAAGCCCGCTCCCTCAGGTCAGTGGAAGTCCCGGGCTCGGGACTACAAAAATGGCTCGCAGAGCCGAGTAAAAGTGCGCAACCGCGCATGAAAAAAAACACACTGACGGGAGGGGGGAACAGCTGCGGAGTCGATCTCCACAGCTGAGAGAGACACCTGCAGCACAGCAGCAGGTGCAGAACACAGACAATAACGACAACAAGAAAGAAGAGGGTAAAAAGAAAAGAAGGAAACAACAGATGGTCAACCCAGAGGAAGAAGAAGAAGAAGAACAGAAAGAAATGGAAGAAGAAGAGAAAGGCAAGACAATGGATGTATCTTTTTTTAAAGAATATATGGAATCAGTGAAAGAATGGCAATTACAAGAATTTAATGAGATAAAAACAAGAATTAAGAATGCAGAAGAAAAAATGAATCAAATAGAAATGGCCATGTCAGAGATAGGAAAAAGAGTGGAAAATATGGAAGAACGAGAAATAATTGCAGAAATGGAAGTAGAGGAATTAAAAGAGAAATTAGAAGAATCTAATAAAAAAGTTAAAGAGGCACATGAGCTGTTAGCTCAGAAGATAGATATAGAAAACTATAATAGAAGAAATAATATAAAGATAGTGGGCCTTAAGGAAGATGAAGAAGGCAAGAATATGAGAGAATTTATAAAAGATTGGATCCCCAGGGTCCAAGGAAGACCAGAATTACAGGAAGAAATGGAAATAGAGAGGGCACATAGAACTTTAGCCCCGAAACCACAACCGCAGCAAAAACCAAGATCTATTTTAGTAAAATTCTTAAGATATACAACAAGAGAAAATATATTGGAGAAAGCAATGAAGAAAGTAAGAGAAGACAAAAAGCCACTGGAATATAAAGGTCAAAAAATTTTTTTCTATCCAGACATAAGTTTTGAACTCCTGAAGAAGAGGAAGGCGTTCAATACAGCAAAAACGATCTTATGGAAAAAAGGATATAAATTTATGTTAAAGTACCCAGCGGTACTTAAAATAGTTATTCCAGGGCAACAAAACAGACTATTCACGGATCCAGAGGAAGCAAGGAAATTTGCAGAACAACTACAAAACAAGCAGAGAGATGAAGACATGTAATGAGAGTAAAAATGACCACGAACTATATGTATGTGTGTAAAGGGGTATATGTGTGTATATATATAGAGTGTATACATGAATGTATCTGTATTTAGAGGAAAATATATAGAGTATAGACAAGAATTAATAAGGGAGGGAAAGGGAATAGAGGGAATAAGGAGGGAATTAAAAGAGTGACCTTTGTTACATATGAAAATTGAAATCTTTTCTGGGGGGCTGGGTGGGGAGGAGTTACAGTCACTACAAAATCAGTTGACGTTTGCGAGTGAATTCGCAAATCCAAATGGAGAGGGGAGATGTGGTTGCCCGACAAGGGATAAAGGGCAACTCAGGAGGGGGAGGGGAGAATGGGGTTAAAGAAGTTTTAAATAGGAGAATAAGGAAAATGTTTGATGTTTTAGAAATGTTGTCTTATAAAGTGTTCAAAACAAGAAAGCAGAAATGGATAAGAAGGAAAGGTGATGATGGAGAAACGGAAAGGGAAGATAAACAAAGTATGAAATGGCTACGCTGAACTATATGACTTTAAATATTAACGGAATACATAACCAAATTAAAAGGAAGAAACTGCTAAATTTACTGAAAAAAATAAAAAATTGATATAGCATTTGTGCAAGAAACACATTTAACTGAATTAGAGCACAAGAAATTAAGGAGAGATTGGGTAGGACATGTAACAGCAGCGTCGTATAATTCAAAAGCAAGAGGAGTAGCTATATTCGTTAGTAAAAATGTGCCAATTAAAATAGAAGAGGAAATAATAGATCCAGCAGGGAGATATGTAATGATAAAATGTCAGATATATTCGGAGTTTATATTCACCTAACGAAGAAGATCAAAAGTTTATGCAAGATATTTTTTTTGAAGATAGCAGATACGCAAGGGAACATATTAATAGGAGGGTATTTCAACCTGAATTTGGATTCAAATATGGACAAAACTGGGAAAAAAATTAACAGAAAGAACAAAGTAACCAAATTTATAATTAAATCGATGGAAGAAATGCAACTTTTGGATATATGGAGGAAACAACACCCAAATGAAAAGGAATATTTATATTACTCGGGTAGACATAAAACATACTCAAGAATAGACCTATTTTTGTTATCAGCTCGTATGCAAGATAGAGTAAGAAAAGCAGAATATAAAGCTAGAATATTATCGGACCATTCACCCTTGATATTGACAATAGAGTTAGAGGACATCCCTCCAAGAATGTATAGATGGAGATTAAACTCCATGCTACTTAAAAGGCAGGATTTTAGAGAATTCATTGAAACACAAATTAAAATGTATTTTGAAATAAATACGGAATCAGTGAAAGATAAGTTTATACTATGGGATGGAATGAAAGTGTTCATTAGAGGGCAAATAATAAGTTATGTAACCAAGATGAAGAAGGACTATAATCAGGAAACAGAGCAGTTGAAAAGGGAAATAGTAAATATAGAAAAAGAATTAGCAATGAAGGAAGATACAACTAAAAGAAGAGAATTGGCAGATAAAAAAATAAAATATGAAACACTACAAACATATAAGGTGGAGAAGAACATAATGAAGACAAAACAGAAATATTATGAACTAGGGGAAAAAATGCACAAAATTCTAGCATGGCAGCTTAAGACAGAACAAGCTAAGAAAATGGTATTGGCATCAAGGAAAAAAGACAAACACATCATATATAATCTAACGGAGATCGAGGAAAACTTTAGAGAATTCTATGAACAATTATACCAAACTGAAAACGAAGGGAAAGAAGGGAAAATAGATGAATTTTTAACTAAAATTGAACTACCAAAATTACAAATAAAGGAACAAAATAAATTAACAGAACCATTTGAAATAGCAGAAATACAAGAGATAATAAAAAAATTACCAAATAATAAAACACCAGGAGAGGATGGATTCCCAATAGAATTCTATAAAACATTTAAAGATTTATTAATTCCTCCCCTCCTGGAAGTAATCAACCAGATTGATAAAACACAAAGCTTACCAGATTCATGTAAAACAGCAATAATTACAGTAATACTAAAGCAAGGGAAAGATCCACTCGCACCAGCGTCATATAGACCAATATCATTACTTAACACAGATTATAAGATAATAGCTAAACTATTAGCAAACAGATTAGCAGAGTATGTACCTAAAATGGTAAATCTAGACCAAACTGGATTTATTAAAAAAAG